>NC_056528.1:32682928-32760656 GCF_019175285.1 Sceloporus undulatus
TAAACAGTATGGTAATGGTAACAATTTATGGGCCTCATACTGATCTCCTCCCATTCTGACTTACAACCACAAGTAACACCAAAGGCCATGGCTCAGATTATTGTGTTGTCTGTAATGGATTGAAAGACAGGTATAAATAGGCTTGTGTACCATTCAGTCCAATATTAGTGTTGGATCATCCTTTCCTCTCTAGCTACGCAGATCTAATGTGGTTCACTACTCTCAGGCTTTTGGACTGGGTACCAATTCAGGTTGCTTCTGGTTTGTCCTCCATAGCTGTCATGGGAGGTTCGATGACCGATGTAAAGCGAGAATGGGTTGCAAAATTGTGTAAATGGGAGCGATTTGTTAAATTGTTTGGGAATGGAAGTTTCCTGGAGGAAGTGTCGGTGTCAGTGTATCCATTTGGATAGGGATGCATCATCAGACTGTTCCTGCAGAAGGCAAGCTGCAATGCTATGGAGCAGCCGTCTTCCTATGGAAGCATTTCCCCAAACAGTGGCAATTGAATGTACTTAATCCTTCTGGAAGTGTTGCTATTCTGACCCATAAATGAATTTACCATTTTCCTTGCTGTACACTTTCATAAACTGCTCCAAGAACCTTTTCTGCTGTCTTGGCCAATTGTTGCCCACAATTTCCTTCTTCCCATTCTGAGCATCTCTGCAAAACTCAAATTCTGCTTCTTAGTGATATTTCTCTCTATCTCATCAGATACTAATACACACCCCATACTTGTTTTGTAAGTTAGTTGTTGGGCATGTTCAGGTTGACATGCTGCTTTTGTTGTCAAACTTCTAATGCCAATGATGACTCTTAATGGCTTATCTAATGAATATTCTCTTCATCAGGGGGGTTGTTTTCATCCTGGATTTTAGTGCATGTGAATAATAGAACCTTTTAATCCTGGAAACTGATTTAACACATCGATTGCAATGCCCAAAGTGCGCCTATGAGTTGCCAGAAATAAACTAATCAATTGTATCGCTTAATTCCTCTATTTGTTGCAGCAGAGCGTACCTTGTGCATACTTTCCCCCCCGAAGGATCTTGGCACCTACATTTCGTAATGACCTCAAATATAGCTGCGGGGAGCTTAAATTACCTCCCAAATCCAGGCTTGACTAAGTTTTAGAGTAACTTGACTATGTTTTAGAATAACACTTCCCTTGAAACCATCTGTTTTTGTAACGGAACGGACCCCTTCTTCTGCATCAAGCGACACTGTCAGTCAAGTTCTGGTTTACTTACTGTTGGAATTGTCTGTTTTTAATGGTATTAACTGCTATAGTTGTGGTGTTATTGTAATTATATACTTAAACATAATTGCACCTTTTTTTGGTTTATGATGACTAAATCTTTTATTGTTACTTGCACTGTGAAAAAAATCATGGGCCTATAAAAACAAGTTTGTTTGAGGTTTCTTTATGTGTCGGCGTGTTTCTTTAAGTCACAAAATGTGTATGTTCCCCAATATTTATTATTACCAGAAAGAAATTAATTAAATTCCCTGGATTCTGGTGAATTCCTTGGAAACTGGCAACACTGTTCCTGGCAGTAAGAGCTGTTTGACAGTGGAAGATGCTGCTGCCTTGGAAAGTGGTGGATTTTCCTTCTTTGGAGGTTTTTAAACAGAGGCTGGATGGCCATACTGTATATCTGTCACAGGGAGTGCTTGGATTGTGTACAGTGTGCCTGTGTTATACGCAGATGCGCTATACAAGGCTTTGAGCGTATGTGTGGGAGTGTGCGGGGCGCAAGGGGTGACTTGTCCTATTCAGATGACCGCACCACCACGCCGCCATGCTCACGAGCCCCATTCAAGTGAATGGGGCTCAAGCATAGGCAGAATTTGCCTTACGTGGGGGGTCCGGAACCAATCCCCCACCTAAGGCGAGGGTCCACTATATCTGCGTGGCAGGATGGAGTTGGATTGGATGGTCCTTGTGGTCTCTTCCAACTCTATGGTTCTCTCCCTGGTTCATAATGTAATACAGCTGTTAAGGACCATTAATGTAGTTATGGATTGGGGAAATGAGAGCATTACTCTTTTATATAAGGGACACCCTTTTATTAGCCCATTGTATATAATGACACTTGAGCATCCCTGGATGTTGGTATTCACGGAGGGGATCCTGGAACCAAACCCCAGCAAGATACCAAGGACCCACTGTATTGCTCCGTACTGCATCCGAAGAGGTGGGTTTACATCCAGAAGAGCTCATGCTAAAATAAAAACCAGTTCGTCTTAAAGTGTCCCCCACAAAATCCTCCTGCTTTTCTCCTTTTTATGGATTGGGGCAGTTTTATCTAGCAGCCCGTGTCTCAGACCGGCTGTGAGGGTTTATTCTCCACTTCTGGATATATTGCTGTGATGTTCAGTGTTAGCACAGAGGTGAAAGCAGCAACGTGACAGGCTTTTTTTCCCAGCTAAAGAGGTGCGGAGGAATGTGTGGCGACTTGAGTTTCATAGTATAATCTGCAAAATGTAAACAGCAGCTCTGGAGGCGTTTGGCACATGATCTCCAAAGGTTAGAGAAGGATGTGAGGCACCAAAGATGTCGGTAGGGAAATGGAGTGGCAGCTTTTTCACCCCTCGACTTTCTTGATTGCGATCATAAAACATGTCAAGTGAAGTGAGAGAGCCTCCAGTCCAGAGTTTTCTTTGGCTCCAGTCCAGTAAATTTGGCAAACTGTGGGGATTGACAGGACCGCAGTTGTCCACAGTGATCCATTGCACCAAGGCGGTCATGGAACAGCAGCGAGATTGAGATTGATGGGTTTTGCCTGTCAATGAAAAGGTGCACAACAGTAATGAAAGCAAGACAAGACAATGAATAACAGCCAAAGATGCTTTCATCCTGTTGAAATTCCATTTTTTATAGCCTTGTGTGATTAAAGATCATTGAACAAAGGAAAACTCACATATACTTTTGTCCCTCCCAAACACCGTTTCTGGTTATCTTGCAGGAGGAGGCAATTGTGCATGCCTGGATTTCAGCCACACGGACAAAGACCTTAGCATTTGCAGGGATCCCCAAACTTTGGTCCTCCCAAGTATTTTGGACTTCAGCTCCCAGAAGCCCTAGCCAGTTTAGTCAACTGTCATGAATTCTGGGAGCTGAAATCCAAAACATCTACAGGACCAAGGAATCACTGGTTTAGGGAATAATTGTGGGGATTGAATATATGGTCCTTGTAAGGCATGGGGCACAAGGAGGGTTAGCCATGGAAAATGGTGCTGAAAAACAATTCCATTGTGCCCCCAAAATGTCATCTTCATCTCCATCTCCATTTGAAGTTGCCTCATTGTAAAGTTGGCTTACACAATTTTTGGAAAGATAGGCTGCAGGGGTTGGCAAAATGAAGGCATTGCTCCCCAATCTGAATTCTGGTTTCTCATTAAATTTTCCTCCCATCCCCAAATTGTTTGCATTGCAATGAGTGAGATACTGAAAATAATTCATATCTGCCATCCTTTTATTGGCTGCGTTCATCCTCCCTTCTTCTCTATGCCTGACCGTATTTCTATATCCTCAACCGGTGTGTTTTACTTCATTGCAATATGGAGATAAAATTTTATGTAGGGGTGACAGAATTTTTAGCTGGTGAGCCAATGCCTTTGCAACTAGCCCTTAAAAACAACAGCAACAAGCTGGAGCTTTAATAAGAACTAGATGCTTGTTTTCTGGGTTTCATGCTTCGTTTCCTTCTTTTCTATAATGTCAATGAAGCATGAAACACAGAGATCCATAATTTGTACTCAGACAGTGGAACATGAGCCGAAACACAAGAGATTAACAGCTGGGTTTGTGGGTATTTTTAGTCTCTGAAAGTAAATGTTTTACGTATTTTTGTAATTTTGGAGCGCAAACTGCCTAACCCTAAGTGGGAGCAAACTCGCGCTGCTTATATAGGACGAACCGAAGCGCCTCTGAAGTTTGGCCTTTTTCTTTCGACAGCAAAGCACTGAAAATTCTTCCACCAAATATTTAGACAAAACCATCTATAAACAAGATTTTATTTTATTTTATTTGTGCACTCGCTCCAAACTTTCCCCCAGGAATTCCAAACCAGTTTCTCCCTTCGCTGAAGGGGTGCCAAACCCTTTTTTTGCAAAACAGGGAGCTGCTTTTACTGCAGCCAGGAATTAGATGTTGCCATATATGGATGCAGTCGCCTAACTTGGTCTAAACCCACCAAAGTGTGTGTCATGCTCACTTTTAAGGTGATGTGTGAACATTTCTGCCCCGGCCCCTTTGCTTCAGCACCTAGGAATGCAGAAAGCATACTCTAACTGGTCCTAAATCAAAACATCTGTCTGCTTGACATGGCAGCAATTTTGATGACAGCAGATCCTTGTTTCCTCTGATCTTGGGATCAAGGTTGGAGTTTTGGTGGAACAACCAGAATCTGTTGGAAGCTGGGAGAAGACAAGGCAGGACCTGTCCTCAGTTTTGCAAGGAATTGTGGCAACCATGCAACTCTTGCAAAGAGCAAATGGGAGGAAACTTCACATAATGCGAATTTCCTCCTTCCTTGCTCCAAATTCAGCTCTGGTTTTCTCTGTGTAAAGCAGAAGTGGAAAACCTGAGGCCCTGAGTTTGAATCCCGCCCTCCTACTAGAATCTTAATCCAGCTCTCTTGGTTTCTCTAGAAGGCAATTCTCCCTTCCCTGTGACATTCCCCTTTGACAATTTCCCATTCTCTTTGGTGCTCTAGACCATTTTAACATTTTGGTTCTATCATGGCTCCATCCTATAGAATCCTGGGATTTGTAATTTTAGGAGGGACTAGAGCAGCAGTTCCCGAACTTTGGTCCTCCAGACATTTGGGACTTCAACTCCCATTATTGACAAAGCTGACTGAGGCTTCTGGGAGTTGACATCTGGAGGACTAAAGTTTGGAAACCACTGGACTAGAGCTCTCTGGCAGAGAATTCTATATGAAACCACAAATCCCAGGATTCCACACAGTGAAGCTAAAGTATAGTTAATGGCAGTAAAGTGGTACCCAGGTGCTGTCATAGCTCACCTTCACCTTGTAATAGTGATGGAGCTTCAACTGATGAGGACTATTTTTAAAAAATTGGGAAAGCATACATAATAAATGAAATATTCAGGAGAGACACCAGATTGTATACTTTCGTGTGCTTGAAGCCCCCCTTTAGGGTGCATCCACACTGTGGAAATAATGCAGTTGGATACCACATTAAGTGCTGTAGCTCCATCCTATGAAATCCTGGGATTTGTCATTTCTACAAGATATTTAGCCTTCTCCGTCAAAGCATGCTGGTGCCTCACCAAACTACACATCCTTGGATTCTGTAGGATGGAGCCAAGGTAGTTAAAGTGGTGTGAAACTGCATTATTTCTATAATGTAAATGCATCCTTAGTCTCCCCAAATCCACCAACTCTCCTCCATTTTAAATAAATTTGGCATTGGGGGGGTTTCACCTAAAAACCACATAGAGAGCCCTCAAAATGTGCAAAAAAAAAAATCTCTTGGCCTCACACAAAAAAGTCTATCAAAATCCCTCAGCATTCCCAAACACATTAGCATCAGAGTCTTTCTCAAAATGGGGACAGTCATGAAACGTGACTCCTGGTTGCCATTTTGGGAAGGACTTGGATGAAGACAGAGGTATTTGGGAGGGGATGCCAGGTTTGCAAGGATTTGAGTGTTGGCTGGTGTCCCTTCTGCACACTGTCTGCCCCAGTGTGCAAGGATTGCACACCTTCTAGCTTGTGTCTTCTTTCCCATTAATAACCTTTGGCACCTTAACCACACTTGGATGTTGCTTGGCCCCACATGTCCTGGTTTTCTTCTGCAAAATGTTGGTGGGTACATTACGAATGGACTTGAATCTTTGCCTTTTTAACATTGTCTTCTGTTTGTCATGAAGGAACCAGGCACACTTAAAGCACTGACTTCCAGGTGAAAATTGTTGCTTTATTCTCAACATGCTTTGCAGCAAAAGAGATGAACCCCTTCTCAACCTCTTCTCTCCATTTCCAACATTTCCAAATAAAGCTCTCTCTTTTTTCTTACCCTTGCAGCTGCTTCTTCAATGACTAATGCAGCAGGGTCCCTTTCCAACGGCACTGTACTTAAACTAAATTCCAGTTTGGATAACAAGCCAAGCCTTCATTTGTCTTCATTTTCATTCTCCTGCCAGGAATGAACACACACACACAAAGTTTTAACACTGAACTCTTTCAACAGATTTGAAATGGTGCAACCTTTTCCGAAAAGGCATCATTTGATCGTCTGTAATCGGCTAAGCTTTCAACAATGCAGAGAAAAGACTTGCTTTGCACACAGATCTGTACAGACAATGATCAGAAACCTGTTGATGATGTACACAGGTGTTTGTGGCACTATGTACATGGAGAGACTTTTATTCTTTTGGATAATATGGGAAAGATGTCTCCAACTGATAGTGACAGGAGGGAAATTCTGCATTCAGAACGATTGCAGGTGCATAAGAGTAGGATGTCAAGGCATATTCACACTGCCACTGTGCATGGCGCATCATGTTGCATGGCACAATAAGGTCACAGTTAAAATACTAAAATAATACAGTGGGTCTTCCCCATTCGCTGGGGTTAGGGGCACAGGATCCCCATGAAAGGGGGAAAACCACTAATAAAATGCCATAATTTTTTTTAACATGAGAAAGTACCTCTCTAGGAATCTTCTAGGTCCACCAATGCCAACTCTAAGGTCAACATCTGCCAGACCTTGGCCATAGAATCATGCTGAAGGATCTACAAATCCCTAGAGAAGTGCTTTATCTAGTAATCACTGCATTGCAACTCTATTGTCAGTGTTGTGCAGGAAGACCTAGAGAGAGCATATTAATCAAATCTGCAAATAATCAAATCTGCAAAAGCCAAAACCACAAATGTGGCGGGACGACTGTATATCACTATACAGTTGGCCCTCCTTATCCACGGATTTTTATTCAAGCAAGTAGCCTTTCTAAGACATTGGTGGCACGCCACAGCAAATTCTTGGAAGCCTCTCCCATCGCCGAATGGTTCATGGACCCCTTCAGGACTTGCAAACAAGATAGGCCAGAATGGCCCAGGACACAGAGAGTCCCTTTGGATGCCTTGGTCCAAAGTAGTTGGCAGCAAGCAGACCAGAACCTTTTTCTTCTAAAAAGGCCCGATCTACTCCTGAGGGACCATTGGACTGGTGACTGAAGCTTGGGGTTGACAATATGAGTTACAGAGCTGTTGATGCCATTGCCCAAATATCTCTACAGCCCCTCTCAAAATGGCCACTTCCCATGGCCATTTTGAGAGGGACTGCAGAGAAAAAATTGAGCTATTTTGGAGGGGTAATACAGAGTTCAGTGGTACATGTGCGAACAGGGTAGGATATTTTTTGCATGCTACTATGCATCTGGGAGGATTTTTGTATGCCTTGGGAGCACAACTGCCCATACTGGGAACTCTGGTTGCAGGTATAAAGATTTGGGCTTACCTGCAAGCTATTTAAATGCAAAATTGCTGTTTCTAGGGATTCGTAGGAGCAAAGCCCTGAACAGGGGATTTGAGTGAAGGGGACATTGGAGGCAAGGCTTCCAAAAGAGTCTGGAGCTGCTTCCAGCAAAGCTCTTAATAAAGACAAGGAGGGAGAGAGAGAGAAAGGAGGACTTTGACAACTTTATTTCACAAAGCAATGAAACATTTGCTCCTTTCTTTGCCCCACCAGCATAAATACACACAAAAGCCTTCACTCTCAGCACTAAAAATTCCTCGCGGCTCAGGTCATTTCCCCTTTGCGCAGTTATCTCAACCCTCTATGAGCTGCCAGCCGATAAATTTTGGATTGTGACAATGGAGAGAAAAAAATTACAAAATTAAAACAAGGCTGGATCCTGGATGGAGAGCCATATAAGGGTTTCAGATGAGTTTCTAAAGGGCGTTTGACTTGACATTGGGAGCACCACACCTTTCCCCCGGACGATTTAAAGATTCCTTTATAAGAAACTAATATCAACTCCTTACACTTTCTTTGCTCTTTGCACGCTTTGTACACTTTATTTGCCCAGTTTGTTCAGAGTTTGCCATTGCCTTCATCGGAAGCTGAGAGAATGTGACATACCCAAGTACATCTAGTCAGTTTCCAAGGATGATTGAGGATTCAAACCCTGATCTCCCAGAATCTACACTGCAGAATTGATCCAGTTTGACTCTGCTTTAACTGCCATGGCTCCATGCTGTAGGATATTGCAATTTGTAGCTTGTTGTGGCACCAGAGCTCTCTGAGAGAGAAGGCCAAATATCTCCCCAAGCTACAAATCCCATACTTCCATAGCATGGAGCCATGGCAGTTAAAGAGGTGTCAAACTGCATTAATTCTGCAGTGCAGATGCAGCAAGAGAGCCATAATTGCCCTGGAGGTAGCTCAAAGGTGGCCATGATCCAGTGCTTGGAGCCATTTTTCTGCTCCTTTGGATCCCTGGGAGACTTCAGTGGTGTGTCTGGCAGCAACTAGAGATCACACTTTGTGTAGCTGGAAATTATGGATCAGCCAGCATGGTCTGCATTAACTGTTGCTCAACAATGCCGTGCTGTAACAAACAAGGGAGCCTAACACAACTAGAAGTGTAACTCCAGG
The DNA here is from genome assembly GCF_019175285.1 of Sceloporus undulatus. Taxonomy (NCBI): domain Eukaryota; kingdom Metazoa; phylum Chordata; class Lepidosauria; order Squamata; family Phrynosomatidae; genus Sceloporus; species Sceloporus undulatus. The sequence goes on from NC_056528.1 coordinate 32,691,563, forward strand.
AGCGTAAAGTTACACTGTCTCCTCAATTTAGGATCTTGGCTGATACATTCTTATAATTATATTATTAGTTTTGGGAGAATTGGGTTGTCATTGCTAAGGTCTATTAAGTAAATAAATAAATAAAGATAAAGGCTGGCATTCTGCTTGGTACTTCCATCTTCATAAATGGCCTTATGACATGTATGCAAAATTGAACTGAAGTAGTTTTTACAATGTGACATTACAGTGGTCCCTCCGCATTCGCTGGAGTTAGGGGTGAAGGACCCCTGTGAATGTGGAAAAAACGCACATGAAAAAGTGTTATTCTTTTTACCCGAGAGTACAGCTCACTAGGAATCTCCAAGTCTTCCTGTCTGACTCACAGAAACATTCTGGAAGACCTACAAATGCCGAGAGAAGTGTCTGCGCTAGGAACGTTTAGGTCTCCAGCACAACTCTATGGTCAACTTCTGGCAGAGTTGCGCTGGAGGACCTAGAGATTCCTAGAGAGGACATAGAAATCAAAACCGCAAATAATCCAATCTGCAAAAGTCAAAGCTGCAAATGCGGAGGGCCGACTGTACAACATTTTGCATCCATTGTGCAATGGTACAGCGACTCATGCCCCATGGCCTGATGCTCAAGGAGCATTGATGTGCATTGCACATTATTAGAGCACGCTTGTCAGTACCTGGATGTACATCATCATAATTCACTGTGGCCAGTGGCTTCCTATCTTTGGTGGCATCCTTTGGGGCTGACTTGGATCCATCTGAATCCTGCCTGCCTTTGTCCTCTGGGCCTGCCTCCAAGTCCTCCTGAGCTCCACCCGACGGCAAACTCTCTCTTTCCTTCCAGCTTCCTTCCAGCTCACACTTTCTCCTTTGCTGCCAGCACTCAGCAACAGCAGCTGTTCCAGAAGATCTCCGCTGGGCATCCAGGCACTGGCACCGAAGATAAATCCAGAGTGAGTATCCTTCTCCTTTCTCCCTCTAGCATCTCTCCATGGGGACAGCTTTCATCCTGAAGTGTGGAAAAATCTCCTCATGCTTCATAAATGCCTTGCAACTTCTGTTAACCATACAAGACTTTTCTTAGCCATGCATATTTTTTGCAGCAGCCCAAAGGCACAAGAGCTTCTTGCAAAGCCGTGATGGGGAGAATGGTTTGTTTGCTTTTTATGATTTTAAAAAACTTTTTCTCAAGTGGAGAGAGGAATTTGGGTTTCTGCTACTTTCCTGAACCACATCCTGACACACAACAGGGGCTCTGAAAGAGACAACGGTCGGGAGGCAACATTTGCGCTGTGTGTGTCAGGGTGAGTTCAGTGCTGGCAAATAAATGTGCCACTTTAGCTTTCCCTCAGCTGTGATGGCTAGACATTTTGGGTTTCTTTGACAATGGGAGCTGAGATCATTCTGTGCTGGGCTTTTGTCCTTGGCCATCTTAGTGTGGCATGCATCTGCTTCCACTGAGGGGCATGTTTGCCTGCAGAGCATCACAACAAGGGTATGCCATCTTCTTTGCCTTTCATGACTTACGCTTTTTCAACCCAGATGTGCTTTGGTGGATTTATTTTCCAAGTTCCTCTTTGGGTGTTCAATGAAATCTGTCATGAGTGTGACTGGGCTTCATGATGTGTGATTTCACAGAATGAGGTTCTGATTTGGGTTTTTGAAGAGGGACAAAAGAATCTTCCTTCAAACAGAATTCCTCCCTTCCAAGGGATAGAAATCCCCACAAAATTAAGGATGTTAATAAAAGAGCTTTAATGATGAGCATGAATCACTTTTCATATTCAGGATGATGATGGTGAGGATGATGATGACATTTATTTTGATCCTGCTTTTGGCCCAAGATTGGGACCCAAAGCGGCTCACGGTCTAAAAAACACAGTACAATTAAAAACTTTACAAAATTGACAATTAAAATGGTATTGAACTGTTACAATATTAAAAAGATCCGAAGCTGGCCATATGCAATGCTGGTCAGAGGAGGCAATACTGATCAAGATGGACCAAGTTCTGTGAAAGAAACCCAGGACCTTTTTAGCTTTATAAACTTGAGCCGCCCTTCGGTGTCTTGTGTTTTGCTGTTGCCATAAAAGTTTGCACAGGGGTGCTCTCCGCCCCGAAACATTCTTGTGGTTTATGAGCATTGCGCATCCAGAGAAGTGGCAGCTGTCTTATGAACTTAGCAGGGAAGAGGCTCAGCTATGCAGCTTTGCAAAAAACCCCGAGTTTGGATTGTGTTGTTCCTGGCACAAATCCACCACCTCCTAGTCGCAACTTTACACCCGCCTCAGTTCTGCACTATGGGAAGGACGAAGTCTCAACTTAAGTTGGAAAAAGATTTGAAGGCACTCAACAACGTGGATAAAATTGCCTGTAAAAGGATATTTTAAATACTGTAAGAATTGAAAGATATAGCCGTCTTAGTCTGCAGAATCAGTACGTAGAGAGATTTTGTGGCACCTCTGAGACTAGCTGAAATGATGAAAGCTCATGCTGCCAACTACTTTATTTCAGTTAGTTTCAAAGGTGCTACAAGATCTCTCCACATTAAATACTGTAACTGTTTACTTTGGAGTTTATCACACGGGACGAATTTCTCTTGATTTCAAATGAAAAGAAAATGGGGCCGGAACGCATTCACGTGAATTCTCTAGTTCAGCAAATTTACATAAATTTGAATTGCGTTCAAACTGACTTCCCATTGCCTGAAAATAGCTTGCCATTGCCCTAAATTGTGTGTGATCACCTCTCATGCAATAACATGAAACCCCATGATTGCGTTCTGACTGACTTCACATTGCCCAAAATTGCGTCTGGTAGTCTATCACGCAATAACGCTAAAACCCATAATTGCATTCGGATTGCCATTGGATTATACTTCCAATTTCCCTTGTCTGATAACGTCAATAGCTGGCTTGGCGTAGCAGACTGAGCGTTGGACTAGGAGATCAGGGTTCGAATTCTGTCTCGGTCATGTAAACCCATTGGGTGACCTTGGGCAAGCCACACTCTCTCAGCCTCAAACTTGTAGAACTCAGTTTGGGCCTAGAAGATAGCATGAATAATATTGGCCCAAATGCTGGCACGGTGAAGTGGTTTGAGCATTGGACTAGGACTCTGGGAGACCAGGGTTCGAATCTTGGCTTGGCCATGTAAACCCTTGGCAACTTTGGGCGAGTCACACACTTGCCAGCCTCAGAGGACGACAATGGTAAACCCGGTCTGAAGAAACTTGCCCAGAAAATCCCATGGGTTGCCATAAGTCAGAAAAGACTTGAAGGCACACACCAACAGCAACAAAAACCTACCAAAAACTATAGCAACAAAAATGTTTTTAAAAAGATGCTAAGAATTGCTTGGGTTATTGTAATGAATCTGGTCCAGGTCTTAGACCAAACTTTAAAAACATCCTATTCAATGGTCTGCACCAGATCCCCCAAAATGGATCCAGCGCCATGGACAGCTCCATTTCCAAATTCTGACTAAAAGCTGGGACGGATTCATCCTTTAATGCTGGATCTGACAGCTGCTGTGGCAAGGAATAAAACATTAGACTTCCCTATGTGTGGGAAGGCATATTTGATTTTCAGAAGAAGATATCTGAACACATTTCGGTGGCTGTCACTTGATCCATTCACGCATCCCTGGGAGAATAAAGAGGGTCACAGTTTGCTCCCATCTCCTTTTTTTTTTTGCCATGAATGATGCCCGCTCCTCTTGTCTAATTATAAACATGATTTAAGGGGTGGGAAAATATTTCAAATTCCTGACAGCCAGTATAAAATTATATGGCGCCAGATTTGTTCGGGGTAGAGCTAATCATTTAAATTCCATTGGGCCAACCTCAGATACGTAGCCGTCTGGGCAACTAGACATCTGGAGATATTTCCAGCCTCGATAAGAGTCGCTGTTTGCACCGATCCTCAAACTGTGTGCTTTGGTGAGATAACTGGAAGAGCTGTTAAAAGTTCTTTTTGGGGGGACTACAAATCCCAGAATCCCCCAGCTAGCATGCTTTCGTTTTGTATTGTATGCTATGGGATTGCATGCTCTGAAACGACTTGAAGTCTAGAAAGTCTCATGCTGCCAACTTCTTTCTTTAGTTAGTCTAAGAGGTGCTACATGATCTCACTGCATACAATATTTATTTTGCAACTCATAACTTCTGTGAACCTTATTTGCTCAGGAAGTGTAAAGGCTTGCCTTTGTTCTTTCTGAGGTCTAAGAGATAACAGCAACAAAGGGCTTTGGGATGTTTGCCCAGTTGGGCTGCCATTTGTGGCAAACACTAGGCTGGCAAATCCAATAACATCCAATGATACCTTTATTGGACCAACCAAAATGCACAATTACATGTTGCAAGCTTTCGAAGCCACAGTGCCTTCCTCTTCATCAGGCAAACAGGAGAAAGAAATTGAAGATGTTAGTCATAGGCCTGCATTTTCTGTTTCTGGTCAGATGGTAGATAGGGCTATCTGCACCCTGGCATCTCCGCCTTCTTTTGGCCATGGGATCACTGGCAGATTTTCCAAGTCAAGGAAATGTAATGACCATTTTCAATTCAAAGAAGATGTTTCCTTGTAATCCAGCATGTCTCCCTTTGTGAAGCCACAGGTGCCTATGTTGGGAGGGAACACTGAATTTCTCAAGAAGTCTTCATGTTTTGGTGCAGTGGTTTGCGTTAGGACTACGACTCCGGAGACCAGGGTTCGATTCCCTGTCCAGCCATAGGAATCCATTGGCAATCCTTGGGCAACTCACACTCTCTCAGCTTCCCTTGGAGGCAAGGGCAAACCTCCTCTGAACAAATCTGGCCATGAAAATCTTGCAATAGGTTTCCTTTAGGGTCACCGTAAGTCAGAAATGTCTTGAAGCCAGACAACAGCAACCATTCACGCCCAACTTGGTTGCATCCTCATCATGCCTGGCAAGATTTTCTCTGTGTATCTTTTCTTGATGCCCAATGAGTGGAAGAATAAACCCATTTGAAACAAATGAGTCATTTTAATTTCATTTAGTTTTTATTTTTCCGACCGGGGCGATCGCCAAATACTAATGTAAACCATAAACCTGTTCCTTGTACATTGGAGTTAATGAGCAGCTTGATAATGAGAGAACGACAAACCAAATTGCTGCCAGACAGCAAAGTAACTCGATCTGCAGACCGTCCTAAAAATATGCAGGACTTCAGGTTGGATTGTTTTTCTCTTCGGGGGGGAAATAATAATAATAATATATGAACTTCTGCTATTATTGCATTTCTTTTTAAAAATGCAATAACTGGCACTGGCCAATGTCATTCCTCTCTCCTCAACATGTTCCCTGCAGATTGTTTTGACATGTTATGGAGGCCAAAGTTTTTAGCTCACAGATAAAGTCTGGGAATTTTTTAGTCACCCAAACAAAAGTGGTGCCAGAAGAGCAAAGAGAGAAGAAGTATCACATATAAAATGAGGAAACAGAAGGGTAACCCAATCTGCTTCTGGGACGTGGAAGAATAAAGGAATAACGTTTTCAGATTTGGCTTTTCTCTTTAAAGTAAGCTTTAAAAATCTAGGCTGGAATTCTCTATCACGGTCTATGGCTACATCCGCACTGCAGAAATAATCCAGTTGGACAGCCATGGCTCAATGCTATGGAATCCTGGGATTTGTAGTTTGTTGTCGCACCAGACAGAGAAGGCTAAATGTCTCAAAAAACTACAATTGCTAGACTCCTATAGCATTGAGCCATGGTAGTTTAAAGTAGTGTCAAACTGGATTATTTCTGCAGTGTGCATAGTGGCATAGTGGTCTGAGTGTCAGACTACAACTCTGGAGACCATGGTTCGAATCCCAGCTCGGCCACGAAACCCACTGGGTCACCTTAGCTAAGTCACACTCTCTCAGCCTCAGGGGAAGGCAATGGCAAACCTCCTCCGAGCAAATCTTGCCAAGAAAACCCCATGATAGGTTTGCATTGGGGTCGCCATAAGTCGGAAACCAAGGCACCCAACACACACAACATGCTATATTGTTTGTGCCAGTGATTTCAGTCACATCTGCACTGCAGAATTAATGTAGTTTGATACTGCTTTGGATGCCATGGGTCCAATCTATGTAATTCTGGGATGTGTAGTCTTGTGAGATACTTTGATTCTTTGTCAGATTGTTCTGGTGCTGCAACAAACTACAAATCTCAGGATTCCATAGGATGGAGCCATGGCAGTTAAAGCGGTGCCAAACTGCATCAATTCTGAAGTGGCTGCAGCCTTCCTCAAGTCTTGTCCTAGGGACGGAATTCAGGTTTGGTTGCTAAGCAACCGCCAAGGTATCTCAGGTATTTTGTTCCCTAGCAACCACAACATCCTTCCACTCCTCCATCACTGAGAACAGATGTGCAACCAGGCCTAGGGCAGAAGACACTGGGTTGCCCACATGAGCAGCAGCGATGTGGCTGGAGGCGCAAGTGGAGGCACCGAGGATGAAGGCAAAGTTCTGGGGACCCATGATGGATTCAATGTGGGAAGGTCTCCATCATTTGCAATCTAGTGGTGCCCCCAAACAGCTTGGGCTGCATCCACACTGCAGAAATAATCCAGTTTGACACCACTTTAACTGCTGTGGCTCAATGCAATGGAGTTCTAGGAAAATTGCAGTTTGTGTGTAACAAAGCCACAACAAACTGCAATTTCCAGAATTCCATAGCATTCAACTGTGGCAGTTAAGTGGGGTCAAACCGGAGTATTTTGGCAGTGCAGGTGCAACCTTGGTCTGCTGTGAGAGGGCGATTTGTGTTTTTCTCTCTGTAATGAGAGCCAGTGTGGTGTAGCGGCTTGAGTGTTGTACTAGGACACTGGGAGACCAGGGTTCGAATCCCGTCTCGTCTCTGGAAACCACTAACTCTCAGCCTCAGAGGAAGGCAAGGGCAACCCCGTCTCTGAACAACCTCTCCATAGAAAACCCTATGATAGGCTTTAGGGTCACCGATAAATCAGCAATGGCTCTTTATTGCTGGATCGATGTGGTTTGTTTTAATTATCGCAGTAATTTAATCCTATTTTAACGTATTGTTTTTGTATGTTTTTAACTGGATGGTGTTTTTTTAATGTTGTAAGCTGCCCTGAGTCCTAGTCTTGGGAGAAGGGTGGGATATAAATAAATAGAATAATAATAATAACAATAACAATGATAACAACATGCTGGAGAGAACTAGAAAGGGTGGGTTTTCTGCTTTTTCCTTCTATTTGACTGTTCATGAATATCTATTTAGGGAATTTGGTGGCTGCCCCCATTTACCTTGTCTTGGTAAATGGGGCACACATCGATTATAATAGGGTTGGGTAGAGTAGAATCCCATTTTCCCCCAAATTAATTTTTATTGCATTGCTGCAACGCAAGACCCAAAGTCTGTGTTCCTCCAGTTCTCCTTCACCATCCTCCCAATGCCAATGCTGCTAAAACACCTCTATCTGGGCAGAGGAGGAGCAAAGGGGATGCAAAGGGGATGTGTGGGTGCAAAAAGCCTTTGCAAAAAGGAACTTCTTTGTTAACTAAATTATGCCTGCATCTTTTAAGAACCCAAAGATCCTTAATTCAGGTCTATAAACACAACACTCTTTTCCTTCCCTCCTTCCCCAGCTCTCTGCTCCCACTGTACAGAAAATTCAGTTTGCAATAAAATGCATTTTAGGATCTTAAAAGGAGACAAGACCGAGTCCTCCGGTACTTTTTCTATAAGGCACCATAAAAGGGAAGAGATGTCGGAGGGCTCTCCTCTTGGTTGACATGGCGAACTAGGACGGCACGTTCAGAGCCGGACAAAAGTGGCACGCAAATTGGGCACGGAGACCTTTTGAAAGGTCTTTCTGCCCCTGGCTGCTTGCCCAGCTTTTCTACCCTGGACTTTTCTATGCTGGAGCATGCCAGCCTGCTGCGCTGATGAGTAAAAATAAAATGTGATTTATTGCATAGGTCTGCAACAGATTCAAACCTGGCATTTCCTGGCCTGCAGTTAAAGCTACACAATGGCACTGAGTATGTGTGTGTGCGTGTATGTGTGAATTTTCATTTTTTAAAAATTATTGTTTTCATTTATGGATACCCTTCTGGCTTAAAAGGTTTGTCGTGGCACCAGAGCTGAAGGCTAAATAGCTTGCAGAACTACAAATCCCAGAATTCCATTGAGCTGTGGCAGTTAAAGCAGGGTCAAACTGCATTAATTCTGTATGCTTTTTTTTAATGTTGTAAGCCACTCTGAGTCCCAGGCCTGGGAGAAGGGATAATAATAATAATAATAATAATAATAATAATAATCATAATAATAATAATAATAATAATAATAATAATAATATAGTGTAGATGCGTGTGTGTGTGTGTGTGTGTGTGTGTACACACTTCATTTTGAAAACCTCAGTGTTTACATCTCTGTTTCAGACAATACTACTTCTGCTCTAGAATGCATATTTATGAACCAGATCTAACCCGAATTTATATTTACTCTTAGGTTGACATTGCTTAGCTAAGTAAGTGATGTCAACCTAAGTGTAAATACCAAGTTTTGTACTTAGTCAAGTAAACTATACTGAATACAGGCCAATGAATCCATTTCAGCTTGCAAGACTTTATTACTGAGCTCTCTAGTGGTTCAGATCATGCAAAAGGTTGAGTTCAGGAGGACTCGATTAATTTCCATTCTTAATGCATTATTCGGCTCAGAGAACTGACACTATTCCGAGGAGCGGTGACGAATGCAAGAGCCAGCGCTCTTGACCTTGTTGCTCCATCTTTCTGTGTTGCCATCCAAACGCCATGGAAATTAAATCCTTATCGCTGGCTGGGTGACAAAAGGATTAAGGTGCTTCTTCAAGTTGGAATGAAATTGTGGCATGTCCTTGGGGCTGACAGTGGACCAAGGCCCAGCGACTTATTTTAGGACATGTTTTGGCTCATGTTTCATGCCAAAGATGCCAGACCTCATCCGGACGGTTGGCACAATAACCTTTGCACTTAATCCCTTTCCATAGGGCCCTGCTGCTAAGAGCTAGTGAAAAGCGTTGTCTGTCTTTTTTGGAAGAATGACAGATGTTTTTGTGACAATTGATCATTCATGAGCATCCTCCAAATATTCCCTTGAGCGACTTCGGTAGCAGTCTTAGAGAGAACAGGTGGCCATTGTTCCAGAATTCCTTTTGTGATATCTGTACTGACAACTCCATTTTTTCCAAAGACACAACTGTTGGCCTCTCTGTGTCGTTGGGCATTGTAGGATTTGTAAACCAAGATGCCCAGTGGGCCAAACAGGGCTCTAGACTTGGCATTAGGCTTAGGATTCCTCTCGTCTTAGGTTAGGTTACAACCCGAAACAATTGGTTTCTATCCTGTTTCTCAGCAGCCTTTTGTGCATCTATTTTGCTGAGGTATGGGTGCCAAGGAAAGTCAGTGTGGTGTCATGATTTGAGTGATAGGCTAGGACTGTGAGAGTTGTTCTTGTTGTTGTGTGCCTCCCAGTCATAGGGTTTCCTTGGCAAGTTTCTTTGGAAAGGGTTTGCCAGTGCCATCCTCAAAGTCCAGGGTCACCATAAGTTGGAAATGTCTTGAAGGAACACAACACTGACACCAACGATAAATCTATCCGGTATATATATATCTACAGTCAGTCCTCTGTATCCATGGATTCTTTATCCATGGATTTAAGTCTCCATGGCTTGAAAAGATCGATATATATATATATATATATATATATATATATATATTCATAAAAGGGTCACCATTTTACTGTGCCATTGTGTATAAGGGGACTTGAGGATCCAGGAACCAAACTGCAGAGGATACCAAGGGCCCACTTAGTAGTAGTAGTAGCAGCAGTAGTAGTAGTAATAATAATAATACACCATTGTATATAATGGGATTTGGGCATTTATGCATTTTGGTATCCACTGAGGTACTGGAACTAAACTCCAGTTGATACCAAGGGCCCACTGTAGCAACAACAACAACAACAATAATAATAATAATATCATTGTACATAAGGGGACGTGAGCACCCATGGTATCCACAGAGGGTCCTGGAACCAAACTCCAGTGGATACCAAGGGCTCTATCTATTGATCTATCGATCTATTGTGTCATTTTTAATCCTGCATTTCTTCCAAGGGGCTTAGGATTCTTCACCCAACAACCTGGAGGAGGTAGGTTAGGTAGTGAGGTTGTGACCTTCCTCCAAGTGTCATTCAGCAAACTTTGTAGCTTGTGGAAATGTGAAAGGCTTTGAGTGCATGGGAAAGAGTAAGTGCTCCGTATCTCTGTCCACGACCCTCTTGTCTCCTTGTGTAGCTTAGTGCATACATTGCCTGGCTCCTTCCTCCATCCAACGCAGGGATCCTGGTTTCTTTTTACACAGAGGCCATCTGCTCCCTTCTGTTAACCTTGTAACCCACCCATCCACCACGCTGCCTTTATTCTTGGCTTGGGATGGTCCCACCTGTTCCCGAAGACCAAACATCTCTGACAGGGTGCTGATAGAAACCAAGGTGTAAATCAACAGCAGCTTTGCATCCCACGGGTCACAACTTTCCCTCTTCCTTCTTTTCTCTTCTATTTTGGTCTTCGGTGCATTGATTTGGGTTAATGCTGGAATGCTTCCAGATCCAGCAGTGGGAGCAGATATACAAAAAGGAGACTTCTGCGGGGGGGGGGGGGGGGGGAACAACGCAAGAGACTTTCTAGGCTCTTTTTGGCTGATGGCTTTCCTCTTTGCTCTCCAAGGTCCATCTGTGCCTCTAAAACATTGGTCAGCAACTTGGTGCCCAGCCAGATCTTAGAATGCATCCGCACCGCAGAAATAATCCAATTTGACACAACTTTAAGTGCCATGACAAAATGCTATGGAATTCTGTAGTCTGCAGTTCTGTAAGATATTTTGTCTTCTTGCACTGGGGCCACAAAAAACTCACAGTCCCAGGATCCCATAGGATAGAGCCGTGGCAGTTAAAGTGGTCTCAAACTGGATTATTTCTGCAGGTGTGGATGCTGCCCTTGTATGCGATTTGTTGCATTAGCTCTTGATGCACAGCAGAGTATAGATCAGAGGTGGGCAACTGTTTGAAATTGGGCGGTCACACTGATCCTACAGGAGATGTTGAAATGGTACAACTCCTACCAAATAATAATAATAATAATAATAATAATAATAATAAGGGTCCAGAGAGAGATTTATATTTGTAACAACATGAAGTGACTCCAAAAGTCACTTCCTATTCCCTTCCTCTTTTAAAAAAAAGGACTTTACTGAACCCAAGAAGGCAAAAATGTAGTGAATATATCTCCACCTTTTGATGGTAATATTTTTACTCCTCATGGGCTCTGGCAACCATAAAAACGGTTCACATGTGGCCTGTGCTTTGGATGACCTCCAACATTTCATAGATAAAACTGGGACATGTCTAGCCAAGCAACATCAGAAAGCAAAAGCTGTTAATGCAGAAGAACAGACAAACTTAAGAAAGGCTGCAGCAGATCCCTTTTGCCTGAGCCTACAGGGAAGGACAAGATCCTGCCTTTCCTCTCTGAGTGAATTGAATGTGAATTATTTTTGCATTTTGAACTCAGTCTCAATCAACTGAAGTATGCTGAGAAGATGGGGGAAATGGGAAGAGGAGAAAGTGGAACATTTTAAAAGCATATGGAAACATGGGATGAAAGAGGATGAATCGGGGCTGTCTCTGCCAAACTGGGATAGGTATGACTTTGACTATCCTGGCATAGATGGACCCACCATCTTCATCTTTCAGTATATCACACTTTTCCAGGACATGCCCTATATCTCAACCTTCCATCCAGGAGGAAATTCAAAATGCCATTTTGAGCACAGCTAAGAAACATATATTTATATTAGTGTTTTTGGGTCCTTGCTCCAAAGACTTTCCAGTCTAAAAGTTGACAGAGGGAAATGCTTTCCACCAGCTTTTCCTTCCAAAAGGAAACCCAAAGTGTTTGAGGATCCACTGTGCCTATTATTATATCTGCATCAGCATATTATTAATATCCCAAACTGTACTTATTGGCCTTTCAACCATGGCTGCCTGCTGGGAAGGGATTTATATGTGGAACGATCACTCCAAAATGATAGATCTGGTGCCCTTCTCACTCTCTGTTTATCGCTGTTGAGTTTTGATAGTGACTAATAGTTCATCTACGCCGGGGACTCTTTTTAAAGTTGATGTTTCTCTGGCGCTGAGTGACAGGGAAATGTGAGACCCACGTCTTCCTTTTTATGGCAAGTTTGTTTAGGTTGAGAAAGTGCTCAGGGGGAAAATGCCCCCCTCCTCAATGCTTACTCATCACACGTCTATCTAACGCATGAACGAGTGAAGACTTAACCTTTACAGAAAACGACTTGTTTATTGAGCTAAGACAAGAAATGCAAAGGAGGAAACGTTCAACATCTTGTCGTATACCTTCAAGTTGTTTCCAACTTATGGGGACCCTAAGGCAAACGTATCATGGGGTTTTCTTTTAGGTTTCTTCAGAGAGTGTCTGCCATTGACATCCTCTGAGGCTGAGAGAGTGTGACATGACCAAGATCACTCAGTGGGTTTCCAGGTCCGAACCAGGATTCAGACAGTGGAGTCATAGTCCAATGCTCTAACCACTCTATTTAACATCTGCAACCCCCAAATTAGGTTCATCCAAGCTTCTCCAGCCTGGTGTTCTTCACATGTTGAGTTACACTCTCCATCATCCCCAGACAATGGCTGTACTGGCTGAGGATTATAGGATCTGTAATCCAACACACCTGAGGAGTATCAGGTTGGAAAAGTTTGGTTTGGCTAAATTGATCCACTCAGAGAGCATTTTGGTGGAATTAGATGTTCCTTGCAAGTTTCTCAGATGTTCCTCAGGGAAGAGATCAGCGTATGGTTGGGCAGCTTTCCCTTAAAGATGTCCATATCAGATATTCCCTTGAATATGCAGCTCTGGACAAGTACTGTGAGAAGCCCTGGACCTTCTCTGATTTCAGGCAAAATGATAATGAGATTCAAGCAATGGCATCCAAGGTCCAAGCAACATCTCAAACCGTGATGTTACTTCAAATATAGCATAGTTTGCAAGTGAGCTTCAAGCCATAGATACCGATTTGACAGCCAGTTACTAGTCATTGTCCGATGAAGTTGGTCAGACCACACAACAAATCACAGCAGTGGCATTTGAACCGCACGAAACATGGTTCATCAGAGAAAGCTGGGTTAGACATCACAACAAATCAGGATTGGTTCAGATGTCACAGCAACCCATGGTTTAGTGCAGTTCTATGAAACATGGATTAAAGCAGGTGAACTTTAGACTCCAGGGTGACTGTCATTAATCTTTAGCATGAAATCTCTCCAAATCTTTCAGTGCCTAGTTGCATTTCAGCACAACAACATTCAGTTCATCCTCATAATCTACCCAACACGGCTGAACAAGTCTGCTTAATAAGAATGCTATTGAAACTTATGGATAAGCAAAGCAGCTGCCTTAAGAGTAGAAATGGCTTCTCCAGCCAAAGCCATTTCATGCTCCAACGAGAGGTTTAAAGGTCTTAGAAGGGCTCCCCAGCATTTGGACACTTTTGGAGGCTGAAGTAGCTGGGCAGGTATTTATATGTTGCCGGTGGTACATTCCCTCCGTCCTATTCTTCTCCCCTGAGATCGCCAAAAATGGTAAGATGTTTGGAGTGGGATGAGGTCCATGGGTCGTGGGGAAGGGGGCTGGACATCGCCATCCCTAGTCCTCCCCCTGTATTAATAGCCTCCCTTAACTATATGTCCACAGTCAAAAGTGGGACCTTTCCTTATCAGCTGAGCTCCCTGATCTAAAGTAGTTGCACATTTGTCTTGGCAGGATGGCTTATCACAGACACTCAGGTAAAGCTCAAGCTGCTGCATCTGGTTTGGGTGAACTTTGCTGGAGAGGGATCTCTGTTCTTGATATCTGATGCAATGCAGGTTTGCTTGAATCCAGCAGGATTCTTCTGCTTCCATGCTAACAGGTCTTGATTTAATGCATCCTTAAAAGAGATCACTGGAGGTTTGCTAGTAAGTCGTGAGCAGTTAGGGAGGGCTTTTGGTCCTATGCCTTTGAAGGGAGGTACTCAGCAAGTAGACATTTGTGGTTTGCTTATAGACATTTTGTTTTTGAGCGTGTCGGGTTTGTATGCGAGGATTATTTTATTAATTGCGCACTGCTTTTTCCTGTCTGGCATTTCAACAGCTTTTGAGTCCCATAAAGTAGGCTTGGAGAAAGAAGGCCATGCAGACTTTGTATGCAGAGCATCCCAGGTTCAAGGCCCGGCACAGCGATTTGAAAGGATATTTGGGAGCTGTTTGAAAGAGGTCTACCTGAAATGTTAGAGCAGTGGTTCTCAGACTTTGGTCCTGCAAATGTTTTGGACTTCAACTCCCAGAAGCCCCAGCCAGCTTAGCTGACAGTCAGGAATACCGGAAGCTGAAGTCCAAAACACCTGGTAGACCAAAATTTGGGAACCACTGTGCTGTCCACCAAAGCAGACAGTTCTGATCAATAGGTGGACTGGGCATCTGACCCGGTTATAAGGCCACTTTCTATCTTCTTGTGCTGATATTATTGTGCCCATTTTACAGATCGGGTAAACTGAGAATGAGAGAAGGCCTTGCTTGATGGGACTAAGTGGGTCTAGGGCTCTGAACTATAGCCTCCCCACTTCTTAGCTCTCAGCTTCGACATCTTGGCTTCATGTTTTTTTCCCCCAACAGCTCTTTTGTGTTGGTTTGCGTATTTGCATTAGCTCCGTTTGTGCTTAAACACACTGTAGGTTTTAACTGCCATGTGTTGGATGGAGAAAGGATACACAAGTAGCCCTGAGCATCTCCAAGGAGTCTACAGTGCTAGTCGCTTGGACCACTTTGAGGATTCAGGTTTAGCTTCTTGACACAGGGCATCCCTAAGAAACTCTGCGTCTCTGACCTTCCCTTTTCTCTGGTTTCATTTCAAGAGACTTCTCTTCCCTGGCTCCCAAAAAAGCAAATTTCCAAGGGCAATTGTATTGAAATTAAAAATCCAGGATAGACTGTGACATAGATCACGCTGCCAACCAAAGCAAAATGTGGCATAGGCCAGGATGCAAATGTGCCCAGACAACAAGCGCATAGCGCTTTTGTGCGCAACAGATGAGTATTTGGTTCAAATTTGACCTTTGATGATGGTAGCTCTTCCAAAAAACATCCTGGGGAGGAGAGAACCATCTTGCTATAGTGGTTTCAGCATTGGACTAGGACTCTGGGAGACCAGGGTTCGAATCCTTGTTCAGCCAGAGAAACCCATTGGGTGACTTCAGCATGCTACACTCTCAGTTTTAGAGGAAGGTAACAGCAAACGTCCTCTGAACAAATCTCTCCAAGAAAATCCTATTTTAGAGCCACAGTGATGCTCAAAACCAACAGATTTTGGTATCCACAGTACTGAAAGAAAAACTGTGGCACAGAGGTCTAGGTCTCTTGCCAAACTATGACTCCCAGGACTCTGTAGCACAGAACCGTGGCAATTAAAGTGGTACCAAACTGCTTTAATGGTGCAGTGTGGATAACAGGCTTTCCTTGAATAATCCACCCGGAAGTCATCCCCACTGATAAAGCTCATTGATATGGACTATTCACTGATTATCCCAAGATTCCTATTGTCCTGTCTCTTATTGTTTTAATGATTTAAAATCGTATTACTGTTATGTAGGATTTATTGTGATGTAGTTGGGGAGGGAGGGGATAGTGGGATTATTATATTGTATATATATCATCACTGTTGTAAACCGCCTCAATCCTATGGGAGAGGCGGCATAGAAATAAATGATGATGATGATGATGATGATGATGATGATGATGAACTGCCTGGACTAGAACAGCTTTTACAACTTCTCCATAACTCCTCTCACTCTTCAGCCTCTTTGGCGTTCGTCCTTTTGTTGTCTGTGGCTCTATGGCCTTTTCCGCCGCCCTTTGCAGATAAAAGCATGCATCCTGAAAAGTACAGTCCTCTCCTTATCAGCTCTGTGGCCTCTCCTTGGTTTGCTGAATCCGCTTCTGCAAACTGTTGCCATGACATAGCAGCCTTTATATAGCAGGACCAGATTCCGGATAATCCAGTTAAAGGGCAAATGAGTCAGGAAAAAAACAATGGGGTAATGTGCTTATATTTAGACTGGTTGCAGAAAGGAGATAGTAATGAGCACACTGGTTTTTACTTAACTCTCCCTGGCCATGCCAGGACCTCTGCACTTGGCTTGAGTCTTCTGGTCTTTGCTTTTGTGCAATCTTATAATTTCAGTCCCTGAAGGCAAGCCATGGCAATTGGCAATCTACAGGACAGAGACTGCAGTCTCAAAATCCAGTATTACAGTGGGCCCTTTTGGTATCCACTGGGGTTTGGTTTAAGGGCCCCCATCCAAAATCCATGGATGCTCAAATCTCAATATATATAATGGGGTATTATTATTGCACTGGGCCCTTGGTGTCTGCTAGGGTTTGGTGCCAGGACCCTCCATGTATACACCAAAATCCATGGATACTCAAGTCCCATTAAATATAATGGCAAGTAAAATGGTGTCCCATATATAAAACATTAAGAAAATATAAAATGCTTTGGAACCGTCTGGATTGATCCCAAAGGACTGGAGAAATAATGTCAGAGGAAAGCAATGGCAAACTTTCTCTGAGCAAATCTGGCCAGGTTTTGCCTTAGGTTCGTCGTAAGTCGGAAACGACTTGGAGGCTCAACAACAAATGAAGACATAAGATAGGAAGAAATTGAAATTACAGGGTTTTTTTTTCTAATTGTGAAAAGGTTATGGAGAATATTTGTTAAATCACGGTAAAGAGAAACCGGTTGAATAAATGAATTATAAATAAATATCCAGGCACAAGTCGTCTGTCATGGGCCTCTTTGGCTCATGGACAACTGGAATTCCTTCAAAAGAAGACAGAAATAAGACCAGAAAGTTACACAAACACAGATGCATCCCCCACTGAGTTTCTAAAGCAACAAATAATTGGCCTCAGACAAGCATAATTTGGATATTTCGAGTTTATTTACTTGTTTTGGGATGAGAAATTTTGTCTCAGTTCTGCACATTTCACGATCTTTCCACTTTGGCCCACAATGCTGGACTTTGAGCAATAAACAGACTTTGGTCTATTTATTGCTCGCTGTTCTACTATGTCTTGATAGACGATAGTTTATTAATACATAAATTAATAAATGCATCGAACGCCACGCAAATCCCATCTTCCAAGGGGTGGATTTTGTATTGGAATGGACACTTTTGTTCTGTCCAAGAACATGGCGTCCGTGTGACTCCTGGGTGCGTTCAGCATTTATTGAATGTTTCCTGTTTATTTCCCAAGGCTGATGCCATTTTTCACGTTTCGCATGGAAAGGGACAAAGGCATTACTCTTGGAGTTTGATAAAGAGTTGGCTAGGGTCCTGAGTGATAAACATCTGAATTTGGGAGCAAGGCAAAGTAGGGATCGGGTCCAAGTTCTTTGAAGGGCTGTATTTTCTTTGCAACATTTATTTAGAGGAGGTTTGCTGCTGCTTTCTTCTTCTAAGGCTGAGAGAGTGAGTCGCCCAAGGTCGTCGTCGTCGTCATCCTCATCCTCATCCTCATCCTCATCCTGGGAGTTGTAGTTAGTGTTTCTCATTGGGGTCCAAGTTCTGTCTTCTGGTCCATTCTGTTTCAATGGAAAGCAATGGAAGCTTTACAGTGCCCTCTGGTGGCAGCAAGATGAAAACGCAGCCCAAGCATTTACTTTTCCCAGAGTCAAAACTTTGGCCTTTTTCTGTGTTGTTTTTGCAGCATTGTGCTTAACTCCACCTGTTTTCTTGCAGTTGCAAAATCTGGTGCATCTGTTTCCCTTTCAAAAAGCATCAAGGAATCTCCCCCTTTTATATTTGTACTTTCTTGAGCAGTTCATTAATTAAGACAACCGAAAGAAAAGCTAACGCAAAGTTGCTAAAAGTTAATGCTAAGTCTGCCTTAAGTATCTCTTTTTCTATTATTTCCCTTTTGTTTCCCATAATTTAGCTATTAAGTTAGCAAAGGATATAAGTTTTTATTACTGGAAGGTACTGGATAAAATGCAATTATGCAAAGGAATAAAGAAATAAATAGAAATAGTAAGATCAAGAAAGGATATTGAGCATATGACCATTGTAAAAGACAAAGGTATATACAAATATATAAGGTATATACAATATGAGTAAATGTTCTCCAGATGTAGCTGGTGTCCTTCCATCCGTCCGTCGCGTGCCAAATGTATGATGCGTCGTTTCCATCCTTGTCTTCCCGCAGGGCCCAGCAGTTACACCGTGGGCACCATGTCGGAGCGCTTTGACTGCCACTACTGCCGTGACCCTTTGCATGGGAAGAAATACGTCCAGAAGGAAGGCCGCCACTGTTGCGTCAAGTGCTTCGAGAAGTTCTGTGCCAACACCTGCGCAGAATGCCGGAAACCGATTGGGGCTGACACCAAGGTAAGGGGAGGGACATACGGGTGCCCAGAAATGATAAAATGCATCTTAGCCAGGATTGCAGTTGGCCCTCCGCATTTGCAATGTTGACGTTTTTGGATTTTATTATTTGCTGATTTTATTAACAAATCTAGGAACCTCTAGGTCCTCCACCACAACTTTGACCATAGAGTTGTACTGGAGAACCTAGAACAGTGGTTCTCAACCTTCCTAATGTCATGACCCTTTAATACAGTTCCTCATGTTGTGCTGACCCACAACCGTAAAACTAAGAGGCAGAAGAAGGAAAACAAGACCAACCAAGCAGCAGAGAGCACTGAGCCTTTTTTGACTCGCTTAAGGATCGATTCCTGTGAAAAGAACCGCAAAAAAGGCACTATCAAGTAACCCTGGGTTATTTGTGTTTGCCCCGCTTCTTTCCTACTGAAATTGATCCAATGAGGTTCAGAAGCGGTTTCAAATGGGAACAAGAGTTGTTTGCCCCGAATCCTGCTTCAGAGCAAACTGGAATGGGAATGAGCTGATAGTTTGCCGCCTCTGAGCATCCTATTTCTCCATCACTTCCTTCATGGCTGCTGCACCCGGGGTCTTTCTCCTCCTGTTGCCATTGCCTATGCTGGCACCCATGAACAGCATCATGAACCCACGATGATCCATCCAAGGACACTTGAGAATCTGGTGGGGATTCTAACCCATTGGAAGAAGCCTCTGGTCATGCATATCTCCTTCCGTCCCCTTCTCTTCTCGCAGGAGCTGCATTTCAAGAACCGCTACTGGCACGAGAACTGTTTCCGCTGCTTCAAGTGCTACACATCCCTGGTGAACGAGCCCTTCATGCTGAAGGAGAACAACAAGGTCTGGTGCAACAAGTGCACTACCAATGAGGAGGCACCCCGCTGCAAAGGTTGCCTGAAGCCCATCGTTTCAGGTAGGTAAGGGTCCCCAGGTTAGTGCTCCTCATTTCTGGGGAGGTTATTTGGATGAAGGAGGAGAACTGTGTGACTCTTGGGAAGGTCCAGGGTGGCCCTTGGGTTGCCCCTGATCTCCTCATACCTCTGTTGTGTATGTATGGGCCTTCAATTCACCTGTTGAAAAACAAGTGCCTTCCTCTGAAAAAGAGCCTGCAGCATTCAATATGTGTTCGCGGTCTCCCATCCAATACTAAGCAGGACTGACCCTGCTCAGCTTCCAATATCAAATCTGGTGCTGTTGTGTGCAGTGTGTGTGTGTATGTGTCTTCAAGTCAGCTGTTGACTTATGGAGACCCCACAGATTTTGTAGGGCCTTCTTAGGCAAGGAAGACTGAGAGGTGGCCTTGCCAGTTCTTTCCTATGAAATATATACTCTACTACAGCATCTTGGTATTCATCTCCCATTCAAGTACTGACCAGGGCTGACCCTGCTTAGTGTCCAGGATTAGAAGGGATCTGGTGCTTTTAGGGTATTTAGGCCCTTCCCAAATCGCCTCTATCCTGCCACCCCATCAAATAACCATGTTTTGACAGCCTACCTCTACCCCAACCCCAGATACTACTTGAAATACACTGTTTCACAGAATGAGTTGGAAGACACTGCAAGAACCATTTAGCATTTCCTGGAAACAAAGCCCATCAGATTCCAAGGGCCCACTGTACCATTTTTGGGCATTTTGTTTCTTCTCTACATAGTGGGTGCCACAACAGAGAAGGTCCTGCTCTGGACCACAGTGGCGGCTGCTGGTGGTCTTCCATGTCAGCATGGCACTGGATCCAAATTGGGTTTTCTCTGTTGCTAGTTTAAAGGAAAAATCTATGGTACTGAGCAATAGCTTATCCTCAAATAAATTTAGCTCCTTGAAATTTAGATTAAAACCTTGAGTGGATTTTCTGTTCCATTGAGATGGAAGCCGCCAGGCATGACGATATCTCAACCAAGCCAACTTCCCTAGGCTTGGTCTCCTTTGATAATGGTGAACGCTCTCATCATAGGACAACCTGCATCCTGAACAAAACATAGGTTGCAAGAGTTGTGTCTCCAACATTCAGCAAAACCACTTGGTACAGAAATGCTTGGATTCCAGTTTCTGCTGCTGTGGATGATAGGCTCCTTCTTCTCTCTTGGCAGGCGATCAGAACGTGGAGTACAAGAAGACCGTTTGGCACAAGGACTGCTTCACTTGCAACCAGTGCAAGCAGGTGATCGGCACAGCCAGCTTCTTCCCCAAAGGGGACGAGATCTACTGCGTCACCTGCCATGAGCATAAATTTGCCAAGACCTGTGTGAAGTGCAAGAATGTAAGTCCTCTCAACCACCTTGGTAGGTTGTGTCAGGAAGATAGGAATGAGCAGCCTTATACTAAATGGGAAGTTAAATGTGTGCATTGAACTACGGCTCCGAGAGACCAGGGTTCAAAGTCACGCTTGGCCATGGAAACCCACTGGGTGACTTCAGGCAAGTCACACTCTCTCAGCCTCAGAGGAAGACAAAGGCAAACTCCTGAACAAGACTTGCCAAGAAAGCCCCATGTTTTTTTCAGTGGGTTCACTGTTCCATTGAAATGGATGCCACCAGGCACATGATACCACAACCCTCATTGTACCACTAGTTCTAGTTTGTGTTTATTATGGTCATAGACCAGCATGTGATACCACAACTACAAACCCCCTTAGGGTTGCCATAACCTGGAAAAGGCACACAATCACTGCCAAGCCTTGTACTAAGTCAGATCCTTGGTCCACCTAAATCCCATTGTGGGAGAAAGGCAGGATATAAATCCTTGAAATAAGTTTAAAATCAATCAGGTCCAGTACTGTCAACTGACTGGTAGCACCAGAAGCTACTGACAATTTCAGGCAGGATTTTATTTTTCAAGTCCTACTTTGAAGATCCTGTCTTTCCTTTGGTGTCCCATATAAGTACTAACCTGGCTTAGCCTCTGAAATTAGTCAAGCTCAAGATGTGTTCAGGGTAGTATGGAGAATCAGGGCTTGCTTGTTTTAGCTTAGCTGATTTAGCCTGTTCTTGGGCTTTGGCTGAGTACTGCTATCCATGGGGTCAAAACCCCTTGAGAAAAGGTTACTGCTTATTATCCCCATTTAACCACCAAGAAAAATTTGGGTAGATCAGCTCTCAGGGCTCATCTGAACACTGGCCCTTAGTGTATCTTTCTATGGAATCGAATCATGTTTGTTGCTGTGTGCCTTCAAGTCCTTTCTGACTTGTGGAGACTCTAAGGTGAACCTATAATAGGGTTTCTTGGAAAGATTTCTTCAGAGGGGGGTTGCCCACTGCCATCCTCTGATGCAGAGAGAGTGCAACTTGCTCAAGATCATTCTATGGCCGAGCCGGGATTTGAACCTTGGTCTCCAGAGACCTAGTCAAATGCTCAAACCACTACACTAGACTGAAATTACGGCCTAAACAGGAGAAAGAAACCTTGTATAGATGATGCGCAGATAATGCAGCTGATGGATGGAGGGGTGGGAAAAGTTGAACCAGGTGCATACAGACGGCACATTGACCAGTCGCTGACTTTTCCATGCTAGCCCATCACCTCTGGCGGAGTCGCCTACCAGGATCGTCCTTACCACGCCGAGTGCTTTGTGTGTGCCACCTGCACGAAGAAGCTGGGCGGGCAACGCTTCACGGCCGTGGAGGACCAGTTCTACTGTGTGGATTGCTACAAGTCCTTTGTGGCCAAGAAGTGCAGCGGCTGCAAGAACCCCATTACGGGTAAGCGAATCAAAACTGGGGCAAAGCAGCATCCAAACATTCCCCCCGCCCCCGCTTTTTGGTGTTTGGACCTCCAAAAATCTTCTCACACCCTTTCTCCCCATCATCCCCAATTTCATATGCCTCTACAGGTTTACTCCGTTTTTCAGAACTTAAGTTTCTAAATAATAAATTCCATATAGGATGGAGCCATGGCAGTTAAAATGGTGTCAAACTGTATTTATGTCTGTAATGCAGATTGAAACTGAGAGCATGATTTGCCCAAAGTCACCCAGTGGGTTTCCAAGGCTCAATGGAGATTCGAACTGTGGTCTTCAGAGTTGTAGTCCAACGCTGAAACGACAAAGTTATGCTGGCTCTCACCATTCCTTACACAAGACTTTCTCAACCTTTTCTTACCCTGGAGGAGCCCTTGAAATAATTTTCAGGTTTCAGAGAACCCCTGCATAAAAATTATTACATCTACAATGTAAAAAAAGTTTATTTTCCGCCCAGTCATGATCTCTTAGGGAATCCTGGTTGAGAAACACTGCCTTTACACCACTGTAAAAGGTTTCTTTCCCTCCAGAAGATTCTACAAGTCTGAACAGCTAAATGGTGCCACTATTTCCTTGCTGCTCAACCTCTGTTTGTATTTTTATGACCAGGCTTTGGAAAAGGCACCAACGTGGTCAGCCACGAAGGCCAATCGTGGCACGATTACTGTTTCAACTGCAAGAAGTGCTCCATCCCTCTGGCTAACAAGCCCTTTGTCTACCATGCTGAGCAAGTTTACTGCCCTGCTTGCGCCAAGAAGCTGTAAGAAGGAGAAGAGCAAGCACTGATTCTACAGAATTGATTTTGAACCTTGTGCCAACTTCTTACTTGGCTGTATGATTTTACATTTTAGGTCCTTGCCTCCCCAAGTTTGCTTTCTTGAGAGTGCAAAGCACTCTCTATTCCCTCCATCCCTTTCCCTCCATCCCCTCTCTATTCCCTCCATCCCCTTCCTTCTGCAGATGATGTTAAATAAAAACAGCTGCCACTAACCTTGCTTTCTTGACAACCTTGAGGCCAGCTGATCTTTTTAGGGCCTTGCATAACCAAATATGCTTCCTTTGTAGGGTACTAACTGGTGGGTGTCCAATAACATGAGGGTGAACTCACATGGCTGCTGTAAAGAGTGTTTGGCTTTCCCTTTATGGTTTAGCCTCACTGAACCAAGCCCTGGAATTGAGTTTCGGTCTTGCATCAAATATTAATAATTTTAAATGGATTTTTTAAAAAAATGTAAAAGCAGGTTTTTCTTCTTATGTGCATTTGCCATTTTCCTTTAACCGCTGTTGCCCCTTTATGGTATCCACCACCATACATCCTTTTCATAGAAGCATAACATTTTCTGCACCTTGTTTTGAAACCTTCCTGTCCCATTGAAAAGATTATGCTACTTCCTAACTCTAGAACCTCCCCGTTTTTAGAACAAATCTTCTCTAGTTTTGCTAATTAAATCTCATCTCAGCTTTTATAGAAAGTGGGTCTTTTCTATTTCATGGTGCTCACTTCCCCAAAATTCACTTTTTGGGGGGACTATCCATTTGGAGATTCTTTCTTGTTTTATGAGACCAGGCTTCCTTTACAGTTTCAGATGTTTCCTTGTTAGGCTCTCTGTCCTTGAGAGCATGGTAGGCAAAATTTCACAACTCTGTCTCTTCACAATTGTTAGGTGTGACAGAAAAAATAGTTATATCTTATCTGGGGTGAAAAAGAAGTGGCCATTTGACTCCACCCTGCAATTAGTGGTTTTTGAGAAAGGTTTGGTGCTTCTCTTAAATACGCATTCATCATAATTCATATGTGACAATATTAAACTTTTCATTTACTATTAAAACAGAGAATGTAGCTGAATATGTAATACATGGCTTCTTTTTACCAGTGTTTAACTTTCCGGCTTGGCCACTGCTGACTTTAGAATAAGCCTTCCTTAAGTACATTTAAGAACCAACCATAATCCTTTTAAGTTTGCTGGATCGTAAAAGCAGTTCACCTGACCACTAGCTTTTATACCTTACGACGGAAATAATGGCCATTTGTGTACACTTCTGCCATTCATTTCCTGCACAGGACGAATTCTTTGTGAAGCCTGTTGCAAATACGAGTTCCATGTACAAGTAAAGGATGGTGCGGTTACAACTCTTGTGTTACGCCAGAGCATCTTCTCTAATAAACAGGAACTACTGCTTGTCTGGATTCTGCGTCCCGCTTTCTTTGTGACACCATTCTTGTTAAGCTCTTATGTTAAAGCAACTCAATCCTCATTTGCAGTTTCCTGGTAAACAGCCAATACGTTGTTTGGGCCAGTCTTCATCTGGTTCCAGAACCAAAAATGACCTTTGTGATATCACTCACTTCACTTTTTGACCATGTTCTGCTGTCTTCTCTGTTCTTCTTCCCTCTCAAGCCCTAAACAAAGAAAGGGAAACAAGGGAGCACCACCAGGAATCCTCAAATGAAGGGTCTCAGTTTACTACATCACCAATGATTTAGGCCCCTTACAAATTTCAGGGTCTATTTGTATTCTGTCCAGAAAATGGCAGCAATATTTTGGGCAACGGCTTTTTTTAAATTAAGGGAAATATGCTGGGAGATGCCTGAATAACCTGTCACAAACAGACACTTTTCAGTTGCAAAGTTTATTTAACAGTGCATATGTATTTACATACAAGCTGCAACAAAGCATTTAACAGGCATCAGTTTGCACAGAAATAGTAATAATAATATCAGGACCGTCATGCTTGTTAGAATGATTGTCTCTGCCAGGATGAAAGAGCTATCATACAAAAATACATCTGTTTGTTGAACCTAAGGCACTGCTCTAACAGTTCTAAAACATTTGGAAACAGCAAAGCATACAAAGGGAAGGGTGGAGGACAAGGACCGCAATGAGAAGGGAAATCCTAAATTACCTGGGCTGTCCAAAAATAGGAACATGGTTCCAGTGTAAAATGTCTGCAACTAGAAAACACTGGAGAGGCAGCTTAGCCTGCGGCTCTGATGTGGCCGCTGCCAACAGTTGAAGAAAACAGCTCTTTGAAAAGGGATAACAAAACGCTTGGGAATGTAGGAACAGCGCAACACTTGTGTCCTTACTATGAATTTGCAGAAGCAGCCACAGAGTTCATTCCTTCATGCTAGATCAAGTCAGAGGGAGTTAAGGCTACACAGGTCGCTTAGCAAAGACCCCAGCCGTGAAGGCTGGGCCAAGCCATGAGATACAATTAGCCAAAGAACAGGACGAAGAACCAACGTGGACAAAACAAACAAACAAACCACACAACTTCAAGGGTCTAATACTGGTTTTATGTACACAGAAAAAAATAATAATACTTACAAGGCATGAAGATCAACTTAAATACATGTAATGGTTGTACGTTTTCCTTTTAAAGAATGGGTTTAAACACAACCAATGACGACATCACAAAGGGAAGCATCTACCAAGTGCTGCTCTGTGGCTACTACTCGCTTCACGGGGTGGACAACACCTACACAAGCCTTGCAAGAATGTACGGGAGATGAGCAGTTGCACAGAGGGGTGAACTGCCAACGCAAACAGGCTTCTCATTTGCTCAGCCCATTTGGGTTTGGGCTAGTCTTAAAATCGTTAAGTTGTTTAGTCAAAGGCCGTATCCTGAAAAGGCTAATGTGACTTCAAGATTCAGCCCCCCCATCCCACCCCCAAAAATTAATGTAGGCTGAAGAATAAATTAACTGAGTAATTTAACCTCAACTGTGCCAACCTTCCTTCCGTACAATTTGCATAAGAAACCCTTGGTGTGTCTCACGGTCTGTCTGGCCACATTTGAATAGGTGCATGTGGTCAGATTAAACAACAACCATGCCCATGGCGCACCAGAAACCGGTCACAATGGTGTCGCCACAGGCTTGCTGTCAAAAGGGGAGAGGTTGGTTCCAAATGTTGCTTGAGCATACCCTGATGACGTGGTTCACTTTTTTCAACTCGCCACCTGTCAGAGCAAGTACTTTCAAGAGTTGTTAAGATAGTGTCTTAATCATATCAACTATATGTTAGAAACAAACTGACCAAAAAACAAGCATCACCTACACCAAAGCGAGGTGATGCGCTCTGAGCTGTTTCAATCCAGCTCTCCATAAATGCTGCTCCCCACAGCAACAAAACACATGAGGCTAATATGCTAGTAACACATGACACAAATGGGTTTGGTTTTAGTATGCATTAGATCATGTCACTTTATTTTCTGCATGGAGTAACGGTTGCTTGACACTCCAGGATAAGTCCCTGTCTTCCATTCCAACAGGAATATTAAAGAGGCACTGGCAATTTTAGTGAACATTTCATTAGAAGGGCAACAAGTGTTATTTTTTAAAAAAGGAAACCTTGTTAAACAGGTCCAGTAAGGACATCTGATAATAGCAACAAGCAAAAGAGACTCCCTGAAGGTGCAAAGCTCAAGTGGGGGATAGACTTTATTTTATCTTTTTGCACAAAACCTGGGACAAAAGTTCACAAGCAGCTTTTTTTTCTTTCCCAAAACAAGGCCTTCATGACTTGTTGAAACCCTGATTCCTGAAGTGCTTGTCAGGAGCCTTCCAGGGTTCTAGTGTTCACAGTTCTGTTCAAAAGCAAGAGAGAACCTTTTTAGCACCCTCCTGCTAAGCAGCACACCCTGTATGTACGAAACTGGGTTTCAGGGCTCAGCACCAGTTGGGCAGTGCCCTTGAGGTGCATATACAACACCACCAAAGGAACCGTGGCTGTGCAGGGAGATCTACAAGGGACACCTGCACGCAAGTCTGTGTTTCATTTCGTGCAGTAAACTGGACGCACATGCTTTCCACGTCGCAGAAAAAAATATTGATGTGCAACACAGTGCCTATGGGTTGTCCTCACACATACATAAATCAAATGGGTCTACTTCCTGGATCCACTAGATTGGAAAAGGAGTAGGCAGTTTAGCCAAGGACTGGGGTGATGGGTGACATTCCACTAGGAAGGCCCCTGAGCCAAACATTTTTGCTAACCACAAAGTTAATTCGCTGAAAGGTGTAAGGGATAAGAGACGGCACATATTGCTTAAGTTGCAGCGGAGTGGGAGGGGTGATTCTAAATCCTACCCCCTATTTCCCACCCCACTTCAGAGCTAGCATCCTTTCCCTGCATTCCCTCGAGACTCCAACTTTTAGGAGAACCTTGTTCTTAAAAAACAAAGTTCAGTACAAGCCTGCCAAGTTTAAACTGAGTGAAGATTTGGTTTCTTAAATTTTGTCTCGGCTTGAATTGAAAGGCAGCTACCCTGTCAGTGAATATTACCTGATGCAGTTTCTATTGGTTTGGTCAAGGAATTCATGGCACTTTCTTCCTCAAACGCCAACTTGGGACCTGCAGGCACTGTAGTAGCATCTCTAAAGTTCTGGGTAGATATTTCAGCAGCAACGCTATCTGAACTTAGCCTGGTTGTCTTAGGATGTAGGTCAAGATCGATGATTTCCTCAAAATTCCACGCAGAAGGCTTCCCATTTAGGCTGGATATGAATCCAACTGATTGATCAGCTTCATTAATATCCAAGATTTCAGAGTTCCCAATAACCGTTTCTTTTGCTGGAGGGCTGTGAAGAAGTAAAAAACAGGTTGCATCTTGAACCTCCTTACACTTCTCTTAGTGAATTGCGGTCCAAAACACACTGCAGAAATAATCCAGTTTGAGAATGCTTTAACTGCCTAGGCTCAGTTCAAGGGAATCCTGGGAATTGTAGTTTATTGTGGTACCAGAGCTCTCTGACAGAGAAGGCTAAATGTCTCAAAAATTACAGTTCCCAGAACTCCCTAGCATTGAGCCAGGGCAGTTAAAGCGGTCTAAACTGGATAATTTCTGTAATGTGTTTTGGGACAGTTATCTAGTCAAACAGTTTTTATTTAATTCCACACTCTCTCAAAAAGGTCTTTGGGGATAAAATAGCACTAACTGTGGTTTTATTGTACTATCCTTTACTCCTTGCAAGCAATGCAAACAAAAGAATTATATGGTTAACCAAAAAAATCACTATTTTTCACTACATCTGCATACTTTGAAAAATAAAACAAAACAAAGCACCCAAGATCTCTATCTGCCACTTGAATTGTTTCTCTTTTGCTTTTATTCAAGCAGAATACCTCTGTGAATTTTTTATGTTCAAACAATTAACGACTGCCTCAGAAAATCCAAACTGTATGAACCAGCATGGATGGCTCTTCTGAGATGTCCTGAGGATATCAAGCTTACCTGGCTTCTATCGTTTGAGGACAATATACAGAACCCCCATCATCGTTTCTCTGATCAACTTCCTCCAGTCTGTCACCATTGACAAAGACTTCATCTGTCTCTATTTTGGATTCGTCTTGGAAGGAAGCATACTTTTGTTCCATCTCTGAACCATCTTCTAGGGAAGAGGAGTCATACTTTGCCTTTTCTGAAATTGAGAACGAGAATTAACAGCTGAAATTTGGGACACATGTGTATGGGAAAAAGAAAATACTCCCAACAATCTAAAAACCGTTAAACAGATCGGATAGCTTGTGGTGTGTCTACTTTAAAAGTGTTTTTAACTAGATAGAAAAAGAGACAGAGAGACAACAGGCTCGATCCTTTCAATGTCTCCTTTTCATTGTTCAGTTTTACTGTCATAACAGGGGATAAAGACCTTCCATTCTGCAAGCTTCCAAAGCTGATCTTTAAGATATCTGCTGCGTGGGCTCAAAAAACCATCCACTAAGGTGCAAAGCCATCCCTTACCAGGCTGATCTTGTTTCTCAAGGCCCATTTCCTCTTCCTCCTCCTCTTCTTCTTCTTCAACATCTTCATCCTCCTCATTTGATTTATCTTCATTCTGCATTAAAGAAAGTGGAAGATGAGCTGTAAGAGACTAACAAACAATGAGGCAATGCCACAGATTATACAAGTTTCCTATGCCATTTGCTTCTGCTGAGCACCCATAGAATGACCAGAAACACATTGGTGCTCCTCATGCAGGCCAAAGGCTGTCCAGATTCTTTGCGGTCTGCTGGTATAGAGAAAATCAGACTACCTGCCAGATCGTATATGGACCTCTACCTCTATTGGTCTGATACTTCTTCACATTTATCTATTAGATCATGTAATATGTATTCCCCACCCCATCCTGCCTTGGGAGGATCACACAGCTTTACAGATTGCAGAATCAGATGTACGCAGAGGCTTCCGGTGCCAGCCCAGGGTAAGGGGTTTTGGGCTCAGAGAAAACCAGATCCCTACAATTTTAGCTTATTTACAGAACACGAACAATAAGCAGAATGCTGGATCTGACATTAACTAATGCTTACCTTGGCTTCATTCTGGTCTGCCTTCCGAGTCCTCTTCATGATTTCTTCAATTCTCTGTTTGAATGACAGTGATACGGCTTAAAATAATACTAAGATTCAATTCTCTAAGCACAGACACTTGAGAGCTAGTGTGGAGTAAACTGCTAGAATTTGACCAGGAGACCTATATTCAGAATCTCTGCTCAGCCACAAAACCATACAGGTTAATCTGGGACTGTCCGTGTCTCTCTCACAACATACATCTGCAAGCTGTCATAAGCATAAAATGGGGGGATTGAATATAGGAAGAGATACGCTGTTTTGAACTCCCTGGCAGGAAGGCAGGCTAAACATGAAATGAAACGAACAAAACAGAGCAGATTCCAGACCTTTGCTGTGTCCATTGCAGATTTATGTAATTGTTTATCAAACTGCTTTTCCTTAAAATGTGGAAGAGGACAATTCAGATTAGAAGGCAGGTACCTTTTTCCTCTCTAGTCTCTCTTGCATATTCTGCTGCATGATTCGCTCCCGCTCCTGACGTTGCTTTTCAGCCTCTTCTAGAGCTTTGGCTTCAGCTTCTTCCCGCTAAAATGATAAAACAAGAAAGAATACCACTGGGAAGTCACCCACTTCCAAACTACCTGGTGAACAATTAAAAGTAAAACTGCTGCTGCTTGTTCTAAAAGGCTTTCAGTCAATTAAAATGTACCTAACTGTTACAAGTGGAACTGGATACAAAATCTTGTAGTGGATCCTCATCACATCTTAACAGGGATTATTCCCACTTTGGCTATCCTCCTTCAGGATACTGTAAACTGTTAAAGGCTCACACACATTTAATACACTGCTTCACCCTTTTCTATTTCCAAAAGACTACCAACAGTCTGTTAACTGCTGAGGACACTCAGTACTCAGTGGGCTAATATGTCCCCCCGCCTCATCTCTGAGTACTTTATTCTAGCTCTGAAAATACTGGCTGTTTCCATGGAATTCTAATGTCTCCTCAATCCTTGGTGTCCTGGCTTTAACTAAAGTCCTGATGGCATTCACTCCCCACCCCAGTTTGTTAATACAACATATGGTTATTCACATTTCTATGCCAACTCTCCTCCACCGAGAGAATAGTGCCATATATGTGGCATACTTCACAACAATTCTATGTGGCATTTAAGGTGACTGACTGTCTGTTCCAAGACCCACCAGGTCAAAATATAATAAAGAAGCCCTAAGCTACCAGTCAAATCTAAAGTATGATACAATCTTCTCATTTATTTCAGATATTTTTTGTCTGATGCAATACTTGCCCGTCCAAAATATAATACAGAAGCCCTCTCTACCAGTCAAGCCCTAAGTATGATACAGTCTTCTCATTACTTTTAGATAATTTTTATCCTGCCTTTATATTTCAATAAAAATTAATCAAGGCACCTTAAAATCCCGAAAAATAAAGAACAAGCTATTAAAAAGAGAATACTTGACAACAGATAATAATAGGTATCATCATACTCAGTTGGGGAATTGGGACAAATGGAGCTCCAGATAAATATAACACACAAATCCACAAAACTATAATGAAAACTGAGAAGCTCTGAAGCAATAATCTAATGCTGCTTTTCCAAATCCAGAGTCCTCAGATGTTGCTGGATTACAGCTCCCATCAATCTGACCACTGGCTGTGCTGTTTTGGGTAGATGGGAATTGAAATTCAGGTAACCTAGGTGGTGAATGGTTGCAACTGCTGAACTGGTGGGGGGGGGTGAGTTTGGGTGGGCTGCTGAACTTGCTGTAAAGCAGGTGTCTTAAAATATCCAACCTCCTCCTTGCACCTTTTTCTCATGCTCTGCCCAATTCTGCTCCACCTAGAGAACAAACCTGCAGCTGAAGCTCTGCCAGCTTTTCCTGTTCTTCCTGCTCCTTCCGGATTCTTTCCTTCTCGGCCAGTCTTTGTTCCTCCTCCTCTTCCATCCTCCTCTCTTTTTCCAGCTTTTGCAGCGCCTCTTCAGCTTGTGCCTGCTCCTCAAATGCTTTCTTAGCCATTTCTTCTTTTCTGATTCTAAGAGTCCCAAACAGAGTCCAGAGACAAGAGTTACATTAGTCTGGAATATCAGTATGCATCTGAAGAAGCAGACCAAGTCTATGAAAGCTGATGCTATGACTTCTTTTGCAGTTAGCCTCAAAGGAACTACAAAATCATTTTGTTTACTAAGAGTCCTGAAAAAATGACAACAGATCAGACCTCTTCTTTTATGTTCTTTCTCATGCATACTGAAGGACACACTTAGAGACCAGGCTACTCTTGCTCTCAAGCATTTATATTCTCCTTTCTGTCAAATATGTTCAATTTGCAATAAAAATAAGAGCCAAATAAATCAGGTTAAAAACCAGATCATTCTGAATGAAAACACACACACACACACACACCTGCTATAGGCCCATAGCTTGTTTTCTGCAAAAGCCTGCTGGGATAAGCCTGCTATCTAAGATTGTATACAATCATTGAAAGGCTGTTTGGATCTTGGACACCAGGGCAGAGAATACAATACCTCAGGTATCAACCAACTGTGTATTTCTGGTTACTCTGAAGCAAAGTATGTTGTCAGGCATACGAAGGAAGGCAATTCTGGTCCTGTGCCATTTAGGGGTTTCAAGGGTTTAGGGATTTTACCCATGGTACAGCAAAACTCTGGGATTTAACTCCAGCAAGTATCCTTCCAATTTATCAAGATTTTTTTTTAATTGAAGGAGTTTGTTTATAGATATGCCAGCCACAGTTTAAACTTATGAGGTAGGGGTTATTTGAAACTCTATCTCTGTGTTAAATATGCAAAATGCATGATGCAAAACTGTCCCTTAGTGCTTTACCTTTCTTCCTCTTCTCTTTGAACTCTTTCCTGGTCTTCACGCTCTCTTTGCTCCCTTGCAAGACGGCGCTTCTCTGCCAGGATTCTTGCTGCTTCTTCAGCTGTCGTGGTCCCTGGAGCAGTTTTGCTACTTGTATCTGAAAAGAGGATGTCAGAAGAATCACTGAGGGTAGGCAAGACTATTGAGTTGTGCAGGCTTCTTTTGTTTGACCAACCATATCCAGTGGAACCAACACTCTGCCTTAGGCCCCATTTCTATAGGAAGCCAATAAGTGAAAAGTTCTCACTCATGCAAATGGTTTGCATCCCCAAACATGGGACCCATGGAGGCATAAAACCATTGTGCAAATAGTGCCTCATTCTATTACCAGAGCCACAAGTCAATATGCAGTTTAAGAGAATATATATCATCAATGCATTGTAATTTGATTATTTTGATTTAATTGGCGCAAAGGCTAGGTTGTCCACATATGCATTATCTGTATTTAGGGAGGGAGTCATGTAGCTCTTTGGATGTTGTTTGACTCCCAGCAGCTGCAGTCAGCATATCCAGTGGTGAGGAATCCTGGGAATTGTAGTCCTTCAACATCCAGAGGGCTGCATGGATTCACACCTCTAATTTCTATAAAAAGAAGGCCTTATTCATGGTGAATTACTGTGGTGATAAACAGGAGAAATAAAAATCAACCATCAGACAACTAAATTTTTCCAATTCAGGGTTCCTGGCAGCATTTTACTCCCCGGACTCTAATCCATCAGTTCGTGTCTGAGAATACACATTATATTATGAATGTTGTGAAGATCAACCATACTTTTTTGTTAAAGTCATACTCAAATCAGGCATGACGCAGGATAAAATGTAGATGTGACGCTCCAGATCAGAATGGTGGGGTAACAACATACAGCCCAGTTTGAGACTAGGAACTAGATGTTTGTGACCAACATGAATTACACATCTTTAAAAGATACCCATTTGCAGCCTGATAATAAGTGAGTTTACTTGGAAATGGAACCCATCAAGTTGAATTCGACCGTCAGAAAAAGTGAGCTTAGGACTGCAACTCCAAGTCTCCAACATCCCCACCCACCCTCCTTTCTAACACAAGTCAGGCATTTTGGGTCAAGAAACCTAGGTTTTAGCTCTCCTATATGACATATAAGTAATGTAAATAAAAGTGATTTTAATGAAGTTTTAACAATGCCTGTTATTTTGGATCAGCCCATGTATACACACACTGATAGTCCAGTGCTTCAGTTAAACGAAATACTCCCGTACTATGAAAAAACCCAAACAGAACATCTGATTTCAACAATAAAATACCTTTCCTTTTAACTTGAACACAAGAAAAGCATGAAATTCAGAAGTATCTGTGCACAACAGAAGGTATAATGAACCAGATTCTTCAAATGTGGTATGTACAGTCTGAATTAAAACACTGACCCATAACCACAAGAAGTGGTACACAAGAAAGGTTCCCCCCATTATAAATCCTGCATTTTCAGCCTTAAATGTGTTAAGATTTCAGAATCACTTCTACATCAATTTGGTGTGCAAAATCAAGAGCTGGATAGCTACCATTTCAGTCAGGCATCAATTTTAAGATGAGTATATGTATGCATGCCTATGCGCCTTCAAGCTGCCTTTTGATTATGGCAACCCTATGAATTTCACACAGTTTTCTTAGGCAAGGAATACTCAGAGGTGATTTTGCCAGTTCCTTCCTCCGAAAAATTGTCTACAGCAACTGGTATTCATTGGCGGTCTCCCACTGAAGGATTAAACCAGGGCTGACCCTGCTTAGTTTCCAAAATCAGGTGGGATCTGATTCCTTTAGGATGTTTAGACCCCAGTAGTGTACTGTATTGGATTTTGTGAATCCCAACACAGAATGCAAGACAGCTAGTTCAGTTTGCGCTGACATTATGTATAAAGGTATTCACAATAATACTGTATTGTTATCCAAACTGTTTTAACCAATTTGTGAACACACTCTTATTAAAAATGTTAATAGGAATTATTTTTGTCTAGTACACGGACAGCAAAAAAAGTGTGAATGCTCTAAAATGTGGAGCTTTTATACCTGCTGTTTCTTGAATAAACAAACATGAGTTTTTAAAATGTATACTGCACAAGTATATTTTTACTTTAAAAACAGTAGTTCCTGAGACAGCCTATTTACGTACCAGTTTTGATTTATGTATCTATTCTTCATGGGAATTCTCAGGATCATACATACTAACCCCTAATCTTGTAAATGTTATGCTACAGGTGGAGTTTCCCTTATCTGAAAAGCTTGGGACCTGAAGCACTTTGGATTTAGGAATATTCATACATACATAGTGATATATCTTTGAGATGGGATCCAAGTCTAAACCTAAAATTCATTTATGTTTCATATACACCTTATACTCATAGCCAGAAAGTAATTTTATACACAATATCTTTAAAAAAGGTTGTGCCTAATGCTGAGTGCCAACTAGCACAAGCCCTTGAGTTGGCAGGAGCATCCACAGCTTCAAGAAGGGGCATAAGTTTAGCATGCAAGAAAACCTATGTTCAAATGCGTAAGAGAAAAGGGTGTCAGGTATCAGGCATGGGAAAAACCTCAGACACCCACCATCAGACAGAAACTGGTCAGGCTACAGAAACCAATGGGTCTAACTCAGGATAAGAAAGCTTTATAGAAGCCCAGGAAAGAGCCACATCAAATGCAAGTGCAGGAAGCAGGTATGACCAAGTATGTGTTCATTAGTGTTAGTGAAGAGAGCCAGGTAGGGTTTTTTTTAAAACCAGATTTCTGAATGCAACTTTTCAATCTCTTTGAAGGGGAAAGAAAGGCCACTCTAATTCTTTTTTCTGCTACACAGAGGCATAGGGTGGGAGGGGGGGAATCTTGAGACGTAATCTGAACTCCAACAAAATGAAACTCTCTATCCACAGAGAACTACATTTGATCTGTCTCTTGGGAAAACTATGTGGCCAGGATCCTGCTCAATAACTCTCTCCTGGAAACTGTCAAGCTCTGTGAAGGGCTGGAAGTCAGCAATGGCATTCCTTCCTCTTTCTCTAGAGAACTGTTGTGGGGATGGGAGGAAGTCCCCGCAGCTTGGCTTCTTCCCTCCAACTCTCCCAGTCCCTTGATACTGGATGGTCATGGCAGCCCTCCCCTCAGGCTTGGTGCCTGCCTGGGGGAGAGCTTTTGCAGAGTGCAAAGGATGAGTGACTAGCTCTTCGTGCCTGATCCAAAACAAGGGTATACACACATTTATGTCACTACGGGGCTGAGTCTCCCTTATGTGAAATGCTTGGGACCAGAAGCGTTTTGGATTTTGGAATATCTGCATATGCATAATGAGATATTTGGGAGATGGGACCCAACTCTAAACATGAAATCCATTTATATTTCATATACACATCATACATATAGCCTGAAGGTAATTTTATACACGGTGTTTTAAATAATTTTGTGCATGAAACAAAGTTTGTGCACACTGACCATCAGAAAGCAAAGGAGCACTATCCCAGCCCTCCATGTGGATGATTTTGAAGCATTTTGGATTTTGACATTCTGGATAAGGGATAATTCAACCTGTAACAGGACATAAGGCTTTTGCCTTCAGAATATCCTTATTTATGGAGATCTCTGACCTACTTATTTTACTAGGAAAGTATTTCCCACACAGTTGTCAAAAGTTAAAGAACAAATTTAATTTCTATCCCTCCCTACACTGAATTACTTTCGAACTCTTTACATCAGAATCAGTAGAGCAATATTCAGTTGTGCTGGTGAAGAATCTGAGTTATACCACCAAAAGCAGTTCTATGACACTTACTGATCTATGTTTGCTGCTATTAAGAAATTACTGCTTTCTACATTTGCAGACATTTTTTTTATTGTTCCAAACCTAAGACTTAAAAATAAATAAAAAGGTGTCACACACCCTTTGAGGCAGACAATTTCTATGCTTGCTATTAATTCTTAAAATGGGTTTGTCAACATGGGGTTTTGAGTATATTATGAAGCCTTTCGACATGTCATGGGATTGCTGCAATGGTACCTAGGTTGCACTTGTACAAGGCTATAACAGATCTCTTTTTGTCCTCAGCTGTTGGATGCGCTGTCAGCAGAGCACTTGATCAATAAGCCATGTGGTTTATCCTCCAAGGAAAAGCCTGGTATAGGTCCAAGCATACAAGATATTAATCTATCTTAATTTGACAAGGCCAGTGCAGTGAACCTGAGTCTACTGAAGTGCTGTCTTTCAGTGGTGATAATCTGGGCCGTCCTGCTGAGGCTGTGAAAAGTAGCCAGTGCTGGGCAGTGTGCCAAAGTGGTGTGAGAGATCAGCTAGGTGGGTATTCAGCACTCTGAGCTCCTGGCTTATGTTGTCAACACTGCACCTCATGGTTTGAAAGGTATGGAGCAGCTTCTCCAGAACAAAGGACTCTGCCGTCACAGCCACAGGCCGACTGCTTGTCACTCTTCCACCGGGAGAGGAATGAGAGGGCAAAACATAGTTGGAGCCAGTTCTCTGAGGGTAAGGGAAATTAAAACACCTGAGTGGTGCGACCCCTGTCTTATCTCCCTGCCTTGTGGTCTCCAAAGCAGAGTTAGATGGAAAACCACTCATGCCTGCCTGCAAGGACCGGCTATATCCAACCTTTGGCCGACCAGTATTGCGAGATGGAAGCATGCCTGGAGAGGAAGCACGGCCCACAAGGTCAGTATGGAAAGGGATAGGAATGTCACTCAAAGGATGAGAGGAAGCAGCAGCACGAGACATCGGATCGTATCCGAAAAGTATCTTTCTTGCAACAGAGGAGGCTAGGTGATAATCCTGAGAGAAGAAAGGTGAGGCAGCAGAAGACGAGGGGCTCAAGATGGAGAATGGCAATTCAGGTAGGAATGTGGAGGTGACCGGCGACTCTGTAAAGGAAAAGATGCATGACTAAGGCCAGCGGGCACATATGTGCAGAATGTGATATGCTGCTAAACTTAGCTAGTATGCAATTTTTACATTTAATGCACTCTACACAAGATCTACTAGAGATACTAAAGCAGGGGTGGGCAAACAGTGGCCAGGGCCATTTCTATGGCTTTCCAGGGACTCTAAGATGTCAAACAAAAATGTTCAAGATTTTTTCCCTTTGGTCTGTTACAGACTGCCAAAATAAGGCTGCTTCGGGTCTCTTTGGAGGTATGCTGTTTAAATGATGCATGCATCTGAAGAATCCGGAAGCTGCACTCCAGTGCTTAGGAATGGAGTGTGGCTTTGGCGTGACCTCCAGACTATTAGGACCCATGCATCATTTAAATAGCATACCTCCAAAGAGACCCGAAGCAGCTTTATTTTGGCAGTCTGTAAGAGGCCTTTATTTCATAATTACCTGTAGAGGGCATGAAGGGCATTTTCCATCTTAGGGAATCTAGGCATCCAAAAATCTTTTTGCAAAATTTCCCCAAAAACCCTATTTATGTCAAAATGCCCTTTAGGGACTGTGAGGAGGCATTTCCACCACACCACATGACCTGCGTGAAACAGGAAATGAAAAGAAAGACTTCTGCTGCTAAAAATCCTGTCTTGAGTCTAAAAGGGCACAGGAAGACCCCAAAACACAGTGAGAATGCCCTTATGTCCCCTAGACCACATCTGGGCACATTTGGGGGCAATTTTTATGTTTTTTTGTTTTGCAAGAACAAATTATCCTGGAAGAGTTGCAACTCCCCAATGTCTCCTGAGGGTGTAATACAGCCTCCTAGCCTTTCACAGTTGCCCACCCCTATACTAAAGATTGGATAAGAGGAACCAATATGCTACAGGTACATCACACAGATTAGTTACACCATGATTAATCTAAAACATTAACAAAGAACAGGAACCTTCCATTGCAGCCATGCAGCTTCACATGCATTTTAAACCTAAGCTACGAACCAAGCAACCCACTCACCTGTGGCTGTTTGCAGAAAGACTTTCTTCTGTCAGGTCCCAGGGTCAAACTCCTTTTCTGCTAAGGTCTCCCCTAAGACCTTCTCAAGAGAGAGAAGTACCCAGGACATCTCCTCCGAAATGTCTCTTTTCGGGAGATGACAGAGGCCATTTTTCCTGCTCAGAGGGGTAGAGGATGTGTGTGCACAGGGGGCAAGGAGGGGAGACGACTTTTGCATTCATTTGGCATTGCCTTACTTTTACCATGGTGAACATTCATGGTTTAGGTGACTGCACATACAACGAAACCAACATTTTAATGGAACCGACTTACTTAGCTTCAAATTCTTATACCAGAAGAATAACCTTCCTTACACATTAATAAAATTACTTTAACAGTTTCATCAACTGCCATAGTTCCACAGACATCTGACACAGAAAACCAAGACTTCACCAGCAAGTATTTGCTAAACCATTTATCTGCAAATCTAGCCTTAGGTAAGTATATTATGACAGTCAGAAAATTAATGTCAAGAGGCTACCAACTCAAAACGAACGTGAAAGAAACTGACCATCTGCTATTTTTAGAAAATGAACTGTTGCAAAACCTGTTTTGTTTTGCCATCATGAGCAGCTTTAGAATCATCATGCTCCCCTTCCTACCAGCTCTACATGTCAACATATTTATTCTATGTTCTTTTTGAAAGGGCAACTGTAGCACTGATTTGTCCAAATCAAGACTGAGCCTTCCTTATTTTCGGGCTGTGAGTCCAACTGTGACAATCTCTGAACACATGCATGAACCCAACATACAGACCTATGCTTCCATGCCAGTGTTTTCACCAAAATAAACTCACTCGCTTTTTGGAAAAACTATTTTTGTATTTGTATGCCAAGTTTTTATGGCCCAGGTTCTGACAGATACTATTGTCCAGTACAAAATGATCATCTGTTTTTTAAAAATCTAAATTCTGCTATTCGAGCCAATCATTTTTGTGCAACCCAGTTTAGTATTCCAAAACTTTATAGCATCAAGAGGCACGGTTCTTCCAACTACACCTTACATTCATATTTTAATAAGTTCAAAAGGGTATAGACAGCAAAGGCTAAGAACAAGTTATCAGACACCATTATATTGTTGACTGCAACCACACATATACAGACAGGCAAATCAATATGAAGTCTAAGTTGACGTATGTTTAATCATTTGTTCTGATGAAGCATCAATCATGTTACGCATCAGCAGTTACTCATCTTACGACAAAGATATTGAGTAACTGCACTGAATCTTTTTGGTTCAGGTTGGAATTGACATTTACTGATGTAACAAATGCAACCGTAACAGCATTAAACATAACCATTTTTTTCTTGGAGAACTGCCAAGAACTTAATAGCAATAGCAAGTACATTTCTGTATCACTTATCCGTGAAATAGCATTCCCTAAGCTGTTTACAATGTGTAAGCCAATTGTCCCCAATAAACTGGATACTGTACTCATTTTACTGATCTATGAAAGCATGGAAGGCTGAGATCGAACTCACAACCTTGGAGTAATGGCTTTTAACCACTGTGCCACCAGGGCTCCCTAAATGTCAAAAACAGAAATGTTCCTGAAAGCTTTTAAAATGCAGATGCTGATCCTTGCATCTTTGGTTTAATGTATCTTGACACTTTTGTGGGCTGCCAGCAACATAGGATCTATGCTCCCCCATTTTGGTATGACCTTGGGTTCAACATGAGAGTGCGAGAAGGAAAATCAGAGTGAGCAGCAAACCCCACTGACGTGTGCTCTCTTACCTTCTTTGGTCTTTGAAGCAGTTGCAGTGATTTCTTTCTCTGAGCTGTGTGACGGTGCCCCTTGTTCTTGTGCTGCAGCATCCACCACTCGCTCCTTTGGCTTGGACTCCACATCTGTTCTCTTTTTGGTAATATTAAGAACATTTGGGGTGAGCGACGGGCGCTGTATTGGTGCTGGTTTAGAGACGGTAACAGGAGATGGAGGCCGTTGCCTTAAGACATTTGGTGAACTTGGATGAGGCTTTTGTCTGTCGAGGAAGGAACATCTATCAGGACTCTGCTACAACAGTGAAGCATGCAGCAAGCTTTGCTTTGGCATGGATAGAAGCATGTCATTTACTTCTTTTAAAAAAGCCTG
The DNA here is from genome assembly GCF_019175285.1 of Sceloporus undulatus. Lineage (NCBI taxonomy): Eukaryota > Metazoa > Chordata > Lepidosauria > Squamata > Phrynosomatidae > Sceloporus > Sceloporus undulatus. The sequence goes on from NC_056528.1 coordinate 32,732,063, forward strand.
CTCATAACAAGAGTTTGTATCTATTATACTAAGACAGAGCCCAGTTACCAGTTATCTCAGTCCAAAGTTGGTTTTTATTCAAGATTTCATTTTCCACCCCATGCTGGACATTCAGGACAGCATATGGGATGACAGCACAATCCATATGCCCCTCCCAAGAGGATTTCCCCCCCTGTATTTGAAATCTGCTCCATTTCCTTGGCTTGATCACCCCACTCATTAAAAAAAGAACCACTGTTATCATGTTACACTCCCTCCATATAGTATAAGCAATATTCCAAACATCTTTTTAGTTTTCTACGCTTATAAGGTGCAGAGTCTCCTGTCCATTTCTGCCATCATCTTCCCTGCTCACTCAAAGATTTCTTCAAATAACCCAAATATAATTCAATATCCTTAAGCAGCATTCAACAGTGAAAAACAACAACAGGAACATACACAACAGGACTTAGGGAGAAAAGTGAGAGGTGAGTCACCTGGAAATTCTTCCCCTCCCCCCAAAACTACCTGTCTGTTTCAGGTCAGAGAGGAGAACGCTCCAGTCTCTGAACCATTAGCTGGCAACAGGGAAAACAGTGTAGTTTTATTCCGAATGAGAACTGGAAAGAGCAAAGACAATTGAATTAGATAGAAACCTTATTGCAGCTGGAGATGGTGGCCGTTTACCCACATTAGCAGGGGAAGTAGATCGTCTGGGACCAGACAGTGATGGCGAAGCTGCACGCCTCCCTGAAGATGTGGGCTGCTTTGCTGCCTCTGACTTCTGGAGAAAGAGAAGGGATGTACTGTTAAATCATTACTTTCATAAAGGCACACAGAACACCAGCAGAAGGAACAGTCTGTCAAAATGCTGGAGGTGTTCTGTAATATTCTTTGAAAATATGTTCTGTTACTGAATATAGGATTAGCAAAGCTGCTCCAGCAACTGTGTGATATTGCTAGTCTAGAGGAGAGCCTAGTCAAAGGGTGGGAATGTGCAGCCTTCCAGATGCAGCTGAACTGTAAAACCCAGCATTCTTCACTGTTGGTTATACTGGCTTGAATTGATGGGAACTGCAGCCCACCATCAACCAGAAGGCTACACACTCCTTAGTCGTCTCCTAGACAAAGCCTCTACCTCTTCTCACAAAACGTTGGGCAGAATCTGAGTAGTGGGGTCTGTAAATATTTACATGGATGCAAGTGATAGTCTTGTATGGTCAGACCTCCATATCCATGGATTCAAGCATGCACGGCTTCACAATATTTTTAAAATATATACATTCAAAAAAGTAAACCTTGATACATTTTATATAAGAGACACCATATTACTATGCCACTGTATTTAATGGGACTTGAGCATCCACGGATTTTGGTATCCAAGGGGAATCCTGGAACCAAATCCCAGCAGATACCAAGGGCCCACTGTATTGCAAATCAGATGCACACACTACCCCTACAAGAAAGTTCTTTTAATAAGGAATTTTGCAGTTAGTTCAAAAAAACTTCCATGTGAACTGGGTATTAGCAATTCAAGAGGCCAAGCTAACAGAGACAAATAAATAAAGTCTGCAGGAACATGCCTTTGGCCTTAATAGTATCATCTCCCACATTGCTGTTTTACCCCAGAATGGGGTTAATTGCTGCAATTCCATCTAATGTGGTAGGGATCTATCAGCATTAAGTGGTTTGGGAGTATCGAGATCAAGATAGATAGATAGGTTAAACAGGATCCACCCATACAAACTGCAACCAAGCAACAAACCTGTGTAGACTCTGGAGAAATGTTTTCTGACGAAGAGGCAGTCACCTTCAATCTATCAATGCTGCGACTGCGGACAGGCACTTTGGGAACGTGGACTGGGGAACCAATGGAACTGTTGGAAGCTGAACGAGGACAGAGGGGAGATTCTATAAAGTTAGGAATTTGACAAGACAAACAGATCACCAAGGTCACGGTGCGGCAAAAGGGAAAGATGGAAGGGGTGGGAGGGGGAGGAAAGAAAAAAGACAAAGAAAGAAGGAAAGAAAAGACAGTGCTTGTTAGGTACCATATCAAAGATCACCACAGGAAGCTTACAGTCCAAGAGAGCTCATGGAAACAGACACCACCACAATTAGTAGTGCACTTCACAGAAATACCACCACAAGAATGGAGAGAGCGTGAAAAGCAGCAGGCCGGTAAAGCTAAAACTGAAATCTCATCCAATAAAACTATGCTCAAATATGAATGCACTGACTTAATGCTTAAACTAGTTAAAAGAGGACGCTTTTTTCTTCTAGGGTACTTGCAGATGTGGAAGGCAACATTTATGCAGGATTCCACAACTGTAATTAAGCATGAGCGAGGGAATCCACACTTCTACTTTTTTAAAAAAGTTTTTTCATCTTTCCCTTGAGAGAAACTTCACATCCATAGACTGCATGATGAGATCAGAGGGCATCCAGGCCTACAGAGAGCACTGTCTTTAGTTTATTGCCCTGTAATCTTTTTAAAGTGTTCTGGAAAAACAAATTACCACATTTTCATTTCACCCATGAGGAGGATAAAGATGATTGGGAGGCCAGTGTGCACAAATGCAAACATGCATCATAATTAAGCAAGATAAAGCAAAATGACCAGTAAAGAAATTTCGTTACTGTCAGGACTGATGGATGGATTACTGGCACAGCTTTGTTTAAAAAAAATGTAGCAGAATGATTTGGGATGCAATGTGTTAGACAAAATCAAGGAATATTTTCCAGTTAAGAGCTTGTTAGGGCCTGAAAATTCCCTAATGTCAGGTAAATGAGGAACCTTATTTTACTTCACTGGCACATATCAAAATATCAGTTCTAGTATATAGAATAGTTTAATCCTCACGATGTGCACTAGACTGCCTGTTGGCAATGTAATATAGCGGCCTTGCAGTATTAGGCTGTGTTATGCTAGTGGCCAGAACTAACTAGCCCAAAGATCTGACGATACAAGAAACCTTACATGCTATGTTGGACATTTTCCACAAGGTGTTCGAAATGTACAATGGGCAAAAAGAAGATCCTGTGACATACGGAAGCATTTTGTGTACCTAACTTAATGCCAACAGCCCTCTATTCTGAGTGTACTAGGTGGATTCATCCAATCTGTCCTTGAAGAGGAAACAGATGCCATATCTGGATTTCTACCACATGCCTGTTACCTGAGGGATCTTTGCCATCAGCCGATAAAGTGGCAGCACTTTTACTCCTAGCTAAGGAGGCTTGGGTGGGGGCGAGCAGGCGACTGATACTCTCCAGAGGGCTGAACTGGGAACGATGAGCTGAATGATGAGAACAAACCAAAGAGGATTCAACATAAAGTCCAATAATGAAGCAAGCAGCATAACAGAAGAAAAAAAGAGGACCAGTGTAGTGAGCCTTCACATATTCAGAAAGAAAGAACATAGTGGAAAAAGGGAGAGATCCATAGTACAAGGTGCACAGCAGCTGCTTCTTTTATGAACCCCTCTTTATACCAGACAAATTCACTTTTACACTTCACTTTTGCTGTGTGTGTAGGACTGCAAAATTCAGGTCCTTGTTTCTGTCACCTGGAAATAATTTTACACTTGCATCAGAAAGTCTGGTATAAGAGGAGAAGACTGAATCACCACAGAATGGCAAAAATAATGCAATCTCCTTGAATTGCACTGTTTGCCTTTATTAACTCTTTTAGTAACAGAAAATAGCATGCAGACAAGAAACAAACAAGGTTGAGGGAACAGCTAGAACAGAGATTCGAGTTAGTTTTATGGTGGTTCTCTCCTAGAAATGCAAAAGTCATATCAAGGTGGTTAAGTCACGTAGCCCTAGACAGAAAAACCTTGCAATTTCAAAGAATGATTAGTCAAAAGTCAGGCCTTTCTTGCCCACAAATCTGTCTGTTAACTTCCACTACTATTAATTTAACATGCAAACAGCATTGTGACATTCTGACATGCCAAGCAAGAGTCATTACAAAATCTGATGCTTTATTAGAAAGGGAAAACTGTGATGAACAGACAGCTGCTTATCCAGGAGCTTCATCCAAACAAAGCTATGGTATTAGAAACAAGGCCATCTTGCCCTTTGGTTGAGAGGCCAGAGTAGATGCAAACAGAAATCAGTCCAACAGTAGGCAAAGAGTTATTACACCACCACCACCTATCTACAACGTTCCAAGTATTTAACAAAACTCTGGCATTCCCATTTTTTAACATTACCATTATTAATCAGGGTAATATATCAAAAAGATTCTTGTCACTTGCAAGAACATAACCTGAAAGGTCAGAGTTAAGGTTTCTGTTTACCTAAATGTCTATAACACAAATGATCTCTTTTGAAATTTCCTCTCTTGATATTGCTTTTAATGAATACTGGGGGAGGAAGTTGTGTAAACAGTTATCCACCTGTTTTTTCTTCCTTTTGCACATTTTCTAATTCAGGAGAAGACGGGGGGTTACTGCTCATTCTACTCAAGGATGAGCTCCTCTTCTTTTCTGTGTCTCCTAGATACCAAACATAATAATTATGTTCAAGATGTGCTTACGTAGCCCAGGCATTATGTCACACAATTTCAGCAGGTTATCAGAAGCATCACCAGCTGGGAACATTTAATCACAACAATGTCCCTGCCTTGCAAATATCTGTGTTGTTTCCCAGATGGAAAGTTAAAGTAAAAACAAATATACATGTTAGGTGGACTATTCTGAATCATCAAATAAAAAGGTCAATTCAAACCAGCAATTTAACTTGCTTATCCTTCTTTCCCGAACATGCCTGAAAACTAAGAGCGGATTACATCAACCAAAACACTGACTAAAACTACACACAATCCTCCTTGCACTGAAAAAGAAAAATCCTAAACCTCTGGCCACAATCATTTTGGACTAGAGAATGTGCAAGTTGCACAGGGATGCAGTTGCAGAATTAACATTTTCAGTTTGGCATCTCTATACACATTTTCAGAGCTCAAGCAAAATCGTTTTCTTTTGGAAGTGCCCAGAATTTTTTTTGTAACAGCAGCTAACACCCTATAGATTTAAAATCTGTATCAAAAAATTACCGTATATATTTGACTATAAGTCGACCTCATGTATAAGTCGAGGGCAGGTTTTGGGCCCAAAATTATGGATTTTGATAAGACCTATGGATAAGTCAAGGGTGAAACTTAGCAGCAGGTAACAAAGGATGTAAAGGATGAAGCAAAGGGAAACAATGCCAAAGAACATACAAAATTCCAGCAGGCATAACTGTTTGTGCTCATCCTGGATAGATGAGATAGTAGAGGGGGTTGATGCTTCTTTTAGGTGCTCCAAGAAGAAATTAAGCTCTCATCTTTCACCAGGGAATGGTTCCTATATATGTACTTACATTGACCTGTGTATACAATGACCCAGATTTCTGGGAGCAATTTTTTGACTAAAATTTCTAGACTTATACATGAGTATATACAGTATATTGCTTTGGCAAGCTCAGATAAAACCTTGGGTGCTCATTCCCATACTTCCCATTTTCTGAAAAAAAGAAAAAATCTTGTTTGCTCCACCTTTTTGCTCCACCTGTAACCCTTTGGGCACTGGCTGCTCAGAATTCAGAGGAACTTTGTTATTCAGTCTGTTTAATGAAGAACTTCGTTTAGTTGAGCCTGAAAGGGAAAAATTCATGCCAGGATCAGGTCTGTGTGCATTAATATATATAACCAAGGCGATTATTGAGATTTCTAAACAAGATAATCACTCTGTTTGATTTGAATTATAGTTCATACAAAACCTGATGTAGATTGAAAGAGGAAGCACTTCCTTGATTCATTTATAGAGGAATTATTTCTGGGCTGGATGTTTTTAGCAATGCAAGCCACCTTTTTCAATTAACAGAGACTGTGAACCATCTATCTAGTGTCAGCATTATTCGCCAAATGGTTGATAAACACCGTTGGTCTACTTCAGACTTACGGGGAAAGGCTACAGCTCAGTGGAAGAGCAAGTACATGGTCTATAGAGGGTTCTAAAGTCGCTCTCTATCTTTTCCAGATAGAACTGATAAAGACTCCTCTGAAAAATGCTGGAGATTCTCTCTCACTAAGTGCAGATAACACAGAGTTGAAATGACTCGCTCAGTTTTAAGGCAGCTTGTCACTTTGTGAAAAGTTGGGATTGTGAAATCAGACTGGAATCCAGGCAATTACAACAAGAACTCTTTGGACATATGCAGCTCTTATGTAATGGGGATACAAGGTTTTATCTATGTGAAGAAGTTGCAATAAATGTCAGGATTATATGAGACCTGGAATTGCATGCTCATCTTTCATAACCACAAGGAGACTGGAAGCTCTCCCAGCTAAAGTTTAAACAAATCATGCCTCCCTGTTATGTTTTAACCTGGAGAGCTCTGGTTTAGATTAAGTTTTCAGAAGCTTGCATCTGAAACCATGAAATTAAGCCTCTATAGTTTTCAACTGAAAGCCACTGTATCACAGTGATTTGAACGCTGGACTAGGATTCCAGAAAACCTAGTCTGAATCCTGGCTCAGCCATGGGAACCCACTGGGTGACCTTGGGCCAGTCACATTCTCTCAGTCTTAGAGGAAAGCAAACCTCCTTTGAATAAATCTGGCCAACAAAACCCTACATCAGGGTTGCCATAAGTCAGAATCTACTGAAAGGTCCACATCAACAAGTTTTCACTGACTGAAAGTTAAACTAATTCCTCCCTCCATCCCTAAATTCAGTCTGGACTTAAAAAGCAGCTTTTTATATTCAATCATTCAATGTTTTTATATTCAATCAGAAATGAATGTTTTTGATCTCTTCCACATGGCTCCAAAAGAGATGGAGGGGGGAGGAGCATGGGAAACCAAGGGCTTCTTTATTACATTCCCATTACCATGTTCTGTCTGTACTTCACTCCACAGACACACACTCATGAATTCAGAATTACTACTAGAAGCACACATTAAGCATGTGTGGTGAAATATTCAACACCAAGAGTTTCCACCTGTAGGTTGAAATAGTATGTCCCAGACTCAACCACATCTGCCATTTGAGTGGTCTAGAATCAGGCTAAGTGAGATACAGAATTCAGAAATGTTTGGTCCTGAGTTTTGGCCTCCCTAACATCAGTTCCAGAATCTCTTGTAAGTAGCTGAGGGTATGTGCCTTTTTGGAAGAATAAATCATACACATTGTTGCTTAATGGTGTGTATGGGTAGAGGGATAGTGTACGTGTATGTATATGTGTGAGTGTCTGCGTACAGTTATTTTCCATGGCACTCTATTTTAAGTAGCAAAAGGAGGTGGGAGGGAATCCATACCTTCATCCAAGGCATATTGACACCCCCATTTCCCAATAGGCAACAAGAATTCAGACTTAGAACAGATCAATACCATTTGTTTAGAAAGCTGGCTATTCAGCTTTGGATCAAAATGAAGCATGTGAGATTAAAAACATGCAAATCCTAAACGGTTAGTATGAAAAGGTGTACATAAAAATCACGTGTCATGATTTTGCTTTCTGAATTTCAAAACCAAGAGGGAAGGGCTGTGAAAAGTTTACCCATGACTCTTCTGTTCTAACAGACATCACAATCTGCAACCACTGTGTGGAAGAGGTGCATAGTCTCTGCTGGATTAACAAAATGGGTAGAAGGCGTTTTAAGACCAAACATCCTGGAGAAGATAGAAAAGTAAGGTGGCAGGGATAGAATACTGCTACAACTACTCTGTGATTATGGCCTTACCTTTGCTGGGAGAATTAAGGAGCGCTGCTGAAGATGAAAGGCGCTTATTGATGACAGTTTCAGCATGCTTGAGGTTTACTGTGGAAGTAGAGCGCTTGTTGGCTGAAGAAAGAAGTTATTATTTTAGCATTTGGCTCCGCTATTAAGCATTACCTACTGTTATTTTATCTTTTTTTTGCAATTGTTTTTAACTTGCTGTAAGCCACTGTGAATACTATGATTGCGGTGAAAGAGTGAGGGTATACATTTTCCTAATGATAAATTCTCCTTGGGAGCTTCAGTATTATATCCTAAAAGCTGTTCTTCCACAGATTTTTTAAAGCATTCAGTGTGTGCGTGAGAAAATACTGGACATATGAGGCATGACTAATTACACATTATTAGCTGAGCAGCATTTAAGCATTTTATGCTATGTATCCTATTGCTTATGCTGTAGTTCTGTCTTTAACTAATTACTAAACAAGCCTTAATGCCACTATACCATTTCTAATATAAATCAGAGCTAGGAGTTTTCTTTAGTTCTAATATTAAACTTTGCAGTCAAGAAATTTAACATTCATCTTGAAGTAAGTCTGGTATACTGCAAACCATTTGAGATGCAAGTATCTCTCTTCTGAGCGTGATGAACTCGAACTGAATTTAGGTAATGCCTATGATGGCGAGGATAGTATGCAGTAGCAGTTAAAACAAATAATCTTAGGGCTAGGTATTGTTATACAGTCTATGCGGGGCTGTATTCCCTTGAAGAAAATTCAGATTTTGGTCTGAAGGTATTTTACAAACCATGTAACACCAAGTCCTGGACCAGCTTCACTGGCTTCCCAGTTTGTTTCCAAGCACAAATGAAAGCACTGCTTTTAACTGATAAAGTCTGAAACAGTTTGGGGTTGAAGTCACTAAAGAAAAAATCCCTATGATGGGCATCTGCCCATCATCTATGGTTCTCATTATAAGCTTTCTTGTATGTCCCATGAGAGAGACAGAAAAGAGGCCAGATCAGTAGGAACTTGAGACAATGGAAGCCATTTGATTATGGAATTCTCCTCCTAGTCAGGTGCTTCCCCCACATTTATTATTATGCTTTAGGCAGGCACTGAATACTATTCTATTACATCAGTCTTCAAATGCCAGTGTTTAAGGCCAGCTTCTCATTTAACTACGTTTAATGTTTCTTGCCTCTGTTTCCCTTAATTTTCTATGATCCAGGAGTTTTATTTTTGTTCTTGAAATTTTATGCAATTTAAATACTACTTTAGGCATTTAGTGGAGGGATGGTTCATAGCTTTACCAAATAAATGCAGCAAAATAGCTTTTAATGACCTGCTCAAGAGAAACAAACTCAAATATATTGAAGGTTAGATTCATTTTTTCCTCTCCATCAGCTGTATTGTTAGGAAGTACAAAAGATAGTGCTTTTTGTCTGCAAACTGTCATTCTGTCATTGGGTGAAAATCCAGATACACAAAAGTATGCTAAAAAAAGAATAGTTCCAATATTTTAACAATTTCCACACCACATTGAAGAGGATGAGTCAGAGCTGGTCCTTTCTTAACATATAACAACACTTGAAGTGAAAGCACATTTTAGACACACAAAAATTAGGCATGCTGTAGGAATTACAATGCAACGAAACAACAGATATGGAATTGCACTCCACACATTTAATACATATTGACACAGCCAAAATATGGTAACAGCAAAGCTGTTAACACATTAGTAAATAAAGCTACACACACAAAAGAGAAAAGCAGACGCTTCCCCTAGCCCTGATACAAAAATCTCTTCAAGACACAGGAAGCATACAGTTATTTGACAAACTGAGTGTCTATTGGTTATGAGGACTGCTGAAGTGTTCTTCCAGTTGGTATCACTCCAGGAAAAGGAGAGCAAATTGCAAATCTCACCTTACCCTACCTTTAATGAATCTGATTTTAAAATGTCCACTTTGACAAATTTGAAGGTTTATTTACATAGATATTCTCCAATTCTAAAATGGGAAGTACTTTAAATCCCAGTGAGTTTGAATGCATCTCATTTTAAATTTCCAGACTTTATTCTAAAATGTGCACTTGAACATCAGTGGGACATTTTCTGAAATGGATTCATATTAGGGAGGCCACTGTAGAGAGTTCTAAAATGGAGATTGGTTAGCTTTGTCAGCTTGAACTTCACTTTCAACTATGCCCTGTAAATGTAGAAAATACAACCCACAAGATGTCCAGCTCTCAGAACTGATGGGAAGGAAGATAGGGGAGGGTCAGAATAAATCAAATGCAACATGAATACTACTCCAACACCAGTCAGACCTGCAGCATACTGGATCTGAAAACACAACCTGAGAAGTCCTGTCATTAAGCATGGGAAAATCAGAAAAATATTTCACTGAAGCATCCATCCTATGTGTGGTGTCTTCCAGATGTTCTGGATATCAATTCCCAGCAGCCTCAAGCCAGCCTGGCCCCATGCTCAGGAATGCCAGGAATTGTAGTCCAAGACATCTGGAAGGCACCTGGTTGAAGAAAACTGCACTAGAGCACAGGCTAGTGTTTTTAACAGAGGTTGGTTGGCGGAACTGGGATAGCAGTCACCGTCTTCAAAGAGGTTTTCTTTAATGGGACCTGCCCTAAAATGTTTCCCCCTTCTAAAACAAAATTGTATTCTCTCCTGGTTGTTTCATTTCATGCAGTAAGGGGAATGAATGGAGTATAATTTTCTCTCTGGGAATTATGAAAGAATAGATTTGATTAACAAAGCACTCAATGCTACTCTGACCAAAGTTACAGCAAATCAACTATTAAATGAGCAGAATTGCTCTGACTAGTTTGCCTGCAAGTACCTGATGAACCCAAGCAATCAAGGACAATTCTAAGAACAGAAGGGAGATACACATTAACAGGTATTTAAAACAACAGCAGAGTAAGAGCAGCGCCATCCTTATTTCTGCCTCTTTGAGTTACGTGAGAGACAGCAATGGACCTGAATGAGGTTCTCTCTGACATAGATCATAATGAGACTTTTGTGTTTTACAGCAATGAAAATGGGGAAGAATGCCTCAGACAGTTCAGTATCCCTCAAGAATTCTGGACTGAGGTGCACAGGAACCAAATGAGACTATTTATCTGTCTAGCCCCGGACTGTCTGCTTCTCAGGGTCTCAAGCAGCACAAGGTTCCTCCCAAAAGCTGCTATACAATCCGTTTAACTGGAAATATACAAGACTGAATGAGACTTTTTGGATGCAAAACATGTGCCTTGCCCCTGAGCTATAGACCCACTCTGACTCTTGATGGATTAAATTTCCTAAGTATCTCAGGGCTGCTTGCCAATGCTTTTGAAAGACATGGTAAATGCTTAAGGAGGTTACTGACACATGAGTTGTATGCATGCAAATAATATTAACATGTTATATCATGGAAAGATGCAATGCAGGAAATTGCCAACACATTTCTATTGACCATCCTTTAATACTTCTCACATATAATATCTCTGTGGACTGGGAGACCACAAGGGCAACTGCTAAAAGTATGCATGCAGTCTCCAAAGTAATATGAGACATGAAACTCCAGAATCTCCAGTAAAGCTTGCAGAAAGAGAGGAATAGCTGTCTGGATTGACAAAAGTATTTAAGGTGTAGTGGCATCTAGACCATATTGCACCAAACATCAAATAATATTTCAAGCAGCCAGTTCCAATTTTCTACTTAGTTTATACAATAACCTTATCAGAAGCTAAGGTCTTATTAATTCTTAAGGCCCTAAAAAGAGAATAGCCAATTGTGTAGAAAACAATTGGCTGGATGAGAGGAACACAGCTTTGTACAGGTTACAGCAAGCAATGCAACTCTATACAAAGAACAGAATTAGCTGCTTAATTCCAGCTAGAAAAAATGAGAACGACAACACAGGGTTAGCTAAAATGACACTGAACAGACAGATCAATCTTTCTTAACCCACCTTCAGCTGTAGTTGGTGGCTCTGTGGAAGAAAGTTTACAGACTAAAATCACAATGTAAAATATGAACAAGTACATCACAGAATTCAGGAGAAATACATTTAGAAACAAGGGATAATGCAAGATAATGATCAGGATGTTAAACTTCTTTTTTTGTTATGTTTGCCATGTTATTTTTATCTACATGTATTTATTCTTTTACTTTTTAAATTTTAAATCCACACTTTTATTTCTTACTACTTGTTAGCCAGTGTGGGATGATAGTGCAAAAGATAAACACGAATTATATACATTGCATTTTTTATCTTTAAGTTTGAATCAAATCTCTTCTTTACTCCAGCTCTGGGGAATGAAGGAGAGAAGCTAGCGCTCCCCCCCATAAGCTTATTCTTTTATGGTTGTTTCATGGGTAAAGGAGACATTGGATAACTTGATTATTGATACCTACCTGTCTTACCATCAGAATCTGTTACAGAACCGCCCCACGACCACCTCTTCTGCCTGGTATCCAGCCGCTGGCTCCGCTCCAAGGTACGATGCACCACTGCTTCATAACGCTCCTGTTAATCAAACCATTCCTGGAATTAAGCTGCAGTAGCTATTATAACTGCTAAGTAAACTGCTCTGTTGAAAACAAGTGGAGAATCCTTTCCCTGAGGAGCTTACTATCAACAAAAGCCCTGTTTTTTTAAATTTGACATGGCTAATTAGAATTCAAAAGACAACACGTAAAGAGTGCAGATGTTGATTAGTCACAATCTTGTTAATAAACAGCATTAGCTCTAATTTACGTTCATTCAGCTATTGTGTAGCAGGGGGCCTGATGGATTAGCGAACCCACTCCTGCTGGGTGCATTAGGTCTGACACTGGCAACAAAGAGAGTTCATTCTCTTCAAAAGATGGTAGGAGTGAGTTTTGTTGACATGGGCACCTAGGCAATTTTAGCAGGGATTGTTTGATTGAAATGTACTGTTAAGAAACATTCAGAACTAGCAGACAAAGAGTTTTGAACAGGGTCTACATAACAGCAACCCCAGGACTCCCGATCTGAAGTGTAAATAGGAAAAATACAAAGTGGTTGAGGCGTTAACCATTCCAACCACAAGATAGCAGAGTTTATAGTGAGTCTCTGCATGCACAATGGGATATGACAAGTAGTTCAGCTAGGGATTTTAGGCCATTCACTACTAAAAGGGAACTCTGGAAAATCCCAGGATGGATAAAAAAAAATCCCTGCTCATCTGGTTTTTTGATAGAATAACTTTCGTCTGTATTAAGTAAATTGCTAAATTCTCCCTTGACATAAAGGCAAGGGAGTCCTGTTTCAACCTGCACATGACATTTTACAGGAGATTTCTCAACACTCTCCATGTGATAGTCAGTAGGGTTTCTCTGTCTGTTTATAAGTTTTCTTTTAAATGAGAAAAACTAAGTATCCTGCTTTTAAATCTTCTTTGAAACCAGAAAGAATGAACTTAAGACAATGCATTTTTATGACTTTAGACATTAAACTATTCTCCACAAAGAGACAACAAAACAGAAACATTTGCTCGTCCAAGGGAACAAGATGGCAATAGTGTTCTAAAAATGCAAATCGTCCAACAGGTTCTACACAGATGGAATACATCTGGAATCCAATCACCATCATCATTGGAAGCCTAATACTCCATTCAAAACAGTAAGATAGGCTTACTTTAACTGTTAACTGAAAGATGCACAATCATATGAGCAAATTGAAAAAATATAAGGTGACAAAGGTGCAGAATATGTATAGAGGAGCACTGGTAAAAACTGTGGTGGGCAGGATAACCCACAACAGTCTCCAGGGATCCAAGAGCTGTGGAAAGAGTCAACCAAGGAAGCGGTAGAAAATGCCACAAGTAGGAGGAAGAGAAGGAAGATAGGGCAGAATTCACCATTCCAGAAAAGAAAGCTTGCTAGACAGCTATGCTGGGTTTCTGAAAATGGAAAAATCTTCCCACAGCTTTCAAAACAGAAATTGCAGGTAGGATGAAGATGAGTCTGAAATGGATCGTTGTAACTGGCAGCCAGTCTGAGACTTTACTATTGCTGTCAACGATCACAATCATATTTTAAAGACATCAGACACAATCTTATTTATCAAAGATAAAGGGAAGAATTTCATAATACTGAAGGTTTGGTTCTATTTTGAAATGTCATTTTGCATTTCACTGAATCTCAACTCTAGATCTCAATAAGGTTGTTAGGAAAAACACAGCTAGTTCTCTGAAGTGACATCACAGTTACAAGAGCATTAAACTCCATTGTACCTTTTCCTCCTCAATCTTTTGTTTTCTCTTCTCCTCTACTGCTGCTCTTCTTTGCTGTTCTTTCAGCTTCTGTTCCTTCAATCTTTTCTGCTTCTCTTCCATTTGTTTTTCATATTGGAGTTTTGCCTTCTTCTCCTTCTCCAGTATTTGAGTTTCTTTGGCAGCTGTGCATTTGAACAACATTACAGTAGTGTAAAACATTCCCAAACATTATAGCATATTATGCAAGTGTTTTGTGCTGGCTTCCATTTAACAAAACCTCAGCAGTCCATGTAGACACATTCATGCTTGTTTTTGTTGTTGTGCACCTTCAAGTCTTTTCTAACTTAGAGCAACCCTAAGGCAAATTTACCACAGGGCTTTATTAGCAAGATTTGTTCAGAGGTAGTTTTACCTTTATTAATTTGGAGTATTTATACCCCACTCTTCAGCCACAAAGGCTCTCAGAGAGGTTTACAAATTGTTAATTTGACAGTTCTCTGACCTCAGGCTTGTAATCTAAATAAGACATGACACGCAAAAGGCAATGATAGTAGTGGAGAGGATTAAGTCCAGCAGATACTGTCAGTCTTCTCTCATGAAGTGGGTTTCCACAGGCGAGTGAGGATTCAAACCCTGTTCTCCAGAGTCTTAGTCTAAAACTCAACTACACCATGCTGGCTTTCACATTTGTTAAAAGTGAAAAAAAAAATCACTTAGCTCTGACAAGAGTCCAGAAGGTTCCACATTGCCATAAACTTCGCCTGCCTGCTTGCAAGCGCCTGCCTGAGGTCAACGAAAATCTCAGAGGAACAAGCGAGAGAATCAAGTGTCTCATTTATGCCAGGATGCACTTTCTCTGAATTTGAGCCAAAACCTCACAGATAGTGCTCAAATCCAACCTGACAGTCAAGTCTCAAGGAGAAAGTAGAACAAATAAATCAAGCTAGACATTCCTCAGAGGTTACTGTAAGATTGTTTCCCCCTAAGCTCAAAATCATAGGCAGCCGAGTGTGGCTTTCCAGTATGGAAGATATTTGCGGGCTACAGACCACGCCTTGTTTTGTTGCGCGAGGGAGCCACAGTGGACAAACTGCGCAGCTCCCTCATGCAACAAAAAGAACCCGCAAAAAGCGGGTTCTTCTTGCGGTGCCATTATGATGCCCCAGTGCGTCACAATGACGCCAGGACATGCGGATGCTAGGCGTCTGTCACGTCAGAATGGCGGCACCCATGTGCACAGGGTGCCACCATTTTGACGCCCTCGTCACGTGTAAGGGGCAACTGAAAATGCCGCCCCTCGCACGTCACGACAGTGCCCCATAGGGCCTGTCTATGTAGCGCCATTATTTCACTCTTCTCTTGTCTGAGGACTCAAATATCATAATGTGCTTCACTGAGTCTTGGACTAGAAAACTGTGGGGGCAAGATTCGAGTCCCCCCCCCCCCCCGGCCATGAAAACCCGTTGGGTGACCTTGGGTAAGTCACAATCTCTCAGCCTCAAAGGAAGGCCAAAACAACCCCCCTCTGAACAAATTCTGCCAAGAAAACCCCATGATAGGTTCATCTCAGGTTCACCATATGCTAGAAATAACACATCTTCACTACTGTGTGTTACAAAGAGGACGTTTAACATGGTCTCCTTTACACAGAGCTTTATTGCCCATCCACTAACTGAGAAGTATCATAGGTGCTTATCTACCTAGACAATATGAATGTACTGATTTAACCTTAACAGCTTGAGAATTTAGTTTTTGCACGCCGGGCATCTTGTTTGCTATGGCCAAGAAGACCAGGGTGGGGAAACCAGACCAGACTCCAAATTCAAAATGTCACACTTCTGGAACTACTGAACCCTGCCATAGGATTTTGGAGAATACCATATGCATCCATTGCAGGAATTAACATCTGGATATTGTGATAAGAATTTAGCAGGCGAGATCTCAGACATGATAACTCTATAAAGAATGCTATGCAAAGAAACCCAACGTCTACAATGCAATTATTTAGAGCTGTCTAGAGCTGCCCAACTACAGTGTGTAAGCTTTTAAAGACACTTCCGCTATATTTTGAAACTTCCTCTCTATGTTGCCAATGGCTACTACAAATCCAAATGCTTTAGAAGTAAAAGCTGTACTGCCAAAGCACCAGTAAATTATTCCTTAAGACTTCACATTTCTACTAAATATGCAATACAGATCTCAGCTAAAATAACAATTCTCAAAATGTTTCTAACGTCAAAAAAACCAACAAAAAACCCCAAACCCCAAATACATTGAAAATGCATATTTTGAGAAAAAATATCGGCAGAAATGGCCACATTTTGGATAAAACAGATTTTATCCAAAATATTTTGTGAGAAAATATGTGTGTTTGTGTGTTTGCCATCAAGTTGCCTCGCAACATATGGCAACACTATGAATTTCTAGTGTTTTCTTAGACAAGGAATACTCAGATGTTGTTCTGTCAGTTTCTTCCTCTGAAATATAGCCTGAAGCATCTGGTATTCACCGGCTGTCTCCCATCCAACCAGGGCTGACCCAGCTTAGCTTCCAAGATCAGATGGAATCTGGTGCCTTTAAGGTATTTACTCCACACATTACACAGCTTTATATAAATTCTCTCTGCATGCATATTAATGCAGAAACAGAATAAAAAGGACTAAACAGAATAAACCAAGGTGACACTGAGAAGAATCGGAGTGAAACATCCCTGCAACCATACAACAGGACACAAACAGTTTTGGCTTTGCATTAATTTATCTTTCATATAGCCATACCATGTTGCTTCTCTCGCTCTTCTCTACGTTCCCTGGCTAGTCTTTGCCTCTCCTCTGATTTCAAGATGGAGCCATCTATCACTGTAAAGGATGAGAAATTCAAACTGTTTATCAACCAAACAAGTCACACTGTACAGCTGCCCCTCCACATTGACAGATTTTTTTTATCCACGGATTCAAGCATCCACAGTTTGAAAATCATTAAAAAAAAGGATAAATTCCAAATGGCAAATCTTGATTTTGCCATTATATAAAAGGGACACCATTTTACTCTTCATTGTATCTAACGGGACTTGAACATCCATGGATCCAAGGGGTCCTAGAATCAAACTGCAGTAGATGCCAAGAGCCCACTGTATTTCACAAATATATCTTCACATGAAATAATGTTAATTTGTTAACACAGGAATTGCAATGCCAGTGTACTCTCTCATCTTCATAACTATGACAGGAAGCCCTCCTCTGTTTCCTAGCACTATTGTCTGTGTGATGAATTCACACACAAACACTGGAATGGCAATTTCCTATCTCACAACACTGTTGTTTTTTTTTTACTGACTTGGTTAAACAAATTGTTTTCCAGCTTCTGAGAGATGTCAAAATAAGGCCCTCTGAGAATATGCAATTAAAGCAAACTATTCTCTTCATCAAAGTCACACAGAGGGGATTTATTCAAAATGGAAGCCAAACAAAGAAACACTACAAGGAGCAGAGGAAAGGCAAACATATTAAAATCAAGGATTTTACCTGGCTTAGTTGACGATTTTATGCTAAGTGGAGACGGAATTGGACCAGGACTACCACCACTTTGGATTCTTCTTTCTTCTGCTAATGCCTGAGCTGCAGCAACTGTGAGGGAAAAAAACACACAATACCACAAACATGGTTACAATAAAATCTATCATGTTGTGTGCCAATATTTAAGGTTATATGATTTCACGCAAGTCTTGTTGCATTACTCAAACCTGTTCTTGCAACTGTAAAAATTAGTCATTCCCATTTCTAAATGTCTTTTTTCCTGGTGGCCTGAAAAATGCCTGCTTCCTGGGTCATGATAACAAGGTAGGGCATGTTTTTGTTGTTATCTCCTGTGATTTCAAGCAGCTCTGTTTCCATTGATCATCTTGTTTTCATAGCCAGAAATGAGCCAAAAGCGACATTGTTTGCTTGTTAGTTCCACCTGGAGAAGCTCAAACTGTGCTGGCGCTGATCTCAGGTACCAAGTCAAAGAAAGACCTTGTCTTGCCACTAAAAAAAGATCAGCAACCTTTACAAGGCAATGTCTGATCTGATGCACTCTCCTATGAAATGTTGACATTTTCTCACTAACCCATTATATGTTCTCACAGTTTAGAGGTCTTATTCCTTCCTCTTCATCCTTTGCTTTCCTTCTTTCTATGCTGTCATTCTTGTCTCATTCTCCAGATGCTTTTGCTCCAATTCATAAAACTCAAATTATTGCCTTGTTAACCTATCACCTGTTGCTTGCCGCAAAAACCAACCATCCTCTACCTAACCTATCAGCCTCACAGAAGATAATATTTCCTTGTTAATTAGTCTTGCAGTGATCTACTGATGGGTATGGTACCTATTCTGCAAATAAGGAACCACTATATCTGTTTCATGGGAGTGACTGCAGTCAATGCCCAAATGCATTGTGGCTGTGACCATTGACTTCGTCTTGAGTTTCCCTTCATTTTCAGTTTTGGTGAGGTTTGCACTTGTTGTGAGACTTCAAGTCATTTCCAACTTGAATTTGGGAGTTTTCTGGGGCTGAGAGTGTGTGATTCGCCGACGGTCACCCAGTGGGTTTTCATGGCTGAGCGGGGAATCAAAACCTGGTTTCCAGAGTCCTACTCCAACCTTCAAACCCTTACACCATGATGGCTCTCTCTGACAAGGTAGGACAAACCAATTAATTATACATTTCTGGCTCCTTCCACAGGGCATAGAATAATTTAATTTTTCAAATTTTTCTCCAGACACAGAGGTCCATCATTTAGTATGTCCTGGGTTTTTAAGTACCAACTGGTTAGATAGGATACTACGGTAAAGGGAGACCTTACCAATATAACAACGCTGTTCAGAAAATGAAAAGCAAAGAATTTAAAAGGCAATCAGGATCTAAGAGTTAAAGCACACCAAAGTATCTTCAAAGTGACCTCTGATTTCAGAGGAAAATTTTACTTTGCCAAGAGAATACAGCGTTCAGTTTCCTTGCCACCAGTTTTAGCCTCTCTTCTAACTGAGCATTGCAGAAAGCAGGAAGAGCATTTCTCCTCTCCATGACAACTCCTTCTGTCATGGCAATAATCCTCCTAAGGCTGCACCCAAGAACAATCACCTCAAAGTGCTTAATCCTGTCTGAAGTCAATGATAAATGCTGGTTACACTACTCATTCAGCAACTCTAAACTGTCACCTGCAGCTGTCACCTTGCCTTGAATTAATTCCCCGCTGCAGTTCTTGACAAAAGCTTTCTCAAATCCTATCTGCACACAATACTGGGGCTCATTCTAGATAACAACAACTACTGAGTGTACTGCAATGTAGTTATTTTGATAGACAGAAAGACTAAATTTTACTGTGACATCAAAAAAGGGTTCCCCCCCAGTTTTCTGGAATGTGACACATAATCATGCGTGTTCATAGCACTCGCCCAAAACATTTAAAATCAAAAAGCTTATTTTGCAGAGCAAATATTAATTCCATATGAAGGAATTAATTCTTTTCTTTTGCAAGGTAATGTTCATTCTCTATGAAGCAATGAATTGGGTATAAGCTGTGTTCAAAGCTTATTAGAAAGAGTACAATGCACCTGATCCCAATTTACAGACCAAAATAAGTGCTGATGCTAAAAATAAATTTTAAAATCCCTCTGATCTAATATCTAAACACAATCTGAAACAATCCAAACTTTCCCTAGTAATGGACAAAAGCAATTTCCTCTTTTAGAAAAAGAGAGAAGAATATCTGGCTGCAAACACTAGTCTAGATAAATCAAGCCAACACTAGTTGCGATTCTGGAAATGTAAACAAGACAAGACGATAATGCTTGGTGAGGCAGGAGGAGACTGCACTATAGATGGATTGATTCAAAGAGGCCATAGCTGTGTCTCTGCAAGACCTGAGGCTCTTGGTTGTCTCTCATTCATAGGGTTGCCAGAGGTCAAAGACTAACTTGATGGTAAATAACAACACACAAAACCATAATAAAACTCAGTGGCTGGGTGGAAGAAAGCATCACTTGTTATTTCCATAGCCAATACACACCTGACTTTATCTACATTTCAGGTAAGCTCATACACTAGCAGAAGATGGTCTTACATTAGCAGACCTTACCTTGACAGACCCTACTGAGGGACTGCACTGGCATGTTAATGAGTGAAAAATGTGGTTAGATATTAATTGAGTAGAACCTTGCATGCAAACACAGAGCATTTTTGACTATGCTAGCTGCATCAGATGCCAGAGCAAGAATGCTCTTTGCACATCTGCTGCAAGGAGGAGGCTTTACTATTCATCCTGCCAAACCACCTTGGATAATATGCTTGATTTCACCGTAACAAAAGCAATGGCCTTATAGAACTTCTCAGTCAGAATACATACAGTGATTCCCATATTTTGGTCCTCCAGGTCTTTTGGACTGTTTCTTGACCACTGGCCAAACTAGCTAGGGCTTCTGGAAATTGAAGTCCAAAACACCTGGAGGACCCAAAGTTTGGGAATCACTGCACTAGACATATGTATCATCCTACTGCCATGCCATCCAAAGACCAGATTCACTTAGCATCCTGATACAAAGGATGCCAGGAAATCTAATTTCTCATACAATCTAGCACATTTTTGAAAACTCCTGCCTTCTTGCTACACTGCCTCCAAACTAATTTACAAGCAATTAAATTGGATTCTTCTCCAAGAGAATATTAATGTTACAGATCTGAGGAAGTTATCATAATAACTCAGTGCCGGAGTAGAAATTTTTATCCGCCAGCTCATTCATCAAATTTTACTTGCCAAATGATTCTGCCCTCAACTCCATTGTTAGCGCAAGGGCCTAGGCCAAATCTTAATGGTCAAAACAGAAATCCAATAGCATTCTTAGCAAAAGTGGTATCAGCAGAGTGATCCCTGCAAAATGTCCCCAATTCATTCTGCAGAATCTGCAAGTACAGGCAGAAAAACCCCTGACTGAAATGCTGAAGAGCCACTGCTTGTCAGTGTAAACACTCAATGGGTCAATGATCTGGTTACTGTAGGTATAAGACAATCTCCTGTGCTATGCACAAGCAGAATAGCAGATTTAAACGACAAAATTGTAATAACTCACCCGAGAAAGTATGCGCAACTCAATTTTGGATCTATAAGTTCAGTGACATGAAGCAGGGAACACCCAGGCTACATGCGGTTTTCATTCCATCTGAAGCTTATTTTACTGGGCTCCTTTGCAGATGTAGTAAGACTAAGAAAGCCAAACACACACACCCACACATTCAAGGAAAGCCAAATACACACTCGGCATATATGTTAAAGGAAGAAAAAGAGAATTTGGGAACCTAATCTGAGAAAAATAGCAACCAATAACGGGAAAGGAAGTAACATTCTTCACTGTTCTTGTACCTGCATCCAAGATAGTTCAGATGTCCTTACTGGAAATCCTGCATTATGGGACAGGGATGTGTGAAGAGAGGCCAACATCTTACTTGCCGGATTGTATGGTGGAATTACCAAAGCAGCTCTTCTCTTTCTCCTCACTTTCCAGACTTGTCAAGAGCTTTGTGTAGATGGGACTTGAAACAGGGACATATTTCTGATAATGTTTTAGAGGATTTAAAAATATTATGTCAATTAATTTTTTGAAGACACAAGCTCCTCCAAAAGGATCTAGCATCCTACTACTTGTGGAAGGTTCTGATTCTTTCCTTTTTGGTGTGTGCTTGCAAACGTTACACTGAGCCATTTGCTAGCTTCTGCTTGCATAATATTTTTCAGTACATTAACTTTGGGCTATAATTGAGATTACTCACAAAAGAAAACACAGCCCCAACATCCTAACGGTGCCACTAGCAAACGGCCATGAACTCCTTCATTACTTTGCCTTTGTCTAGAGGGGGGCAATTAATTGAGTACAGTTACAACACAGAGGACCAAGTGGGGCAGGTTGGCTTCACTCACTGAGTTCCTTTGTGGAGAAGCAGTCTACCGAAAGATATCTAAACACAACATGAGAGTCATCGCTGGAGCACAACCAGGCTGAAAACAGACCACCTTAATGCTGAGGACTGCTGCTCCCCAAGGCTTCCATTAAGACTGCAAGAAACTCTTCTGAGACCATTCCCAAACATTACTAACAGAAGTCGAAGGCTTTCATGGTCGGCATCCATAGTTTTTTGTTGGGTTTTAGGTCTATGATGTTTTGCCAGCCACAGATGCTGGCGAAATGTCAGGAAGAAACTCTTCTAGAACATGGCCACAGAGCCTGAAATCCCAACAAAAAACTATTACTGGTACAGTATTACTAATACATATCCATGGATTATCTGTGGATTAATGCAGCCATGGCTTGAAACGTATTTTACAAAAAGTTTTTAAAAGCAAATCTTTATTTTGTCATTTCGTATAAAAGACACCATTGCAATATACAGTAATGCGACTTGAGCATCTATGGATTTTGGTATCCACGGGGGGATCCTGGAACCCAACCCCAATGGATACCAAAGGCCCACTGCTGTAATAATAATAATAATAATAATAATAATAATAATGAATATCCCATTGCATATAATGGGACTTGAGCATCCATGGATTTTGGTATCCACAGGGGGATCCTGGAACCGAACCCCAGCAGATACCAAGGGCCCACTTTATTGTACATGGCACTTTATACGTGAACATAAGACAAATGTTAGATTTTTCACTATGTGAAAGTAGCACAAAATACTCAACAGCAATAACAGACATTAACTGCTTTATGGTAAACCATAATTCTATTTTCCTGTTTTCATATTCTCTCACACTCGGTCTCTGTACATTATGCCTCCTTTTCATTAGTCCTTTGTGTTACTTCCCTGACCTCAGGACAGGGAAGTGGACTAGCTTCCTCTTCTGCAAACGTATGTGAAGAAAGTTTTTCTCTTCTATGTGTTGTTTGCAGCCACGCCATTGTTGAACAGAGCAGGTTCCCTGCCTACAACCCCCACCCACCCCAACAATAGAGCCTAGCACTGCAAATCACAACAGACTCCAGTCAAACTCTGAAATCACAAATTAAAGTCTTTCTCTGGAAACACAATAAGGCCTCTATTGTGTGCTATGCAAGTGGGAAAATTTGCTATTGCATTTTAACCCCCAATCTTCCTTTTTCTTCATGAGCAAGGTTTTATTATTCCTCTTAACTTGTTTTATAATTTGTGACGTTCACACTTGCAATTTGCTCTTTTCCTCTGCAGGTGTTACTATCTGAGGATGTTCACAGTCTTCCCAACAACAACATCATGTTACTCACCAAACACCTCACCATTCAGCAGGCATTCTGAGCCCGAGAAAATCAAGATTAATGACAAATTACAGACAGTTGAGAGAGAAAATATGTTACTTTTACCTTTTGGCCATCCCACTGCAATCATAGGATAGGCCAATCAAGTAGGAATAACTCTTGACAATGCCATGGGTGTACCAATTTAAGCACTTGCCAAAAGCAGATGAATCACATGGAAAAAGTTGAAGAAGGCCCACCATTTAGATGACAGAATGAAACACATAAAATAACCACCTTCTCCACTGCCTTGCTGAGCGCAAGGCAATGTCGACAGCAACCTCAACCCCATTTCTAGAATTATGATGACATGACTTCCTCACTAATACCAGGAACACAAAAAGATACTATATACTGAGTCAGACTGTGGTCCATCTAGCCTACTATTGTCATTTCTAGCTCTTTCTGGGAGGTCAAGCAGGATTATTTCCCAGCCCTACCTGGAGATGCTGGTGATTGAAATGGGTTCCTTCTGCCAGCAAATTGTGTGTGATCTCATGACTATCCCTCCTATAACAGGAAGATCTTATTTAATCAAGAGAATTATCTTATGATATCTTTTTTATAAAGCAAAAAGGGATCTTTATTGCAGACATGCAATAAAAAGAGGGACAGATGCACACACAACACATTTCCCACTCCATTTACACCCATTTGAATCTCATCTCTTAGTATATTGTATTTGTTGGTCCACAGTATCTGTCACAAAGTTTTAAGACCACACATGAATAGGACTTGTTAGCACACGTTTAAATGTCACTGTGGCTTTCATGTATGTATGTGCCTTCACGTCACAAGTCAACTTGCAGCGACTCTATGAATTTCATAGTTTTCTTAGGCAAGGAATGCTCAGTGGTGCTTTTGTCATTTTCCTTCCTGTGAAATACAGTATAGCTTAGAGCACTTAGTATTTGCTGGCAGTCTCCCATCCAAGTACTAACTAGGGCTGACCCTGCTTAACTTCTAAGATCAGACAGGATCTGTCATCATCTTCATGATCACCTTTCTTTATTGTTGTTGTTGTATGCTTTCAAGTCATTTCTGACTTATGGCTAACCTAAGCATCACACTACCAATCCTTAGTGTTTAGTCGAATAATAACTTGAATAAATTTCATGATTATAGAACCTCAAGAGTTTATGCTAAGCATATTTATTGAGGACCTCTATAATTACCACTCCTGTTTACTTGTATTGAATGATGACTGTATGAAGTATGCATTGCTTTTCTTTTTGTGTCTATGCCTGTATGCCACTTGATGTGAAGATAGCAGACTACAGCATAAGCATGTCATAATTTCAAAGTTATTAAGCAAGTGCTACGAAGCATTTCCAGTTCCAGAACATCTTAGCTGGAAGAAAAACACATCTGCTACAATCCCACCCAAACCATGTTGTGATGTCATCACATCTGACAGCATGGGACTTTGGTAATGAAAGCAACTTTTTGTTATAGTGCTGTGCACAAACCCCAGCAGTATTCAAAGGCAGCAGAGAACTTTTTGCTTTCTTTTGTTTTAAATCAATACAACACAAGACACCACCCTGTCAAGGCACAGGGACAGGAGGAAGTCACAAAGCAAGTATGAGGACCAGCAGTCTGTTGGCGTAGTCTCACGGTAAAACATTCCTCAAATACTGTCTAGATATGAAGATTATCGTGGTACAATCCATACCATCACTCAGTTCATCTAACACAACCAAACACGTGTAGACCATTCCCACCTGATAGACAACAACTCTGCAACACCTTTCTGTTTTCTACCAAAGGAAGGTTGATGCACAAGGCCTTGCCTTTGCTGTTGTTGTGAGTCTTCAAGATGTTTCCAACTTATGGCAACCCTAAGGAAAACCAATCGCAGGCAAGATATGTTCAGAGGTGGGTTTTTTTGGTATTGTCTTCCTTTGGTGCTGAGACAGTGTGACTTGAACAAGGTCACTCATGCCTTTAGCAAGTAAGGATTTCACTCAAGTGACCAGGCACTCAGAATACTATTTTATCCTAAATACATGGCAGTGAGCTGATTGGTAAAAATGTGCGCTAGATAGTCCTGGGAACTTGCTTTCAAGGCTGAGGCAACAGATTCCTTTGCATAATTTGTTCAAACACCTCCTAATTGTTCTCTGGCTGTTCTGCATGAGATTTTATTGCTCAGCTGATGGGCTGCTAAAAACTGGGAGCATCCCTGTCAGCTTTACTGCTGATGGCTGAATTAGGCACCTTGGCTATGGAACGGGTGCATCTGTCAATTGCATTGTGCTACTTGTTTGTTGACAAAAAACATGAGCAGAGACTGACTAGTTCTAGGATCATCAAGAAAATCTAAATTACCATTGGTTCATAATAGCCATTTCATGATCCGCCATCTCCACAGTTGTAAACTGACCATGAATATGCAGGAAATAAAACTAATTAAAAAGTAATATTTCTATCTGCACATTTTATAAGCATCATATTTACTTTAAAAAAAATTAAACAGGAAAACTCAGCAAGCATCTACCAGAAGAAAACAGAAAAGATCTAATCTTCTCCACCTCATTGAATAGTCAGTATTTTGTACCCTCTCCTAAGAAAGATCAGGCTGCTCTGGATGGGTTCTTTATTGACCATGCTTTGGGTTACTTAGCAGTTAATGTTTAAATTAAGCTCTCATGACCTGAAATCAAAAGTCTTGCTCTAATGTATGCATTCTGCTAATATAAAACCCCTCAAAGTATTCTGGCATCCTAACACAACCACTAAACCAAACCAAATAGAGCTTGGGCATGAATATCAACGGCCCCTTTATAAGGAATTCTAAATATATTTACAACTAAACAAATCACAAAAAACCTAAACGTTTCACAGCATATCTGCAACTGGGTTTCTGAGTGTCTTTTCCCCCCTCATTTACTTGTGGGGCCACACCATCTGAACTGGGTCCTGAGGTTTAATTCCACCTTAGTCCCAGTTCAAATCATGCACACTTCCTCCTTCTCCGGCCAACAATGGCTTTTAATGAGATAAAAAGATGTCGCAATGTCTAATCACGGATCTCCTGCGTCACGTGGAGTTTTGCTCAGGATCCCTCAGGGCCAGGGAAGCATCTAATTTCGCACAGGATGGGTGGAAAAACACAGTGTGGTTTTTCCAAGATGCTATCACTACATTTATTTGAATATTCAGTTTAAAGTAGAGCTGGGAAACATGCGGCTCTCCTTGCTGCTGAACTGCAACTCCCATCAGCCCTAGTCAGCATCCCAAAGGGGAGTGATGCTGGGATAAGATTTCTACCAGCTTCTGGTGGCCCAAATATTTTCCAATCAGAATCCCATTGTGGAAATAAACAAATAAATAAACAGTATCCTTTAGCTCATGCTCCTAGCAACTCATACTAACTGCGATGCTGTTGTCATTTACTGCCTTATCCTCTTTAACCTTTGTTTAACCATCTTTCATAGCCATTAAAGTAGGCCTTCGCATCTCTGTTTACTGAAATCTCCCTAAAAATTTCAGCTTGACATCTCCATGACTAAATACTGTTGCCAAAGCTGTCATGCGCCACAGTTTAAGAGAAATGACACAACCAACAAAACAAATACACTGACCTTTTTTTCTAAGAAGCTCTGGCAAACCTATATAGGGAGTCCAATCACAACAGCAGTCAGAAACTAAATGCATGCAAACATAAAAATCCGAAGCTGAGCTCCGTATAAGAGGGAAGAGCTCATGTGTGGTTTTTACAAAGACATCGGAGAAGTAATTGAAACACATGGAAATAAAACCATGGAGGGAGGAAACGGTCCAGAGAGATTTGCAGAGTAAAGGGTTTTTCTGAGGGGGAGGCAGGGAAGAGAGAGAGAGAGATGTGTGTAGATTTTCAATCAGCTTAACTGCAGCACTGAGAGACAAATATTGGTGAACTCAGCCTATGGTTTCAAGTGCAGACAGCTCTTCAGGGATTCTTATTTGGTGAGATGGAGGATGGAGAAGGATGAGGAAAACCTGAAACACAAAGGACAAAACAGGGGGGCCTAAACATTGTTCTAATGTGGACTAAAAAAGCTAGAGATGGATGAGAGCTTGAGACAGGAATGACGACAAAATGGGGGCATGATGGAGATAGAAAAGTACAAAGAAGGGTGGCAACTGGGAACGAATGAATGACTGAATGAATGAATCCAAGAACGAGCCTCTTAAGGAAGGAGCCCTTGAGACAGGATTATGACAAAAGGAAGGAGAATGAGGAAACAGAGGCCAAACTGTAATATATTGGGTCCGTCAGGTGTGTCTGTATTCAACAAAGCAAAGAAAAATTCAGGTGGGAGCAAAAAAGAGAATATAAAACGAGTAAGAGTTGGGCAAAAGGGGGATGAATTTAACTGGAGCAAGTCAGGAAAGGTTATAAATGGAGAGGGTGTGTGTGTTTAAATAAAGATGTATAAATCTGAAATTGTTAAAATTATCTAAGATAATAAGAGAATAAAATGGAGGGAGAAGGAGAGAAAGGAGGCAAAAGCAATAGGGACATTATAAGGAAGATGCAGGGGTCCTCATGCAGGACTAGTGAAATACACAAGAGGAAAAATGAATGTTACACACATGAATATAAAAGAAGAGGTTCTGGGAAGGAGAAGCACTCCATGCAAGACAGAAGACAAACTTGGAAGGAGAGGAGGAGGGGCAGAGAAAGAAAGCCCCAAAACAAGGACCAATAAAAGAAACTAAACATTAAAAGAGGGGGAGTCCGGTCCTGGAAAAAGGCAGCACTTGATATAGGAAAGCTGATAAAAGGGGACTGAGACAGTGCAAAGAGGACACAAAAGCCAAGATAAGAGGAAAAAGAGACTATAGATTGAGTCTCTTTTAACCAGATTGTTGAAATACTCCAAAATCCAAAACTGTCCAGATGTCCTCAAACCTGGACAGAGGTCTCCACAGGAGGGCAACACTTGACAGGGGTTGTTGTCGTTGTTGTCGTTGTGTGCCTTCAAGTCATTTCTGACTTCTGGATACTCTGAAGCGAACAGCCATTGCGGTTTGACTGTTGGACTCTGGAGACCTGGGTTCAAAAGCCCACTGGGTGACCCTGGGCACGTCACACTCTCTCAGCCTCAGAGGATGACAACCACAACGCCTCTCTGAACAAAACCTGCCAAGAAAACCCTGCTATAGGCTCACTTTGGGGTCTCATAAGAGAAAGGGACCCAATGGGGTGTGTGCGAAGGGACCCAGATTTATACCCCAATTGAGGGGGGAAAGGGACCCAGATTTATACCCCAATTGAGGGGGGAAAGGGACCCAGATTTATACCCCAATTGAGGGGGGAAAGGGACCCAGATTTATACCCCAATTGAGGGGGAAAG
>NC_056528.1:32760666-32794043 GCF_019175285.1 Sceloporus undulatus
GGACTCCCATTTATGTTCAACTGAGGGGGCAAAGGGGCCTCAATTTACCCCAATGGGAGGCAGGGAAAGAATCCCCATTTAGCTGCAACTGGGGGCAAAGGGACCCCAATTTATCCCCAAATGAAGGAAGGGACCCCAATTTACCCTCAATGAAAGGAAGGGAGGAATTCTAATTGAGGGGGAAAGAGACCCTAACTTATCCCCAATTGAAGGGGGGGAAGGGGCCTCAATTTATCTCAATGGGGGCAGGGAAAGGGGCCCCAATTCATCCCCAATTTGGGGGGGGGGTTAGGATGGAAAGAGACCCCACTTGATCCCCAATTGAAAGGCAAAGGGATGGGGGTGGGGCAGGGAAAGGGACCCCCATTCATCCCCAATTGGGGGGAAAGGGGACCCCCGTGTGCCCACTTGTGGGGCTCTGAGGGGCCGTGGAGGGCCCTTGGGGCAGCTGGGAGAGGCGGACGTGACAGGAAACCCTTCTTCCGGCCCCAGCCCTCCTCTCCCTCGGTCCCTGAGCAGCAGCACTGCCGCCGCCGCCGCCGCCTCTCACCCATCTGCTCGCGGAGGCCCTTCAGGGACGACGAGGACGACGGTGGCGGCGGGGCTCCGTTGCCCTCCGCCATCTTCCTCCTGCCGCCTCCTCCTCCTCCTCCGCCGCCGGGCCAACCTCGCGAGCAGCGACACACGCCCAGCAGCCGCAGCGAGCGCGGGCGGAGAACCGCCAAGCGGGGCTGAGGGAGCCAGGCCCACTGCGCATGCTCCGCATGAGCCAAGCCGCGCCCTCCTCCTCCTCCTCCTCCTCCGTGGTCCCGCCGGCGCGCCACGTACGCGCATGCGCAGCGCCGCTACTCCCTCTCCCTTGTCATCAAAGGAGGAAACCGGCGCAGCTCAGAGACCGGCTGGAGCACAAGGCGCATGCGTGAGGGCTCAGACTGACACTAACGCATACGCGCGCGCTCTGAGGGCGCAAACTCAGTAGACGGCTCGGGAGAGCGCGCTTGGCTCCTCCCCTCTGCTTGAGCTCCTCCTTTCCGCCTCCCGCCTACTATAAGCCTCGCGGCTGCTTTCCCTTTGCGCGCTTTTTTTGAAACAAGTGTCGCGAGTTCGAATCCCGCTTTCCCTAATTTTTAATTACCCCTCATTTTAATATGTATTATTATTATTATTAATATGACTTTAACATGAATTATTAATATTAATTATTATTATAATATTCAGATTTATTAATAATATTAATAACAATTAATACTGTTAATTAATATTATTAATTATTAATAGTACTAATAATGGTGATAATATTAAAATATATAATATATATAATTTTTAATATGATAATATTTATATATTATATAATATAGAATATATATGCATTATATATATAATTATATCTATATAATTTATATATATAATTAATATATAATATGATATACAGTAGTAATATAAAATAATTAATAAATAATATATAATTAACAATATTAAAATATAATATAATTAATAAATAATATATAATTACTTATATGTAATCATATTATATATATAATATTATAATGTAGTATTATATGATAATATTAATAAATAATATACAATTAATTTTATATATATAATTAATATATATTTTAATTACTAATATGTAATAATATTATATATATAATATATATAACATAATAATATTAATAAATAATATATAATTAATAAAATATACTATATATAATAGTATAATATAATTAATAAATAATATATGTTTAATAATATTAATATTGTTAATATTAATACTTTAATATTTGTAATTACCCAAGGGTGGTTAAAGTGGTGACAAACCGGGTTATTTCTGCAATGTGGACGGGTCCTTAATGTCTAATGAAGCTGAGACAGATTTCCTTGGTATTTTAGCATTTATTATTATTAACCTTTATTTATAAAGCGCTGTAAATTTACACAGCGCTGTACATATAATCTTTTTAATTGGGTGGTTCCCTGCCCTCAGGCTTACAATCTGCTCCTGTTTGTGTTTCTGACTTGAGAATTAGGGACGTACTAAAACAAAGGACAGTACTTGCCCATAGGGAAAGCATACTTGCCCATAGAGAATCATTGGAGATTGCTTGTCCATAGGAAATAACGGAGATTGCTTGCCTATAGAGAATCATTATTTCCTATGGGCAAGCAATCTCCGATGATTCTCTATGGGCAAGTATGCTTTCCCTATGGGCAAGTACTGTCCTTTGTTTTAGTATGTCCCGAGAATTTGCCCATTTCCCCCCAGAGACTCTTGCTTTCATTTAAAGCCTTCTCTCTTCTTCTCAGGCGGCAGCTGAAGGATGTGAATCCAGCAAAAAGGGCTTTGTGGGACTGCGCATCCCCTGCCTTTGCTCCTCCGAAAGAGTCCTGTCGCTACAAGGCTCCAGTGTTTGGTTCTGTCTGCTGTCTTATCTTAAAAGAAGGGTTTTTGTTAGCCTGGGACACTGAATTATTCTGGCTTCTCTTTGCAAACAGATCCCTGTGTGTCTGGGTTCCAAGGCGCCATATGCAACGCCGCGACTTCAAATATAACACAGCAGCGTCCGTTTCTTCCTTTGGCTGTATCTCTGTCGTTCCATTTTTACCTCTTGCAAGAATGCATCTTATGAGATTTCCAGCTCCAGGGATTGCTTCGCACCCAACACCTCCCTCTCTGGCTGCGTCCGCACCGCAGAATTAGCGCAGTTTGACACCGCTTTAACTGCCGTGGAGCAATGCTGTGGAATTCTGCAATTTGTACCATATATAAGTTGACCTCATATATAAGTCGAGGGCAGGTTTTGGGGCCAAACTTATGGATTTTGATATGATAAGGGGAGGGTTCCTTTTTTAAAATAAGAATTAAAGTACAGTGCAATACTTACATTGATCCAATAATAATAATAATAATAATAATAATAATTTTACATTGATCCATGGATGTTTTTGGAGTCACTTTTTGGATTAAAATATCTAGGCTTATACATGAGTATATGTTTTGGGAAGCATTTAACTTTCTTGGATCCGATCTACACTGCAGAAATAATCCAGTTTAGGACTGCTTTAACTTTCTTGGGCATACTTGTCCCAATGTTAATCTGTAGAGTGTTGGTGGGCATGCCATGCCATGTCCTTTGCCACCCAGTAATCTATCTTGAACAAGCCATTTATCTGAGAATAAAGTTGAAGTGTGGATGGGAGAATAGTAGTTTATGGAAGGGAAACCTCTTATTTGGCCATAGGAATGCATTCTATTTCTTATGCTGCATCTGCACTGTAGAATTAACGCACTTCTTCTATGGTTGCCATTAGTCAGAAGTGGTTTTGTACATGATTTCAGCAGCCATAATATTGATTGTCCAAAAGTCGAAAAAGTCAAGAATTACCATCGGTTGATGACTGGATATTGAAGCTGTCAAAAATGGAAGAAATGGACAAACTCACTATCTGGTTAAATTGTAAAGATGTAGAAAAATTAGACGAAGAATGGTCTCCGGTAACGAAATACTGAAATATATATTTATATATATATAAGATGGCAATAAATGGGAATAGAACAAGGATATCTAAGAATAAGTCAGAACAGTAAAAGTACTAAATGGGAAATAGTAATAGTTTGCATTTATCGTCTATATTAAGTTTCAGAATATCTTTTGAACGACTATAAAGAAGAATAGGTCTATGTCGAATATTATCATGGAAAGATATTTATTGCTGGAGAACTAAGGGAAGTATGACGCATATATTTTGTTGATATAATGTGACGACTTTATGTCACTCAAGATGTGTAAATTTGTAACTGTGTTTTGATAATTAAAAATATATATATTTAAAAACAAATAAATAAAAGAAATGACTTGAAGACACTGAACAGCGACGGCAACCATTTGTTAGTTTGCCTTGGAGAGTAAGGTGTCTCGGGTTGGCTCTGCGAGACAGGTTTTAACAAGAATAATGGCCCTATATAGAGAGCGATCCCTTTAGTCCAGCATTCGTTAGAAATGGCTAGTTGTGATATCTCCAAGATAGTCTTTCCAGCTTGGAAGGACTTGAAGTTTAATGTAATTTTAGCAGAACAGTAAAGGCACGGACTGCAAGCCAACAGTGTGAGTTATTAGTGGGTTAAAAAGGAACATATTTCGAGGCCCAAGTTGCGCATGGGAATGTCAGTATTCTGGTGCCATCTGTCGGGATAACAGCAATACTGCTCTTCCCTAATTTTGCAAGATACAAACACCCTGAAAGAATATGGGTAAACCATGCAATGTTTGCATCCTTGTTTGCTACTATATACGTATCTTGGTGTAAAAGTGCAAAGGGTCAGGAATGGACAGTTCCCACCTGACTGGGCATTAATTTGTTATAGGAAATGGTGTGGTTTGGGCTGTCCTCACTGCAGAAATAATCCAGTTTGACACCACTTTATCTGCCCTGGATCAATGCTATGGCATATATAGCTTGGCAAACATTGTAGACTGGACTGGACAGTCCTTGCGTTGACATTGTTTTGTAACTTCTCCTTAAATATACAAGGCTGCCTGTACTTTGGGTTTCCTGCGCATAACCCCAAACATCTGTTTTGCACAGCACTTTCCTTGCATCACAATCCAACATACGGCCGATGTGGACAGATGTTACATTTTACAGGGGATGCGCACTTCTAGTTGAATTCTGATATTAACTGCTTTGTAAACCCTCCAACACCATTGAGTTTCCATGCAATCCTGTTAGTCTGATTTATTTTTTTAGATGTAAAGTTGCTGGAATCCTGGAAAACAAGACTCTTTCCAGATCTTTCTTGGCTCAAAGCACCGGCTAGCTGTGCCTATAATTAAAGAACCTATAATGTAATGGGAGATTGTGACTCTATGGTGTGATAATAGGGACTGCTGCAGGATAAGAATATAAAGAGATTTATTCTTTTCCTAACAGATCAGCCCAGTGTGAGTTGAGCTAACTGCTGCTTTGTCAGATGAGGGCATTTCGGCACATTTGTTAGAAATTATTGCTTTCATTTTCCACCGCTGTGAGCCCAGCGATCCTTCATTGCCAAGCGTTGTTAACTGTAGTACCGCTGCTGAATTTATGTGCTTATTACATACATACATACATACATACATACATATCCCTTTATTTCCAAGAATCAAGTCATGAATGCTAATCTTTCTCTCTGTAAAAATGTCACAGTCTAGGAGCAAAGAGGAACTACCAGCGGACTTTCATGAAACTCAGAGTCTGAAGGTAGCACCTTTCATCCCCAAGTATCTATGGCTTAGAAAAGTTCCTTTTTCTTTTCTTTTTGGAGTATGGTGTCCAGAATTCCTCCAGTTTCTGAGACTATTGTGCAAAAAATAAGGAAGGAAACTAGCTGAGGACTGTCATATTTAAAAGCAGCCATGCCACTTGCCCCTCTTTTCCTTTTTGCCTTGAATCCAGACCTCAATGTGAGGCGTTATGAAGAAATGCTCATTGGAGTCACAACGCCACATCAGAACTAGCGACAGAACAAAAATGAAATAATGACGAAACAAGGCACAAGCTGAAGTTCTTTTACCCATCCCCATCTATTTCCCCATCCTCTCCAAACTCCCCCTTGGATTTATCATTTTATGACACCAACCTAATCTTTTTTTATAACCCTCTAAGCAATATTAGATTTTATGATCTAATATGTTACCGATCTTTGGTATTTCCATGATTGGTTAATAGTTGGCGGTCAGAGGTCAGTAGTATCCGACCTGTTAATTTTGCAGACAAAGTTGAGCAACCCACTTGACAATGGCTTAAATTCAGAGTATAGCACATACACCAGCCTTTTAAAACTTTCCTTTGGCTCTTAAGGCACAAGCGTTTCCTTTTAACTAAAAAAATATGAAGGAATGCACACACATTTCTAGTACTTAGATGCATCTACGACTGCATCCGCCCTGCAAAAATAATCCAGTTTGACACCACTTTAACTGCCATGGCTCGAAGCTATGGAATTATGGGAATGATGGCTTGTTGTGGCGCCAGATTTCTCCAGTGTGGTGCGGATGCAGCCTCAATTGCAGAATTAATGCAGTTTGACGCTGCTTTAACTGCCATGGCTTCATTTGATGGGGTTCTGGGCTTTGTAGTTGTTGTGGCACAAGAGGCACTTGGACAGAGAAGACTAAATAACTCACGAAACTACAAATCCCAGGATCCCATAGCACTGAGCCTGGCATCATTGCATTATTTCTGCCTTTGTCATCTGGGGTGGGGAGAACAAGATGGCATCTGAGCAGAATCTTATTTCTAGGGAGACAGCCCTGAGTTGAAGACAGAATTAGCTCTTGCTATGATTTGTAGAAAATCATAGCATTGTAGTCATCAAACATCTTTGGAGAACTGGAGAGCACTGAAAAATCTGTTATAGGAAGTTACTACAATAAAGGAAAAGAGAAAATAATAAACAGGGCTGTTTTTCATTTTTTAAACAATGTAATTTAAAAAAACTCAAAAGTTTCAATATTGCAAGCAGAGGTTGTAAAAAAAGAGACTAAAATTTCCAGAATCCCTTTCTGCTAATGCTGGCTGAGGAATTCTGGAAATGTTGGGCCCCCAAAAGGAACATTTCTAAACATTGAACTCAAGGTTGTTGGGTTTTTAAATCGTATCTTATCATATCAACCATGCCTGCAGAAAATTCACTGGACTGAATTTTGTCCTGGAAAATTGTTGTTCGTCCCTCCAGATGCTGTTGGACTGCAACTTCCAGCAGCCCTAGACAATGGAGAAGAATGCTGGGAGTTGCAGTCCAGCAACATCTGCACCAAGGGCTAGTTATAGCACTACGATCCCACTTTAACAGCCATGGTTTCATCCTGTGGAATCCTGGGATCTGTAGTTTGGTGAAGCCCTTGACCTCTCTCTGGCTGGGACTTTTAAATGCCATTCTCTAAATCAGTGATTCCCAAACTTGGGTCCTCCAGGTGTTTTGGACCTCAACTCCCAGAAGCCCCAGCCAGTTTGGACAACAGTCTGGAATTTTGGAACCTGAAACACAAAAAGATTTGGAGGTCCAAAGTTTGGAAAGCGCTGCATGAATCTCAAGATGGAACTATGGCAGTCAACATGGAATAATAGTGCTATGATTCTGCAGTGTGAATGGGTCCCCCATTGAGTGCAGTGTTTATTTGTGGTGCAACATTAAAATTATTTTTTTTGCAAAGGATTTGTCCTTCCTCTTTTAGTTGGGAGCGTATATCAAGCACGGCCCATAAACAGGGGAAAAGAAGGTGTTGGTTTAAAAGATGGAAAAGGGAGGGTGAATGCATTATAACACACAGGTAATAAAGAGAAGGTGGGCCAAAGATCGACTGCCTGGCAGCTTTCATACATTGTCTGAGAGGTTTGCAGGAGAAACACTACAAACTGGAGAGGAAAGCTTGCAACGAGTATATGGTGCATTTCGGTCGGCCAATAAAGGTATCACTGTTTGGTGGGTTTTTGTTTGGAGAGGAACCGTGTTTTATATTTGTGTACTGAAACCATCCCAAATCAAATCTGTCATTCTTTCATCTTAAGAAGGAAATGTTATTGAAGATCTCAGGAAATGGTTTAGGTTTGGCAAAGTCTGATCGCAGATCTCCATAACTGCTTTCCGGTCAGGTAAGGGCTCTTGTATTTTTGGCAGGTTGGCTTGCAAAGCATCTTTTAATGACTTCCTTTAAAAAAATGAATTATTAAGAATTTGAATTAAACACACGCAAGATGTGTAGATTAATAAGGATGTTCAAATGGCAAAGCCTGCTGTCAGTATTACGCTCTAAACAGAGCTTGGAAAAGTTTATTTCTCAGACTGCAAGGAGGTTCTGGGAGTTGTAGTTCCCCTGAAAGTAGCTGCAAAAAGTAATTTTAGGTATAAAGAAAAAGTAGATGTTGAAGCTAGGGCAGTTTCTCATTGGTGGATTCCATTAGTTGTCAGAGACCTCTGGTGCCACAACAAACTACAAATCCTAGGATTCCATAGCATTGTGCTATTGCAGTTAAAGAGGTGCCAAACTGGATTGTTTCTGCAGTGTGGATGCAGCCTAAAAGGACAATCTGTTTCCTTTTGTGGGTTTCTTTGTCCTTCTGCTACACGCCAAGCTTCTTTTCATAATTTGCTTGTATGAGTTTGTTGGGTGCATGTATCTGTTGGGTGCTGATTCTAATGAAACTATCTCTTTAAACAATGGAGATACAAAACCAGGGAGATAAGAGGAACGAGACCCTGGAGGGTTTTGAAGCAGCTTTGGAGAAAGTTACTTTTTTGGGGTGGGGGTGTGTGTCTATATGTCCCAGAATCCCCCAGCAAGTATAGCACAGTGGAGGGTTTTGGGGAGCTATACTCCAAAAAAGTGATTTTTCTGAGCTGAAGGTGAACATGGATGCTCCAAAGTCAGATTAGCCACAGATCTGTCTCTACCTGAAAGTGTTTTGCTTCTTTTATCCAGAAAGTATATCACTGGATTCTCCTCTTCCTTCTAGATGATGTCTAGAGAATGAGAGACCAACAATTGCGCATCACTGGGAGTTGTCCACTAAAGTTCCTTTGCACCTGGATCACCATTGCGGCAGTTTTGTTTCTCCTCTCAGGTA
Source organism: Sceloporus undulatus (assembly GCF_019175285.1). Lineage (NCBI taxonomy): Eukaryota > Metazoa > Chordata > Lepidosauria > Squamata > Phrynosomatidae > Sceloporus > Sceloporus undulatus. The sequence goes on from NC_056528.1 coordinate 32,769,271, forward strand.
TAAACTTCCTCAGCATTGGAGGTGAATCTGGATGTACCACCTCTGGATGCAAATCTCTTGTCTGGGGGTTGCATTTGGACTGCAGAATTAATGCAATTTGACACTGCTTCAACTGCCACGGCTCAATGCTATGGAACGCTTGGATTTGTAGTTTTGTGAGCTATTTAGACTTCTGTGTCAGAGAGAACTGGTGCCATGACAAACTCCAAACGACAGGATTCCATAGCATTGAGCCACGGTATTTGAAGCACTGTCAAACAGCATTATTTCTGCAGTGCGGAATGAGCCTATGACTCTGGAGACCATGGTTTGAATCCCTACTAAGCCACGGAAACCCGCTGGGTGACTTTAGGCAAGTCACACTCTCTCAGCCTCAGAAGATGGCAAAGCTAAGCCCCCTTTGAGCAAATCGTTCCAAGAAGACCCCTTGATAGGGTCGCTTTAGGCTTGGCTTGAAAGCACACAACAACAAATGCAGTAAAATGGAGAAAGTTTTCCCTGACAGATCAACTTTTCCATTTTTGGGAAGACTCGGAGATAAAGAACCACTCAAATGCATGCTATTCCGTCTTGATCCTGCCTCAATCCTCAAAAGGGAGAGGCAAGATACAAATAAATATATTATTATTACATTATTATTATTATATACCATTCAAATGCATGGTTGCAGGAGGGATACAGCACCCACACACTATTGCAGAACATTTGCATTTGTTTTGAGAGACGGTATAAAACTATGCCTTCATTTAACAAGTGAGAGAAGATCTGTTTGAAAACCAAAGATCCTCTCCAGCATCATTTGCACATATTATCTCTGTTTCGTCACCATTATGAAAATCACACTCACCAGCAAACTGGAAGCAACTCATTGTGTTATCAGGAAAAGTTTGTTTCTAGGTGATGGACCATGATAAACTCTGGACTTCCTTCCAAACTATTTCATTGTGGTGAATTAGCAAATAGTTTCCCTCTTATATTTAAATTTCCTCATAATCCAGCGGCAGTTTTTGTCCTTTTTGTGCTCCCAAAAACATTACATGCCCTTAAGTATTCTGACCTAGGGCTCTTCCACATTATATAGGTATAGAACTACGATTCCACTTTGTCTGTAATGGTGGCCTCCTACAGAAACCTTATGGTGACACCATGAATTTCATAGGGTTTTCTTTAACAAGGAATACCCGAAGGTGGTTTCTCCAGTTCCTTCCTCTGAAATGGAGCCTACAGCACCTGGGATTCCTTGGCGGTCTCTCATCCAAGTACTAACCAGGGCTGACCCTGCTTAGCTTCCAAGATAAGATGGGATAGGGTGCCCTTAGGGTATTTAGTTCTATGTAAGAGTGTGTGTATGTCTTCAATTGCCTGTCAACTTATGGTGACCACATGAATTTCAATGAGTTTTCTTAGGGAAGGAATACTCAGAGGTGGTTTTGCAAAACCAGTTCCTTCCTCGGAATGGAGCCTACAGCGACTGGTGTCCATTGGTGGTCTCACATCCAAGTCCTAATCAGGGCTGACTTTGCTTAGTTTCCAAGATAGAATCATAAGTTGGAAGAGACTTTCAGACAGGACCTGGTGCCTTTAGAGTACTTAGGCCCTATCTCTTTCATCCTCCCTTCCCCTTTAAAACTATAGTTAAGGAGGACACTGATCTTTAGAAAAGGAAATCAATTGTCTGCCTCTGTGAATCACAAATGATGCCAAACGTTGACCTTCACTGGCTTCCCTCTGCTGCTAAGGGAAAAAATCCAAAGTAGCTGATATACAACAGGGTTTGTTAGCAACAAAAAAACCCAAATATCACTTCTGTCCATAATTCATAGTGCATCTCCGATCAGGACTGGTGGGAAATGCATGGGTGGCTTTCGAAATTTCCACCGGTGTGTACCTTCTCTCTGAACAGCAAATAATCTAATAAGATTTACAACTGGGCAGCAGCCGGGAGGGGATTTAGTATGCCGGCCTGACATCCTTGATAAAGGCCAGAGTTGGGATGGAAATTGATTGGGGAAAACAGCCTTGAACGTGGAGCCATAAAATCTTGGGTTGCTTGCCACTTCCCTTTCCTACAGGAGCTAATCTTTAATGACTACGATAAACATGTTAGGATGGTCCTAGCTGGTTCGAACTGAGGCTGGCTGCGTGAAGGAAGATTGGCGTTTTCTGTCTTTTGAACCCTAAAGGTCATAGCAAGGAAGATGTAGGGTTTTCTTCTAAGGATGGAACGGAGGGAGGGATATATCTCCTTCCAGATGTTGCTGGACTACAGCTCCCAATGCCCCTGCTATCACTAGAACTAATGGTGAATGATGCTGGGAGTTGCACTCCAGCAATGCTTGGAGAGTGATGGTAGTGATGGTTCTTCATCTTTGTTATCTTCATCATCTTTCTCCTCCTCTCCTTGCTCTCTCCTCTTCCTCCATCATCATCATCATCTCTTCCATGTCCCTCTTCTCCACTGTATCTATTTATTATCTCATGACCCACCGTATCCCCCCGAAATGGTGATGGTGATGATGTTGATAATAATGGAGCTCCCAAAGTGATGATGATGATGATCATCATCATCATCACAGCACATCATAATCACAATCATCATCACTAACCTTGGGGGGGGCATGGGGTCAAGAGATGATAAACAGATACAGAGGAGGAGGAAAGGGAAATGAAATGAAAGAGAAAGTGCTGATGATGGAGGAAGAAGAAGGACAAGAAGAGGAGGAAGAAGATGAAGATGATGAAGATAACAAAGAACCATCATTATTAGTATTATTATTTCTTACTCGTCTTTCTTCATGGATTGAGGTGGAGAACAACAATTAAGACAAACAGCATCTGTTAAAAAGTCATCAGTTAAAACACACATCAGTACAAAAGGGCAAATATGATGTACACATACTAAAACAATCAACATTTAAACATTCTTCATTTAAAATTTACAGTTTAAAAACCATCTGGATAAGCCTGCCGGAAGAGATTGGTCTTCAATGCTGTTTTAAATTCGGATGGTGTATTCAGCTGTCAAATCTCTTCTGGCAGGTCATTCCCCAATTTAGGAGCGGCCGAAGAAAACGTCCTCTGGCTGACAGTTGCCAACCTAGTACATTTTATTGATACACAATCAACAAAACACACTTAATAAATAAATAAATAGAAACTATTTTTTCTCCTAACAGTCTCCCAATTTCTAACTTTGAGACGCTGAAAAATTATTCACACCTAGAACTCTTCTATTTGCTGTGTTCGCATTCCCTCGGTCTCTTCGAATGGCTAAACTCTCTTTCCAAATGCTTGACTGAAGTGTCACATTGCTGCGGTGCTAAAAAGTCAGGGACAGAAGGAAAACTTTCTTTGGGGAGAATAATTCTTATGTGAAGGGTAGCAACTTCCTCATCCTGCCTTTCCATACCTAGACCCCCTGCTATTTGTGATATTTTAAAATGTATTTTTTATTTAAGTATTTTAAGTATTTATATCCCGCCTTTCTCCCACAATGGGATTCAAGGCAGGTTACAATAATTAATGCATTGTTTTCCTTGATCTCTGTAATAGCTATTGGCAGGAGGAGAAATGGACCCATTGGACAGAAACCAATTTGGTATCATATTTATACCTACTTTTTTTCTTGTTATGTCCATATGATAAACAGAATCCACCTCTCTCAAAGAGAAGCAACTGGTTTTCACAGGACGAACGGGCAAATATGTCTCCTTGGACGGTCACCAGGTTCGCAGACTGTGCATGTTTACGGTGTGTTTTGATTTCAACAAAACCGAGGAGAGTGTGGCAACCTGGGCAGCGTTTTCCTACGATGTAAACAGCTCCTCCAGCGACTTCAGGAATGTGGAGCTGGCCCTTTCCATCAATAAGTCCACCTTGCAGGTGTTCATCTTGGGCAATGTGACTGAGATGAGACAGGATTTCGCTGCGTATAAGATGCACCGGATCTGCTGCGTGTGGGACGGCAAGAAGAAATTGTTTGAGATTTTCCACAATGGAAGCAAGATGAAGAACATCACCGTTGAGGTGACCCATCAGTGCCTCAAGCCGAATGGGACGCTGGTGTTGGGTCAACTGCACAAAAACCAGAATGGGCATATCATCCCGAACCCATCCTTTGTCTTCATTGGCATTTTGCACTATTTCCAAATGTGGGATTATGTGAGAGACCAACAGAACATGGCTAACTGCGACCGAGGGAACGCCGTGAGCTGGCAGGGCGATTACTGGTCCTTGCATGGTCTACAAACGGAGTCTGCCCATCACCAACGTTGTGGTGAGTCTGGTGCCATAGCTATGTGCCTGATGCACCTGTGAACTTCTGGTTGTTGTTGGGCCCCCAGTTCCCATTGGCCCCAAGCCAGCATGGCCAACAGTTAGGGAAGATCCAATCTGTAACTCAACAATATCTGGAGAGTTCAATCCTATCCCAAGCCAATTAAGACCATTATCTATAGTTACAAGAGTCTGGTAGCACTTTAGCTGTCATGGGCTGTATCAACACTGCATATATTTGTTGCTGTTGTGCACCTTCGAGATATTTCCAATTTATGGCAACCTTAAGATGGTCCTACCTCAGGGTTTTTTTTGGCAAGGTTTGTTCGAAGGGGGTTTGCCTTTGCCGCTCTCTGAGGTTGAGAGAGTGATTTGCTAATGCTCTGGTATCACATTAACTGCCATGGCTCCTTCCTATAAGATCCTGGGATCTATAGGTTGGTGAGGGACTTAGACTTTTCCGCTTGAGAACTCCACCGCTGAAGTTCAGAGGAGTTAGTAGAGAATTTCAAGTCCCTGACCAAACTACAAGCCCTAAGATTTCATATGATGGAACCATGGCAGTTAAAATGTTATCGTTGTCTGTGGTTCCAAACTATACAATCCTAGGATTTGTAATTTGTTGAAGGATTTGGGATCTCCCAATCCCATTTTGGGAGAAATCCTATAAATGAATAAATAAATAGAGAGCTTTAGTTTCTTACAAATATAGGGCTCTCTAATAGAGGAATTTAAGTCCTTCACTAAACAACAAATCCCATAATTCGGTAAGATGCATTCATGACCATTGAAGTGGTACAAAACTGTTGCAGTTGTGTGGTGCACAACCGGTCTGTAGATGAGTCACCATTTTGTATTCCTGCCATTCTGCTCAACATATAATACTGGAAGACATTTCTTTCAAAGGGCATTTGTTTCGTTGAGCATCTCCCATATCAAGTCTTCCTTCTCCATTTCCATTTGTTAAAGCTATGACTAAGATGGGACCTTTGAGATCCTGGTGGGAGGCAGAATAGTAAAGCTTTTTATCAAATCCATACTGTCACGTTTCTGCCACGTGGGAACTTTTGAACACTCTGTAAATTTCTTTCCCATCTTTTTGGAGTTTCTTACAACAAGCCAACATTTATTTATGAACTGTGTGCGGTACTTGGATAAGCCGATCATAGGAAATAGGATACCTGCATGTCCATGGAAGTCCTATACTTGTTTTTCCACAGAGAGAACATAAGTTCCTCCCTGGTGTATTACTTCTCTCTCTTTCTATTCATGTACTCTCCTCTCTCTTTGGCAGGTGAAGAAAAAGCAACTTCTGCAGCTCCACCACTCCCAAGCAAAGCACCTGAATCCACAACTACAGGTATGGATCCTCTCTTCTGGAAAGGAAGGCATTCGAAATATCAAAGGTTACCTTCACAAATGTGTTGACATCAGCTTCTGCATTTTTTTTTCTGACTATGACTTTTTATAAGAGTCAGAATGATCCTCAACTTCTTGCCCATCTGATATCTTGGGTCACATCTGAGACTGAGAGGTAACATGATGGCCATCTTTAAATATCAGATGGGACATCATGCATAAGATGGAGCCAGCTCATTTTCTGCTGCTCCAGAGTCTAGCGCATGAAACGATGGATTCAAATGACAAGAAAGAAGTCTCCTTGCAAATAATAGGGAGAATTTCTTGACTCTAGGAGCAGTTTGACATTGGAATGGAAGCTGGCAGACTCTCCATCTTTGGAAGTCTTTAAATAGATGTTGGATGGTCATCTTTCAGAAGTACTTTATCCATGTATACCTGTGTGGTAGATGGTTGGACTAGGTGGTTCTTGTGGTCTCTTCTGGCTCAAAGATTCTATGATTATGTGAATTTCTATCATTGTTAGGTAGCGTACCTTGTTGACATGCTAATGGAGGGTCAAAGACTCATAAGAGGTGAAAGGAACTCCAAAAGCCATCTTGTCCAATCCCCTGGAAGACATGAAACCACAGAAAAGACATTCCTGAAAGGTGGTCACCCAACATCTGTTTCAAGACTTCCAATGAAGAAAAGTCCATCATCCTCCAAGACAGTCTACAGACCACTACAGACCTTACATGGGAAATAGCCCTTATTGCTGGTGTGGGAATCCTGTGGCAATCAAAACAGTGGTAAATTGCAACGTCTAGCATTCTTCTCCATTGCCTAGGGCTGCTGGAAGTTGCAGTCCAACAGCATCTGGAGGAATGAACAATTGTCCAGTGAACTTTTCTGCAGGCATGGTTGTTACAGTTAAAAACCTGAACAACCTTGAGGTCAAAGTCTGGAAATGTCCCTTTTGGGGAGCCAAAATTTCCAGAATGCTTCAGCCAACATAGCCAAAAAGGGATTCCAGGAAATGTACCATAGTCTTGAAAAAAGGAACTTTTTCAACCTCTTCTTGCAGCATTGACACTTTTTTTGAATGAAAATCAGCTCTGCTCATTATTTTCTCTTCTCTCTTATTGCAGTGACCTTCTATAACATCAAGACAACATTTTCAGTGCTCTCCAGCTCTCCAAATACATATGACTACTACGATGTGGTGGAGCTTTCTACCAACTGGGCAAGTGCTAATTCTGTTTCCCATTCAGGACTGTCTTCTTTTACTCTCCATACTCCTCTTGCCAACAAAAAAATAAGATTCAGCTGAGATGCCTTCCTGTCCTCTACCCCAGATGACAAAGTTTGCTGCCACACTGCAGAATTAATGCAGTTTGAGACCGCTTTAACTGTTGTGGCTCCATCCTCTGGACTCGTGGGATTTGTCGTTTGTTGTGACACTAGAGCCCTCTGACAGGGAAGGCTAAATATCTCACCAAATAACAAATCCCAGAATTCCATAGCATTGAGCCAGGGCAGTTAAAGTGGTGTCAAACGGCATTAATTTTACAGTATAGATGCAGCTAAAAATTATAGTCCAAAGACATAATTTATCCATGCTCCAGTTCCCCTGCTTTAGCAGGCAATGTAAGACTTTTTTGACAATGATCAGCGCTCTTAGAGATACACTAAACCATTTTCACCTTGGAGTCAATTAATGGTTAATCAGTTTCTCTCTCTCTCTTTATCCCTTTCAGCTTATGAAGAAACTCAAGAAAAACTTTAATTTTAATTTTGTGATAGCAAACCATCACATCAAGTCAAACCCCCAGTAGGTATTTTATTCACTTTCAACAACGTGTTCCCACAACTTTGCATCACTTAGATGCCCAATATAAAATTTAAAATTTAATATACAATTGAAACCCAGCAGGGGTTTTCAGTTTCTTTCTTTTGACCTCAAGGAAGATAAGAGAGAAGAAGGTCTTGGCATAGCCTTTGCCTTGAACAGCTGCTGCAGGCAACTAGTACATCAGCAGCCTGTCTCCATTTGCAGGACTCAATTGATGTGTTGCTGCAACTTGCAAAGATGCTCCAGGAGGCCTATATATTTACTTACCTTCCTCCTAGTCATTGTAGTGCCAGGGCTCACCCTCCACTCTGCATCCACCTTCTCACTAGAAGCAAATAGGATTGATTAAATGTTCCTTATCCTGTTTTCTTAAATAAGTGAGAAGGAACAATCCTCTCATTGATCACTCCTTTAACAATTATTTCTATTTCTGTATATCTTGGGACACTAGTGTGGCCCTTTTTATCTGCTATGAAATGAAAGAAGCACCCCAATGGTTGACCTTCAGTATACTCATCCACTCTCCCTTTTATACCCACTCTGGGGAATTTGTTAAATGTCACCTCTTTCTTCACAGATGTCTCCTCCTTTCTCTTTACAAATTGCTTTGTCGACATACGGCTCTTTTGCTATTTCTGCCTGAAATTACCATAAAATATTTCCCCTCTGTTTCTGATACAGAACGCACATCCCACAAAGAGGTCTACCACTTAGAATCAAGGTACGGAGCCGACCGTTGCCTCCTTTGATGCAAAAATAATCATCTGCTGTTATCTTTTTCTTTGTGTTCATTCTGCTTGTTTTTCACACTTTTAAGACATTACTTTCACAGTTTACCCACCTTCCCATCTGACTTTTCTTGTTGAGGCAGAAGGAATTGCCATGGCAGCGGTGGGAAACGTACCATGGTAACTGGTTTGGGGTGGCTAATAGTAAAATTGGCTTGTTTTTGTACCTTTTACAGGGATAAATAACAGCAAGCCCTAAACATGCTTTTAGTTTGTTGATGCTGTGTGCCACAAAGTCATTTCTGACTTACGGTGACCCTAAGGCAAACCTGGAGTGGTTTGAATCTTTGACTATGGTGTTTATCACATGGAGGTTTGGGGGGACTTTTGAAGCTCAGATCTGGGGTGAGTGTGGGTCCACGATGTGAATTCACATCATAACATGAATGTGTTGTCAGATGAGATGCCTTTCTATTGGCGCTCCTTCCGTGGCGCTTCCGCAGTGATTCCAAAGTGACCTCTTATTTTGGTAAAATTGGAAAAAAAGTGAATTCACAGAATTTGCTTTCAAGCTCACTTCGATTTCACTTTGAATTGGTCTGGTGTGGAAGATCACTCTGTTGTCGCCCCCCCCCCCCGGACCCCTGCGTCCAGCTCCTTCATCCCCCTCCTAATCTCCATCTCATCGTCTTTGCCACCCTGCCACCCATCCCATCATCCCCTGCCTGTTCCTGCATACAAATCCTGGCTCCAGTGACCCCCTGCCACCCATCTCAGCATCCCCTGCCTGCTCCTGCATCTGAATGCTGGCCCTAGTGACCCCCTGAAACCTATCCCATCATCCCCTGCCTTCTCCTGCATCCGAATCCTGGCCCTAGTGACCCCCTGAGACCTATCCCATCATCCCCTGCCTTCTGCATCCGAATCCTGGCCCTAGTGACCCCCTGCGACCTATCCCATCATCCCCTGCCTGCTCCTGCATCCGAATCCTGGCTCCAGTGACCCCCTGCAACCTATCCCATCATCCCCTACCTTCTCCTGCATCCAAACCCTGGCCCTAGTGACCCCCTTGCGACCTATCCCATCATCCCCTGACTGCTCCTTCAGTCCGATGAAGGATGACAGCTAAGGAGGAGGCACAGAAGGAGGGCAGTGTTCAGAACCCCACTGAGCATGCGCAAGGGTCCCAATTCGAATCATTGAATCCGCATGGTATGCACCGGTGTGGTAATACAATTTGCACTCACTCTGCTTTGCTTGAATCCGCATCACGTGACTTGCCTTGGATTTGATTCCCCCTCGATTCGGAAGGGCAATGGAAGGGCAACCAGGTGTGATAAAACCTTCATGTTATGATGTGAATTAGCATAGCTGAACCAGGAGTCACCCCGGATCTGACTTGCAAAAAGCCCTGTGTGATATTCTCCTATGACTCTGGAGACCAGGGTTCAGTTCCCAGCTCGACCGTGAAATCCATTTGGTGAGGTCAAGAGCTTTCATGGCTGGCATCCATATTTTTTTGTGGGTTTTTCAGACTATGTGACCATGCTCTAGAAGAGTTTATTCCTGATGTTTCACAGCATCCATGACTGGCATCTTCAGTAGCATTCTCTGAAGATGCCAGCCACTGCTGCTGGCGAAACGTCAGGAATAAACTCTTCTATAACATGGCCATATAGTCTGAAAACCCCACAAAAAACTCTCCATTTGGTGACTTTGGGCAAGTCACACTCTCTCCACCTCAAGTTGCCATAAGTCGGAAATGACTTTATGGCCCACATACCAGGTAAACACACACATACAAGGTAAACCTCCCATGGGATTTTCTTGGCAAGAGAGAAAGTTTGCCATTGTATTCTTCTGAGGTTGAGAGAGTGGGACTTTGGACATGTGGGTTTCCATGCCTTCATGGGGATTCAAACCATAGTCTCCAAGAGTATTGGTAGCTTGGTCCCACCAGAATTAGTACCTTACTGACTTACAGTGGAACATATGAACGCACTGCTTTTGCATCTCAGATACCAGCCAATATAACTATGCAACTTTTGGGGGAGACAGCCACAGATTACCCATTCCCTCGGGAATTTTAAAACAACTTCTTCTCCTTTCCCTTACTTGTGTCTCCATGTAAGTGCTTTCCTGCACCTAAGTGACATAAAAGTGCTTTTTGTGGCTCCCAAATGTTCCCAACGGAGAGAAAGGCTGGTAGATTTTCTTCACCTCAGAGTGAAAAAACCAAAACAAGGGGAAGAATCAGAGCATAGACTGGATGATCGGACGGAGCAGCATTTAATATATCATGTGCCATGCTTTTAGAGAAATAGAAACCAAACATCATTCAGTAAATACAGGATGAAAGAGAGAAATGCTGTAGGGACACTTTGGTGTAAAAAGTGTCCTAATGTGTCCCTTTTCTTCCTTGTCAAACACTGTAATTGTACAGTTAATTGCATAAAACTTTTTTCTGCCATTGCCAACAATACTGTGCACTTTGGTTAACATGGTTTCCAACTCTCTCTTTTGGGCTTGGCATCTTCTGCACTGAAGAGGAAAGGCGAACAGACCGTTCAAAAGTAAGCTGCACATTTTCTAAAATAGAAGCATCCCATTTTTTCTTTGTTTTTACATGAATGTTTTCCATATCACCTCATTTGCAGAAAAACCCCTATATCAATGGAGCTTCATAATTTTTGGCTGCATATGCACTGCATAAATAATCCAGTTTTGACACCACTTTAACTGCCATGGCTCAGTGCTATGGGATTCTTGGAACTGTGGTTTGTTTGTGGCACCTGAGTTCTCCGACAGAGAAGACCAAATGTCTCACAAAACTACAGTTCCCAGAGTTTCATAGCACTGAGCCACGGCAGTTAAGGTGGTGTCAAACTGGATTATTTATGCAGTATGAATGCAGCCATATAGTTACGTCTGACAATGCAGGATTGTGGCCAATGTTTTGATACAGAAAATGTTGGCCCGCATACCGTTAAAGAGGTATGAATTCTCTTGCTTGCAAGATATATAGCTTGGGCTGATGCAAGCACATGCAGCTGTGTAGTGTGCACACTGAGAGCTTGGAGAAGTTACTTTTTGGGACTTCTCTGCACTGTGTTGTTCAGAATCTCCTGGGAAGTTCCTGACATGGGCATGGCTGTTTTCCGAGTCAAGCATCAACATGCATTTTAAATGCCTTGTATTACTTTAAGGGCTGGATTTGACTATCACACAGTTAATGAAATGAGACACTGATGCCTGACTTAAGCTATTAAAAGTGATAAAGGCAACACTCAGTGTATCACATGTGGCTGAGTAACCTATATTATGAATCATACAGAAAGGTGAACTCTGTTATACCTTCCCCTCACTTTAACAGCATTAGAAACTTGATTTTCTTCCCCCGTATAACAATTGCTTGATTACTTAGAATCTGAACCCGATACCGGATTTTCTTAACTGCCTTGAGCTTTGGGAATAGCAATTTTTTTAAAAAAATGTGAATGAATAAGAAAATGCCACATTGCTGGTGCTTAGAAGAATGTTGTTTCCAAAGAAACCTGATCCTCCTTCTCTCCGCATGTATTCCTAGTAACTAAGAAATGTTAGACAGAGGGTGTGTCTGCACTGTAGAAATAATGCAGTTTGACACCACTTTAGCTGTCATGGCACAGGATCCTGAGAAACAAAACCTTCTGGTCTGGAAGAACTTCTCCCCAATCGCTGTTGTGTCAGGATTTTTATTATTTATTCTTATTAATTTATTTAAAGCATTCCCATATCACCTCTCAACACTTCCTTACCCCTGAAGTGATGAACAATGGAGAAAAGGCTTCAAAGCAGCAAATAGATCATTAAAACACATTGGAAGCAAGTGAAAAACTCCTCTTTAAAAGCAATTCAAAAATGACAGATTATTTTTTTTTCAAGGTAGAAACATCCAAACTGATTGCCCTTCGTAATGTGGAGAGGAAGGCCATGCGCTCTGCACTTGCTCAGGGGCACTTCCAGTCAATCAATAGGGTTTTTAAGGGTCGAGACAGATGCCAGAGCAGAGTCGCAGTTGTATACGAACCACCCTTGTGATGATCTTTTTTGTGTTGTTGTGGTTTCAGCTATTCTTCCAAGTCCATCGTCAGGATGACATCCAATGAAAACAAAGATACGATCCTCACTATGCTCAGTGGATCACTGATAGGTGGTTATGAAGAAGAGCTTCTCTCCATGAAGGTGGAGACCGCAAGGATATCTCATTTTGGTAAGATTGCCACACCAGGTTTTTATTCTGCCCTTCCTCTCTCCTATCTTTGGTTCTCCTCTTGGCATATGTAGGTGCGATTCTATGGTCACCCTATAGTGGAAATTGACCATGGAGTTGAACTGGAGGATCTAGAGATCCTTAGAGAAGTGTTCTCTTGGGTTAAAGTGGTTTTTATTTGCATTTCCCCCCACTCCCTTGGAGGGTCCTGCGCCCGTAACCTCAGCGAATGCGGAGGGGCCACTTTGGGACCTGTGGCCTTTCCCAGCCATTTCTGGCTGATTCCTGTTGGAAAAAAAGCTTGCATTAGTAAATAGTATGGGCATGATCTAGGAGGGGTTCTTAGGTTCTCTGCTTTCTTCAAGATCCCAAGATGTGTCCTGAAGAAAGAGTCGAAACAAAATACAAAGGGACCTACAAGTGGCCACAGACCGTTCCTGCGGATGTGACACAGCAGACCTGTGTCAGAAACATGGAGCACTTGGCTAGCAGGTCCTGGTGAGTTTTGGAACCTTGCTTTCCACCTTTAAACCTCAGCTCCACGGCTTTGCATGATGCAAGGTGAATGGCATGCAAGTACATGTCCCACAAGATAGGGCCATCCTTAGGGGCAGGTAAGCTTGGGCACTAGTTCTTCTATCAGTCCGAAGGAATGCCTGGTTGAGTTTGGTACTTTGGGGTTTGTTGTCCTGTCTATACTAAACTTGCTCCTCCCAAAGCCAACACAGCTCTTTGACTACATGATCCTAGAGCAGGAATGGACCGTTCTGTGGAGGTCATACCCTTTAGTCAGACATTCCTGCTCCCCGACTCAAATGTTGCTGTTTTTCTCTGTAGGCCCTCTCAAAATGGTGGCCGGGATCCCCCCCCACCATTTTGAGAAGGACTGAAGAGGAAAAAGGAGGAATTTCTGGATGGTGGTCAGTTCTAAGAGTTGTTTGAACATGGTGATGGTGAGGCCTGTATCCACATATTTTTTATGTATCTGGAGGGCTTTCTATGGGAGTGTCAGACCAATATTGCCTGAAAATCATGTTGAATATAAGTTTTATTAAAACAATATTTTTTGGGAAGCAGTTTAGGGAGGCTTAGAAGATTCATAGGGAGTTTCTGGAGCCACAAAACCCTGTGTGCCACTCTTTTCTCACTCCTGTTCTACAACACGGTTTGGAAAGCAAGATCCATGGGCCAGATGTGGCCCCAACTCTCTTCTCAAAGCCTCCTCCCCAACCTCCAAAGCCCCTACATGTGAAGGGACCTGGTTATTGCAAACATGGGTGAAAACCTATTAAAGTATTTATCTACTGATAGCAATGGTGATTATGATACAGTACGTATTTTTCATTTCTCTCTTTCAATCTCTCCATCATATTTCAAAGTCTGATTAACATTGAGACTGAAAAATCTTACTGGAGGAGACAAAATGTGACCTCGTGTCAGCTGCTGCAAGGTCTGCCGAATAGTATTGTGTCCCTTCAAAACGTGACCATCACCATGGGTAAGGATGCTGGGGAGACATGATGGAAGGGCAGAAAATGAGAGGCGCGGGAGAAAATGGCTTGGGAAAAGCTTTCGTTTCTTTTTCCTTGCCCAAGAACCCACAAGATGGCAGGAATCGTTCCCTGAAACTGAATTCTGTGAGATTCAGGGCAGATAAAAAGAAAAGTGCTTCTTCACATGGGACAGGGTTAAAAGGTGGACTTTGCTGCCATAAGAAGTAGCAAAGGCTTGGATGGCTTTAAAAGGGGATTAGATAACTTTGAGGCTGTTAGGGCCATATAAAATGGAAAAATCAAGGTTTGCTTTTTGGAATTTATATATTGTAAAAATATTTTCAAGCCATGGATGACTGAATCCACAGATAAAGAATCTGTGGATCTGGAGGAATGGCTATAATGGGATTTTAGCATCCATAGACTTTGATATCTATGGGGAGTCCTGGAACCAAATGCCAGCAGATACCAAGGGACCACTGTGCTTGGAAAAAAGTAAATTTGCAAGCTCTGAGTCCTGAGGAGCAGGCAAATTGTTCCAGTAGGTTCCTAGGTTCACCATTTGAATCTTTATGGCTTTCACCCTGCACCTTCAAGGAGTAATTCTTTGTTTTGAAGATTAGCACTTTGCTACTTCTGTATAGCATCCTTTCCTCCTTGCTCCTTCTTCTTTGCAGATAATGCTGAAGACCTTGCAGACCACATTTTGATCCTGTTAAATTCTTCTAAATGGAGCGAAGAAGAAATCAAAGTCCTTGTGGATAAACTAATGGACATTGCCAACTTTGAGGAGATCAGCCCGACTCTGGCGAGGAAGACATTACAAATAATAGATATCTTCATGACCAGGGAAGCCAACATGCAATTGCACAAGAATCTCAGCAGGTAAGGAAACTAGCAAGAGGGTGACTCTTTGGACATTCGTTGTCTGTAGGCCTAGACTTAGAACTTGGACCCCTAATTTCCAGCCCAACACCATCTTACAACTTTGTGTGTTACAACTTTGTGTGCCTTCATCTTTCAGTTTGCTCTTGTCTCTGCCCATATCCCAATAGGCTCAAGTTGGCAACCTGGAGAAATCCCAGTCTTATGTGCTGCTATTGCCATTGTGATGTTTTGTTTAATCCAGCTTCATTCATCAGGGTCTGGAGGCAATTTCCATGAGATGCAAATCACATTCGTTCATGATTAATTGGTTGCAATCTGTGGCAATGTTTAGCGTCTGTTTGTTTGTCCATTTAGTATGTTTTTCTCTCGCCTGTTCTGCCAAGAACAATATCCCCTTCCCAAAGCAGCAGGTGAAAGAGGAAAAACAAGAGAATATTCTCATTCCCCACTCCAACAAATTCAACCAACATAAATATATCTTCCGTATTGCAACTTTTTCTCATCCTGGGAAATCATTAACATGCTTTTTCAGGCCCAAGACGAAAACACAGTCGGGTCTGGCCACTTTGTTATCCCAACATGGACTCAAAGCAGAGCCTGGCACAGTTACCTTTTATACTACGACTCCCAGCTGGCCACTGGCCATTCTGGCTGCATTTGCTGGGAGATGTAGTCCAAAAATACAAAAATAATCCAGTTTGACACCATTTTAAGTACTGTAACTCCATCCTATGGAATCCTAGGAGTTGCAGTTGTACAGGGTCTTTATCCTTCTCTGCCACAGAGTGCTGGTGCTTCACAAAACTACAAATCCCTGAGTATTGTACGATGGAACCATGGCAGTTAAAATGAAGGCAAACTGCATTACTTCTATGGACCCATAGTTCAGCACAGAAACCACTGCACCATGCTCTTGCTCTCTCTGTATGTGTGTATGTGTGTGTGTGTGTATTGCAAAATATGGAATTTAAAATAAGGGAAAGAGTGGGCCAAAATTAGTCTGCAAACCTGCCAAATAAAGAGGCAGTGTCGTGATTCTCCCAGCATTGCCTTCCTCCTACAAAAGCCTCCAAGGTCTGTGAATTAAGCATCCTCCACTCGCTCAGCATCCTAGCTCTTGTTAAATGTAAGCCTTTACTAGATTTGGTGCAACATAACAGAACCCCAGGAGTTTCAGAATGTGATGGGAAGGTTATGATTTCCTACTCAACCATCTTGCAAGATCCTGAAAGTAACAGGTTTTAAATATGCATGGACAAGGATGAGGAGGAGATGATTTTTGCTAAGAGCAGCAATGAGGTTTCATCTCTGAAATGAAAAATCCGAAGGCGACGTCCCTGTGCTTTTCCACGCAAGTGTTGCCAGCACCCCCTCAGGCCTGGTGCCATTGCAACAACTCTCCTGGTGTGATTTTGTGTATCAGATGGTGTCACAACCTGTGAATCCGGAGCCAAGATTCCCTAAAGGAATAATGAGGCTGCAAACTGTCTTGCTACTGCCTTTCTCCTTCAAATGTTGACTTGCGCTAAGTAATTCTGCCATCTCTCCACTACCATCAAATGGAGGTCTGTTTGCACCTGGCGGCCCTTTCGCATGAAACGATTGTAGCACTATCTTTCTGCTTTAACTACCATGACTGCATCCTACAAAATCCCAGGCTTTAGAATGAAAGAATCTTAGGCTGCTGCAGAATTAATGCAGATGTTGCTTTTAAATGCCATGGCTCCATGCTATGGAATTTGGGATTTGTAGTTTGGCTTAGCCTTTTCTGTCAGTGAGCTCTGGTGCCACAGCAGACTACACGTCCCAGTATTCCTTAGAGCCATGGCAGTTAAAGTGGTGTCAAACTGCATTAATTCTGCAGTGTGTGGTAAGAGCCTCAGTCTGTCTTTTTGTGGTTGCTGTGTATGTGTGTGTGCTTCACTTCGCAAAGGAAAAAGGCATAGGTTTCTCACAGAGCCATGCTTTTCATGCCAAGGATTTGTTGCACAAATTGCAGGAATCATACTCCCCCCCAATATATTCATCTGTATTCATTCCTCACCATAAGTGAATAAATTAAAAGAAAGAAAGAGTGAAGAAGGGGAATGAGGAGGATAAAACTCCACTGGTCGGTTGTAACAGTTGTGAAAGTGTTCTTGTGTTGTCTAGCATCTTACAGCTAACACAACGGATCGGTTTCAAGATGTCCTTTAATGGGAGAAATGCGTCCATTGTGATGCCCAAGCTGGCTCTAGCTATGATGCGCCCAGATCCTGTGCATTTTCAAGGGATCGCTTTTGGAGTAATCTCTTACAACCCTGAGATGGATCCAGAGGTGAGGGTCACTTTTTTTGTTTTCTTACTTCCACCTGACTTTATCACCAACTTTGGGGCAGAACTATGTAGCAGAGCTTGGAAGTTATGAGCAAACACGCTTGGTTATTTATTGCCGATGTACAAAAACTCTTCTACTCCATCCATCATGATAGGATCTCTGGGCAGTGTACAATATAAACAATTTAAATCATCTGTACACAAAAATCATAAATAACAAAGTTAAAACATGAAACATCTTGACAGTTAAACCCACTTTAAAAACTACAATGGTTCAAAACCATGTGCAATATGACCCACACAATATAATATGGACTTACCATGCAAATGTGAAACAGTGGATGCTAGAAAATCCTGTTGAAATGAATGACTTCCAGCCCAGACATACCATAGAGCCACACTGGAGGACCTAAAATGCCTAGAACGAACACCTGTGTAGGAATTTCTAGGTCTTCTCACCTTTACTTCAACATCAGGAGCAAATTTTAGAAACTCCTTTCCCATTACGGCTCTCTTTCAACCTTTTCCGTTCTCTTTTCTGCAGCTTGCTATCCAGCACACCCCCTTCACAACGTCCCTGGCTTCCATATTTTTGCCAGGAATACTGAGAGATTACTTAAGCGCACAGTCTTTTGACCCGAACAATCACACCGGGATCCAGTTTAGCTTCTTTGGCATACCTTCACTCTTCCAGGTAAAAATGACAGTCACTGAACAATATAAACACACTAATGTCTGCATCTCCACTGCAGTCATAATACAATCTGACACCGCTTTTATTGCCGTGGTTCAGTGTTATAGACGTTTTAAGGCAGGAGGGGATAAGGCGACTATGTAGCCTTGGTTATGTATATACTATGTATTTTATTGAAGTACTTTTGTTGTAACCTGCCTCAATTCGTAGAGAGAGGTGGGATATAAATAAATGTTTTTATTATTATTATTAGAATCCTGGGATTTGTAGTTCATTGTGACACCAGGTCACTGTTAGGGAAGGCTCAGTGTCTTCCAATAGACATTGTAGCTCCAGACTAGTTCAAATACCATTGACTTCACAGCTGTGTAAACATGTGCCAGTCTGGCCTGTTACAGACTGCCAAAATAAAGCTGCTTCGGGTCTCTTTGGAGGTATGCTATTTAAATGATGCTTGGGTCCTAAGAGTCCGGAGGTCACGCCAAAGCCACAGTCCATTCCTAAGCACTGGAGTGCAGCTTTGGTGCAGCTTCCGGATTCTTAGTATGCATGCATCATTTAAACAGCATACCTCCAAAGAGACCCGAAGCAGCTTTATTTTGGCAGTCTGTAACAGTCCTCTGTTTTTCTTTTCACAGGACAGAAGCTTTGGGGAAATAGTCCTAAACACCTATGTTATTGGTTCCAGCATAGAAAGCGTGTGTGTTCAAAACCTCAAGGAGCCAGTGAATATTATTCTGCGGCACATAGAGCCAAAGATGGTACAGTATCCTGTCGCTTGCATTGGTTTTAATTGGGCAGCACTGAAGTGCATTGCTTAGCTGTTGTGTTGACTCTTGGCTTATTGAGATATTCTGTTTTAAGAACCTTCTGGACAAGAGGGCAAAGCTTGGGGCAAATGACCTTTTTTGGACTGTATCTCCCACAGTCTCCCAGTTCCCATGGCCATAACCACCTTGGTCCAAATAATCATTTGTCCAAGCTTTGTTGTGCAGATGGCATGAGGAGAGAAGAAGAGAAGGAGCTAATGTAATTAGCCCTGTAGTTTTTGTCTCACCTTTCTGTCCAAACAACAGGAATCTAAAAGCTATTAACATATCAGATAAAAACAAAACAGGAACATTTCATCATATTATAAGCTTTTGCATGTTTATCTGGAAGTACTATCTCCTGAACACAGTGGGACTTACTTCTTTATTGAATGGTGCCCCAAACTGATTTATGAATTGTATATTTTTGGATTTTTATTCAGTGGTGGGTTATGGAGAAGTTGAAGATCAGCAGTTTTGAAGGCACTGTACAACCTAAGCCATTTTCTTTTCATTTGCAGAACGATGCCTTGGTGCACTGTGTCTTTTGGGACTTCAATAAGAATGGTGGGTAAGAGGAACGACAAAACAGCCATGAAACATCAAACCAAAATTTTGTCTAGAACAGAATCCTAAATCATTTCTGGGAAAACCCAGTTGAGACATGGAGGCAACAGGCCATCTCTCCCAGATAGTAGTGTATGAAAACATGCATCCTTGGAGTTGAGCGATGGGTCCATTACTGTGGAACAGTGACTGCAGTCTCAGTTTTGGAGTAACTCCGGCGTACCTGCTCCAAATTTTATGGGAGCTATCCAGGTGCTGTTGGGAATAGGTATTTTGCTGCCTAAAGTGATACGCAAATCGACCCGTCTCCCCAATAAGCGATGTGTGGGCCCCTTGACGCATGGACTGTAGCCAACCAACACCATGCTCCTGTTTTTAGAAACAGTATGGAGCTCATGGAGTATATGAGCTCCGATGAGTAAAAAGAGGTTTTGAAGGGTCGAGGGTGTGTGTGTGAATGGGTGGGTGGAATACATGAGAAAGTGTCTATGTGGGGTGATGATAATTTGAAGAGAGAAAGAAATAGAAGAGAGTTAAGTTCACTCTTGATCCACCCACTGAAGGAAAAGACTGGGAATTTATAGTAGCAGAGTACAGTGTCTTGGTGCTCAGCTTGGGAAGAAAATGAATATTCTGGGAGTTGGGTGTTGTGTTTTTAAAGGTGCACTTCAATGTTTCTGGAAATTCAGAAAAGAAATCTCAATTTAAAATACTTTCTACCACTGTATTGCTCTGAATGCATTTGACCTCAACTAATTTTGGCAGCTAAATAGGGTCTGGCCCAGTTAGTTCTCACATGAAAGACTACCAAAGAACCCATAGATCTCCAAGGGGGACTAGGATAAAATCCTGCCTGAAATTGTGGGGAGCTGACTGTTGCTGCCAGTCAGAGCTGAAAATGCTGGCTAAATGACCCAATGATCTGATGTAGGGTTTGATGCCCTTCTTGACCATGGAAACCCACTGGGTGACTTTGGGCCATACACTCTCAGCTCCAGAAAACATCATGATATCTTCACCGTAAGGTTGCCGTAAGTCAGAAATGATTTGAAGGCACACAGCAACATCATCTATAAATTGTTATAGACTTCTAACCATACAGTTTGAAACAGGACAATGGCCAAGCCCAGCCTGACATTTTGCTAAACCTGGACGGAATGCAATAAATAAATATAGCCATAATTTCTTGTACATAAACACAGTTGATCCTAGGTTTGTCCAAAGAGCTGCATAACTGAACAAGGTGAATGGTGGCAGCCATGGCATTGCATCAAAATGGTCTTTTGGATGGCCTCAGGTGTGTCGATTTTAATTCAGGATCCTATTGTGGCTGCTTTAGGTCAGTAAGGTTTCTGTATAGCTTTTTATGTCTCCTTTTCAATTGGGATCCTGCCAAGTTAACAAGAATGTTAATCTGCCTTCCTCCCACGGATTTAGCAATACTTGTAGACGTGGGCAGCCTAAGAGAGATGCATGCTGGGAGTGTGAAGGGGTTAAGACCCCATCCGCTGCCAGCGTGGTAGATGTTGCATCTGAACCCCAAGTCAGTGTGATCCTGGGCTTAGATTCACACATCCCCCAGTGTTGCCATCAGGGAGACTATAAATGTTGGCACAGGTGGGGGAAGGCAGCTAGTTGCGGGTGAAATAGCTTATTTTCTGTGCCGTGCAGATGGTCTCGGCGGCTGGAACACATCGGGGTGTGAAGCCGTATACTCTGATGCAAATTACACAATCTGCAACTGCACCCATCTGACCCATTTTGGAGTTTTGATGGTAAGTTTCTCTCCCCCTCCCTCCAGTAACTGGGCATAGTTCCAGATCTCTCCAAAGGTTCTTTCGGTGCTGGACACTAACACATGCTACTGCTATATAGCATAGGACTTATTGATGCAAAATGATGCAGCAGATGGCACACAGCAGAGCAGCATTCTAGCCCATTCACTGGTAGGATCTGATATCCCCTGACAGTGATAGGACCGGATGCCCAAATATTTTGATCTAGACGTCATTCTCAGTTTACAATCTAGTCCCTTGGGCTGGAGGTTATACTCCCCACAAGGCAATGCCAAGAGAAGATGGGCTCTCAAGAGTGCAGAAGCTAACAAAGAAAAATGAAAATAGACAACTGTGACCCATGTGTTTTCCTATAATAGCTATGAAAACTGTACAAGAAGGTTAGCAACAGAGGAAAATTCACTCCTCTGGTCAGTTTTCACACCTTTTTCCCTGCTGCAAGTGACAAGCTCTTGGCCAGTTCAATACATCTACCTTTTGGTTCCCAGCCTGCATATAACATATTCCCAAACTCCCTCCACCATTCGTATGGCCCTCCACCCACGTTGTCCTTAGGGAACATCTTTCCTCCTGCCTTTGTCCCTCGACAACCTTAAAACTGGTCTTGTCACTTCATCACCATGCCCACAAGTTTTGCATTTCTGTGGCTATTCCTACTGTCTGGTTACAAAGGTCCTTCCTAGGCAACACTTCATGCATCTTAAAAAGTAGACCAAGATCCCTTTGTGTACTGATATTCCAGAGTAACATGACCATGTCTCCAAATTCATGTAGTCTGTGTTTGCAAACGCTAACTCAAGGGTTTCTGATTTCATGCCGGCTTCTCCTAGGACATCTATCGGGACCCAATCAATGAGGCAGATAACTGGAATTTGACTCTGGTCTCCTACGTGGGCTGTGGCATTTCCTCCATCTTCCTGGGCTTGGCTTTAGTAGTGTACCTCTCCATTGAGTAAGTCAGCTTGCCTTTCATGGGTTCTTTTCTTCATTCCGGGGATTCACAGAAGGGAGAGCCTTTAGCGGGCTCTGCCAGTAGATTCAACAAAAGCAGGACCACAATGCACCCCTTGCTTCAAACTACATTGCTCAGATGAAGAGAGCTAAAGGCAGTGGCAGTGGGCATCCATGTCATTGGGGCAGTGAATCTATTCCAAGCTTTGGGTATGTTTAAATGTGGGCTGCATTCCAGTGATAGGTCAGGATTCAACCGCATGATCCAGCCATGAGTGAGGCTGCATCTGCACTGCAGAAATAATGCAATCTGACACTGCTTTAACTGCCATGACACAATGCCGGAATTGGTAATTTGCTGTGGCACTAGAGCTTTCTGACAGAGAAGGCTAAATATCTCACAGAACCACAGGTTGCCATAGCAAGGAGCCATAGCAGTTAAAACTGCATCAAACTGCATCAATTCTTCAGTGCAGATGCCACTTGAGACTCAAGAAAAGAGGATTGGGTAGGAGAATAAGGTGAATGTTTGTCTTTCTTTTCTTTTTCTTTTTCATTCCCAGAAAGCTTCGTAGGGACTACCTTTCCAAAATCCTCATCAACCTCTGTTTGGCACTGCTTATGCTCAACCTCATGTTCCTGGTCAACCCATGGCTGGCCTCATTCCAGAAGCGCATTCTCTGTATCACTGTTGCGGTTGTCCTCCATTATTTTCTTCTGGCATCCTTCACTTGGATGGGGCTGGAGGCCATCCACATGTACTATGCGCTTGTCAAGGTCTTCAACACTTACGTCCCTCACTACATACTGAAGTTTTCCATTGCCGGCTGGGGTAAGGATACAGAGCCGTTTATCCATTGCTTTGTGACATTTATGCCCCAATTAAGAGTTCAAGGTGGCACTTACTCCTACTATTACTGTTATTGTTGTTGTTGGTTCATTTACATCTCACTTTTTCTCCAATATTGGGACTCAAGGCGACTTGCAAAAAACAAGAACAGTTAGAAGCAGTTACCGTACTAAAACATAAGTAAAAAAAGTATTGCTAAAAATACAATTTAATCCACTGAATTAAACCCCTTATTTTTATCTTCAGAATTGCCCTGAGAGGTAGGTTACACTGAATCTACACTGTACAAATTCCTATGAATATTTAGGAATTCGCACTGTTATCATGGCTACTTGCTATAAGCAGAGGCTTCTATGGGACTGAATGCAGTTTGACACCACTTTAAATGCCATGGCTTCATCCTATGGAATAATGGGATTTTTGTAGTTTATTGTGGCATCAGAGCTGTCTGACAAAGAAGACTGAACAGCTCACAAAAATACAAATCTCAAAGTTGTATGGCTTTAAGATGTGGCAGTTAAAGCAGTGCCAAACAGCATTACTTCTGCAGTGTAGATGCAGCCAATATGTTGTTGTTTTATCCTGTTTAGGGGTGAATAACATTCCTGTTTTTCCATCTGTGTGTGCCACTAGGAATTCCCACTATTATTGTGGCAACTGTCCTTGCTATAAGAAGAGACTTCTATGGGACTGGACCTGTTTCCAGGAGCACCGACCCCTTGGAGTCTTTGTAAGTCTCTCATGTTAAAAAATACTCATCAATTCTACCTGAAAACAAACAAACAAACAAATAATGCAGGATCTGAACTTGGGAGGTAACATGAGTTTAAAAAGTAACTTAGGCTACTGCCACACTGCAGCATTTCCGGTTGCTCTAGTGATCCCTTGATTTAGCACAATCCAGGAAATTTGCAATAATGCTGCTGATAATGCTGCTGATAATAATAAATTGTATCCTGGTTCTCCAAAAAGGTTGAAGCAGCTAACAATAAAACACCCATAAAATACAACAAGCTTACAATAAACGTCTCATTATCCATTGCAAGGCATTATCAGAAACCTTCAGAGACCAGTGGACTTCATTAGCCCGCCAAGGGACCTTGCAATGCCTGACATCAACCACCTTTCCTGGATTGTTAACCTATCAAAGAAACTGTAGTCCTAATGGCATCTTTCTTTCCCCCTTGTTTGTCTTCTACAGTTGCTGGATCCAGGACGACATGGCCTTTTACATCTCTGTGGTGGCCTACTTCTGCTTGGTCTTCTTGATCAATGTCTCCATGTTCATCATAGTCCTCCTGCAGGTTCATGCCATGAAAGCAAAGCATCATTTCCCAGAGGACCACTGTGGCCAGGATTTCCTCCACAGCTTGAAGCGTGTGGCCAGCCTGACTTTCTTGCTCGGCTTAACGTGGGGTTTTGCTTTCTTTGCCAAAGGACCAGTGCAGGTCTTTTTCCTCTACCTCTTTGCTCTTTGCAACACTTTGCAAGGTAAGGACCATACAAACGTGGGAACGCTTTAGTGGAGGGTAACTAGCTGGAGCGCACCTTTTGTATGGACAAAGAACCAGATATACAGTCCTTGGCATCACTAATATAAATATTACCAGTTCAGAAAGAGGAGGGAGTTGAGCTGGGAAAGAGATTTGTTTGGAGATATTTCTCCCTTTTGGGGAGATGGGAGGATGAGCTCTCCTGACGTGTCTGGATGAAGGATGTAAATAATACAATTTTGCTAGTCTTTAATGAGAAAGAGTGTCAAGACGCTCGATCAAGAACAGTCAACAGCTCCAAGATTATTATTTTTTAACCCAAGGACTCTTTGTTGTTGCAAAAAAATCCCTTTGAGGAAAAAAATAAAATGAAAATTTAAAAAAACAGCAATGTTTTTTGTGCAAAAGCAGTCTGTCTTGCCCAGTTGCCACTTGTGTTTGCAAAAAAAGTGAACAAAAAAGTCTCAA
>NC_056528.1:32794053-32847073 GCF_019175285.1 Sceloporus undulatus
AATTCTTATTAAACTATTTAATAATTATTAAATCATCACAACCACTGCCACCACATTTATTTATACCCAGCCTCCCTCCTGCCACCAGTCTAGAATACAAGGAATAGTTGCTCACCCCAATGACGACGAAGACGATGATGATGACAATAATGATGACGATGGTGATGATGATGATGGTGGTGGTGGCAATGGCTTCATGCCTCATCCCCCTATCCTTATCTTTAATTGAAGAGATAAAGCCCAAAAATTGTCCAGGGGAAACGGAAACGTGGGAAGCATAGGACCCAAGAATGTTAGAATCATAGAACGACTGAGTTGGAAAGGACCTCAAGGGCTATCTAATCAAACCTGTTGTTATGCAGGAACACAGAGCCAAAGCACTCCTGAAAGATGCCCATTTTATTTATTACTATTTATTTATCCAACCTCTGTGTTTGAAGACCTCCAAGGAAGGAGAGTCCATCAGCCTCCAAAGCAAACCATTCCAGTGTCAAACAACTCTTAACATCAAGAAGTTCTTCCTAAGGTTTAGGTGCAACCTCTTTTCTTGTCAACTGAAGCCAAACGGTTCAAATTAACTTTCCCCCCCTTTTTCTTTTAGGGTTCTTCATTTTTCTGTTCCACTGCCTCATGAAGGAGAACGTGCGGAAGCAATGCCAAGTCCACTTCTGTTGCGGGAGGTTTCGTCTCAAAAATTCTTGTAAGACAAACAGTTGCTTGGTTTTTCTGCTTCTTCTGTATTTAAAACCCCCCCAACACTTTCTAATAGTCCTTTCATCTCTGTTCTAGACTGGAGCAGTTCTGCCACAACGCTGGCTTATCCGCCGGTGCGAAACCTTGAGCGGAAGCCATCCTCCCTTTCTCTAAAGTCGTTGAAGTCTTGTGCAACCAACTCTACATCCAATGGTTCAGGAAGCCTAACAAGTGCAGACGCTGGTGCTAAGACTGGTAAGCAAAATACAGAGCTTAAGAAAATGGTTTTGAGGGGGGTCTGAGACCCCTGTAAGGCCCAGGTCCTGGTTATTTGAAGGACCGTATCAATGTGGCATAGTGGTTTTATGTATTTATTTCCCCATGCATTTGTTTTCTAGAGCAAATCTGGTGCAGTGCCGGCTCTGCATCCTTGACACATCAGGAAAGTCAACTTCCTCATGTACGGAAATTATCACGAATGGAAGCTGAGCTGCGCTATGCTGAGAAAACCATGGTTTTTCACTGAGCTCCCTCTTGGCCTTTTGGTGTGACTCTCTGGAAGATGGCTCAGTTCCTGTGGCTCCACAAAATAAAGTTTACCTACAGATCTTCTCAAATACTCAGCCGTTTGCCTTCTCAAAAAGGAGCGGACAGCATCAAGATTTAATTCAATAAATCAAAATGTCTAGATTTTGTGTAGATTTGCAAAAGCCTAACATAGTTGAACAGGAAATGTATTCAGGGATAGCTGTGTTGGCCATATTAGCAAAGTATAATAACATCCAGAACCCAAAAACAGGGATACCTTTACCTGGACAACCAAAATGCACAAAATACACAATGCAAACTTTCAGAGCGCCTCTGGCTTCTTCATCAGACAAAGCTGTTTAAAAATTATACAGGAGGAAAAAATAAATATAAAAAGGCCTGCATTTTGTCAAGCTGTTGTTGGTGTGTAGTTGAACAGGATTACTCTCGTGTGTGCGTGTGTGCGCATGCCTTCATAGTTGCTTGTCAACTAATGCGGACCCCATTAATTTCATAAGGTTTTCTTAGGCAAGGAATCCTCAGAGGTGGTTTTTGTCAGTTCCTTCCTCCTGCAATATAGCCTACAGTTCCTGGTATTCTTTGGTGGTCTCCCATCCAAGTACTAACCAAGGCTAGCCCTGCTTTGCTTTCAAGATCAGAGAGGATCTGGTGTCTTGTGTAGGTGCTCCTTCAAATCCCTTGTTGACTTATGGAGACCCCAACTTCACAGGGTTTTCTTAAGCCTGTAGTTTTGTGAGCTATTTACAAATCCCAGGATTCCATAGCATGGAGCCATAGCGGTTAAAGCAGTTTCAAACTGGGATATTTATGCAGTGCAGATGCAATGTTTGTTGCTATTTTCAGCCCTATCACCTTGACTTTTGGCTCTTCCAACTACTAGGATGTAGTTTTCAAGAACGTCTCCGAAATTTGATTCTGTCTCCTTGCTTGGCCTAGAATTAGATCATCCAACACACTTTGCTCATGGCAGACTGCTAGATACAGCTAGGAAATTTTCAAGTACGACACAAGAGCAGCAGCTGACCAGCATTTCTCCCTTCAACTGCTATTTACAGCCATATTGCCACTGATACTGGAAGCTCTACCTAACCATCATGACCTAAAGCCGCGCATTGCCTTTTTCTCCATGAGTATCAGAAGATACTGCAAGCTGAAGCAGAAGAGATCCTCTCCCTGAGGAATGTTTATCTCAGGCCAAGGGCACGATGGCTCCTAAATCTGCATCATCCATGGGACACTGAATCCCAGCTTCCCCTCCCAAAGTCCTCCTTGCTAGCTTGTTCCGTTAATTCATTGCCAACTTCTGAAGACTCTGGGTAACTGCTCTTTGGCACCTTGAGCTGCCTTAACAATGACAAAGGATGCTCAGAGGAAGGTGATGGAGTGATGCTTCAGTGCTTCCCCACATAGGAGGGAGCATAATACAAAAGGATCTTTTATATTCACAGGAGCGACTCCTACGCAGCAATTACGGATGGGAGGGGAAGAGGGGGAGGAATAATATTTCAGCAGTATCCCTGCCTTTTCCTGAAATTAGGCAATGAAAGTCCTTTAACTCTTCAAGTGATGCTTTGGATTGAGTTGGTAGGGTGCCCAGTGTTCAGGCGGTGTGTACAGTGGCATGCGGAGTTAGTTGTCTGGCGGCTCTCATGTCAAGAGGGTCACTGAATCCTGTTTAAGCTTTTAATCCAGATGTTTTCCAAACATCCTCCAGATGTTTTGGACTTCAGCTCCCAGAATTCCTGATTGTTGGTCCAACTGGCTAGGGTTCCTGGGAGCTGAAGTCCAAAACACCCGGGGGACCAAAGTTTGGGAAACACTGAAGCTATCCAAGGTGCTGAGCTTTATCCCTTAAATCAATGGTTCCCAAACTTTGCTTCTCCAGATGTTTTGGGCTTCTTCTCCCAGAATTCCTGATTATGGATCAAGCTGGCAAGGGCTTCTGGTCCAAAATATCTGGCGGACCAAAGTTTGGGAACCAATCCCTAGGGTTGTTGTCACCGGGTGATGTACAGACTTATGACTCTGAGACACCAGCGTTCAATTCCTGCTCAGCCATGAAAACCCATTGGGTGACTTTGGTCAAGTCGCACATTCTCAGCCTCAGAAAACCCTATGATAGGTTTACCCTAGGGTCACCATAAATTGGAACTAACTTAAAGACATTCAACAACAAGGACAACAATTTTTCCTACTCACCTTTATGATCACGGTACCATTGCCAGAGTCATAAGTGCCCCTTAAACCACCTTAAAAGCCAGTCAGTCATCCTGAGTGATGAAATTTTGTGGCACTGGCAAATAGGGTGGTACAGGATGTTGTGGCCAGTTCCATCCCAACATCAAGCAATGGTGCGAAGGGCAGAAAAAGGGACCACTGGCCTGTTGCAACTTTTCATTGCATTGTTACTTTGCATTTTCATTACATTGCCATGTCATCCTGTAGTGCCCAGCTTTCCAGTAACATTGAACTCGATCACTTGGGACACTGACTGGCTTTTAAGACAGAGTTCAGGGACTGCAGCATGAGATGGACAATAGCTACAATATCATAGCTGTTTCTTTAAAAGCAACTGGAAACAACGCATGAAAAAATACCGCTAAAACTTCCAGGCTTCCTTGTTTTTTGCAAAATTCACTACACCAATTATTTGAGAAACGAGTATTCAGACAGCCCCATTTTCCATCTTCTGTCTAGCAGCAGTCTTGCCCTCTGTTCTGCAACTGAAGAGCATCTCATTTGTACTTCAAACGCGGCATTGTTCCAGTTGTCAGCCAAACTGAAAGGATATAATTTTACGATAAAGCATGAGTAGTATTGCTCCATCC
Source organism: Sceloporus undulatus (assembly GCF_019175285.1). Taxonomy (NCBI): domain Eukaryota; kingdom Metazoa; phylum Chordata; class Lepidosauria; order Squamata; family Phrynosomatidae; genus Sceloporus; species Sceloporus undulatus. The sequence goes on from NC_056528.1 coordinate 32,798,124, forward strand.
GGTGCCTTTTCATTTGTTCTCTCTCGATACTGACGTCTTGTCACAGATTGCTCAGGAGATCCAGTGTGGTTATCCTCCAGCAAAATGCATTGGAGATGGGACAGGGATGGTGGTCAAGAGGGGGAGATGAGGCTTAGAGGATGGGAGAAGTGAAAGGCAAAATGCAGGAATAATTATGTCTGTTGAATTTGTGAATCGTTTGCCGATGACCTCGAATGACGGGAACAGTTTCAAATGCTGAAGCAAAGGCATTGGAAAGCCATGAGATGGGAGGGCATATATGCTATTCTGGGTATTAGATGGGGATCATAGCGGCATCTGAAAATATGTTTATGTGATACAGATTGTGTGTATCTGGAAGTGTTCCAAGCTATTCTTAATGACTTGTTTACTACTTTAACTGCAAACCAGAAGGGAAACTGTTCCTTACCAAATTTCAGCAAAGCACCTGAATATATAATGGCTCTATTAGGAAGGTGGTTTTATGTCAAAGACATCAGAACCATTATGGACGCGTGGGCGGTGGTGATGCTTGCATGTTCTCCTGGGATGTGTGGGACTGTGGGGTGTGGGGTGGTGAACCTAAGCGACACAGTTTTCCAAAGCTAAAGATGTGAACCTATGACACTTTGCTCTGGAGATCCAGTGTGGTTATCCTCCAGCAAAAAAGAGGAGCATATACATGGGTTTCATGTGTCCCTTCTTCTGCAGTACATCACCATATTTGCCATGGCACTACTGACACACACAAACACACATATAGAGGGGATAATTCCATTTTAAAACAAGTTGCACAATGCACACCTGGTTGCAATTGCTCCTTTAAACAAAGGTACATGGAATACACTCCCTGTCCCAATTCCATCCTAAAATAAATTGTATGGAACACACTCCTTATTGCAATCCTGTCTTAAAACAAGGTGCACGGAATATACCCCCGTTTCACTTCCATCTTAAAATAAATTGTATGGAACACAGTCTTGTTGCAATTCTTTCTTAAAACAAGGTGCACAATGCAACTCCCTGTTACAGATCCTTCTGTAACATGGTCCACAGAACGTACTTCCTCTCACAATTCCTTCTTAAAACCAGGTGTACAGAACACAGTCTCTGTTGCAATTTCATCTTAAAATACATTGCACACTCCCTCTTACAATTGCACACTCCCTCTTACAATTCGTTCTTAAAACAAGCCGAAGACAGGCCACTCTCTGTTTATTTTACTTTTTATTTATCTACCTAATTTCTATCCCGCCTTTCTCTCCAAAGGGACCAAAGGTGGCTCAATAACAATTTTATTGTTCCAATTCCTTCTTTAAAACAAGGTGCACAGTATACAGTCCCTGTCCACTTTGCCTAAAGTCACATTGCGGCACAGGAACTTATCCCTATTCTTCTTCAAGTGCTGAATTGAAGTGGCAATGTTCTTCCTATCCTGGTTTAATGTAGTCTTCCTCCCTCCGTTCCAACGTAATGTTGTGATCCATTGGTCTGTTGATTTTATAACAACCCTGTTCTAATCCAGCAGCCATATTTTACGAAAGGATTGCTCAGTCTCAGTGCATCTCATCAAGAAGATGGATTTAAATTCTATGTCTCTCCCCCTGAGAAAATCTTTACAAGAACTTGGTAGCAATTACACCTCTCCCCAAACACCTCTGAGCACCATCCTTGGCTGTCATTCAACTTGGGATGAGTAGCTGAGCATGAATTCTCCTGACAGCTAAAGCAGAGAAGGCCTGCCAACTTGTAGTGCGGATGAATGAGTGGGAAGGTGTATCTTCCCATGATCAATCTTCCTCAGGTGGAAAACAAAAGGAACTAGCTGATCCTTGATCTCGACCTTTGAAGGAAAAAAACACCCAGTTTCCATGTCAAAGAACTCATTCCTGTCGTTGTTATGCAAGGCTTGCTCATGGCATTAACATTTTGAGATCTTTACCAAGAGGAGCAAGAGGGCTCCGATCCTCTCACTGGGTTGTGCAGTTTATTATGATTGCTTTGTTGATCTGTGCCTTCAAGTCAATGCCAACTTATAGGAAAATTTTCATTTGGGGTGGTAGAACTGTTATTTGGGGCAAGCAATGGCCTCATTTTGCCCCTCTTGTAGCTACACCTCGAGTGCGGCAGAATATGTAAACTGGATCAGTGTGGAAACAGATCCAGGCTAACTTGCATTAACTTTGAGCACCTGGAAAGACTGAAATCTTGAGCAAAAACGAATGGGTCTTGTAGCTCTTTCAAAGATCGAGCCACCCAACATATTTTGCATGACAAGAGATGGCTTTCAACAAAATACTGTTGCTTAGAAACAAATTTTGCCTCCAGCTTTGCAAGCTACTCTGAGGATTGCAGCTAAGCTCAGAGGGAACAGGGAAGCCAGGAAAGGTGGCTCACATACGGTGCCATCCTCCCTGCAAATAAAAAAGGCTGGAGTGCTCAAATCCGATGATTCTTGGCACCAAGGCTGGGAATCTTGAGTAAAGTAATCTGAAACCCCAACTTGTACTATGTACTCCTTTGCATTGGAGCAGTGAATCCACTCTGGTTTTTAAAGCCAATCCTCTGGAAATGGAACTGTTCAGGTGCCGAATTCTATTCCTGACAGAGGTTCAGCACATGGACAGCTCCCATTCAACCTGTAGGAGAAGCATCTGTAAAACCAAGAGTAGATTCACTGGCCCCACTGTGAGAAGAATTGTGAGCTACGTTACAGTTTTGCTGCTTGAGACCTCATAGGTACCATGTTTTCCAACTCTGCACATAAGTGAAGGAAGGCATTCTGAAACATAATTGCCCCCCTCTTTTCCCATTCCCTTAAGATGCTACTGTGAGACTGAAAAAAATCTCTCCCTTCGGTTTCAAATATTTGACAGATATGCTTCCCCCTTTTTATACGAGGCAGTCGTTTCACTCGGGAAAAATATGCAAAGAACCATCAAGGAAAATAATAATAGTAATAATAATAAAATATACCGTTGACAGGGTAACAGCTGGGGTGGGAAGCAAACCGCCCTCCTTCCCTCCTCCTTCTCTGTTTTCCCCCGCAGTAGCTGCGAAGCATATTAAAATCCCTTTAAAAAAGTTCTTCACCTCCCACTCAGTTAAGCAGTGAATCTCTCTCTACATTCATCCTTCTTATGCTTTGAGGCTCCACCGTGAGAAGAAATGAGCTAAGTGTCCTGTGGAACCGAATATCTTCTCCTCCCCTTCTCCCTTTGCACCTTAGATGGTAAGTTTAACTTAGATGGTCATTTAGATGGTGCAACATTGTGGAGCAAAATAATGTCAGCCTCCAATGACAAAACGCCGAGGGCCCCTTCGGACGCGATGAATGCAATTTTGTACGAATTTGCAAATGCTACAGAAGCCCTGGCCCCTGGAATGGGCAACCACACCATTGAGGAAAAATGGACTGAAGACGTTCCCCTTGGGTTGGGGATACTTTGCACTATTTACGTGACTTATGCCGCCATCATTTCGGTGGGTCTCCTCGGGAACCTGATCCTGATCAAAGTCTTCTTCAAGATCAAATCCATGCAGACGGTGCCCAACATTTTCATCACCAGCCTGGCGTTTGGAGATGTGATCCTCCTGTTGACCTGCGTGCCGGTGGACGCAGCATGTTACATGGTGGAGACCTGGCTTTTTGGGAGGATTGGTTGCAAGCTACTCTCCTTTATCCAGCGGACGTCGGTCGGGGTTTCGGTCTTCACTCTGACAGTGCTCAGCGCGGACAGGTGAGTTTGAGAACATTTTCACTAAGCAAGAGTTTCTTCTTTCTTTATTACATGGATTTTAAAAAGTATAATTACAAAGAAAAAAGGAAGGAAGGAAGGAAGGAAGGAAGGAAGGCATAAGTTGCATGTAGAATTCAAAGACATAGCCATATTATTATGCAAAATCTTTATGCCAAGAGATTTTGTAGCACCTCTGAGACAAACTGTAGCCTGAGCTTTTGTAGGCTTGAGTCTACTCCCTTAAGGCACATACATTAACATAGGCAAAGGCATCTTGCAGCATCTTTAAGATTCACTCAGAGTTATGCAAAGTTCCCTTTGCATACGGATATTCCAGACTAACATGGCTATGTCTTCAATTAATATAGTCTGGCAGGAATGTAGCTATGAGGAGATGGGGCAAAACCAGCACATTGCTCTCGCAAATAAGAATTCTGCCCCATCAAGTGGTTTTTGTTTTCGTCACTTACTACATTTCTAGCATTGCAGAGAGAGAGTGAAAACTAGTCATGTGCAAATATTTGCTGTGCTTGCCTTTTCTTGGTCACTCAAGAAAAGGTGAGCACAGCCTTTGCCTTGGCTGTCTAAACTGTATTTCTAAATTGAAAGACTTAGCTGTGTTAGTCTGGAAAATCAATCTGCAAAAGGATCTTGTTGTGGCACCTCTGAGACTAACTGAAAGAAAGAAGCTGGTAGAATGAGATTTTATAGACGAAAGCTCATGCCACCAGCCTCTTTCTTTCAGCTAGTCTCAAAGGTGCTACAACAAGATCCCTTTGCATATTGATTTTCTAAATGCTCAACTGATATTTTACTATGCTAGAAACTTGGGAACCAAAAGAAAATTTTATGGAGGGGGGGGCATAATTCTTATTGGATTACAATGCCCTTATTTTGCCCCTACTCTCCTGTTGGCCATATTTCTACAAAGACATTTTCTTGATATTAGTGCCTATAAAATACACTTTTATGGGTAGCTAAAGAAGTGTAATCTTCTGACCATAGAACAACAGGGGGATAATCTTTATCTTTCCAATCTTGGTGTACAAAGACTTTTTTTCCCCTTCCTTCCTTCCTTCCTTCCTTCCTTCCTCCCCAAATTTCTAGCATTGCAAAGACACTGTAAACAGTTTACATTTAAGTGGGAAGAGTTCACAGAATCCAACCATGTTGACCTTTAGTTAAATTCCATATCTCGGGGATATGAGTTAAAAGAACATGTGAGCTTACAGTTATTTTTAAAAGACCTAGAACTTTATCGCACCCGTTTTTGTCTCCGTTATGGGTACGGAAAGTGGACGCTCATGTGCGCACGCGACCTGTCCAAAACAGATTTTACCGCACGCCAACGCATCATGGCGCCCGCTTTGATGTATGGTAAAATCCATTTTGGACAGGTCACACGTGCGTGCGCACACGAGCATTCACTTTCCATACCCATAACGGAGACAAAAACGGGTGCGATAAAGTTCCTAGTGTTTCTTGAGCATGAGATGCTATATGAGATTAAATTCAGATGGGCAACTTTGGTGAATCCAGGGGCCAATCTTCTGCCCTGGGATCTGCTGGGGGCCACCGAGACTATCAAGACCTCCCCCTAAAATGGCCAGAAAGTCTGGTTTTATTCTGGTTTTGAAAACATTGCAATTTTTAAAATAAGAGCTCTGTGCCAGATGAATTGCAACCAATGGTGGCTTCCAGGAAAGTATGTTTATTATTTTGCATCAGTACATGGTCCAAGGATAGGAGCCAGGTCTGCAAAAATGGCCTGGCACGCCACATGCCACCCCTACCTGGACTAAACTGAGCTGAGCTGGACTGAGTCTTCTTCAAGTCATTTTGGACTTATGGGGATCCTATGGCAATCTATAATGGATTTCCTTGGCAAGATTTGTTCAGAGAGTGTTTGCTTTTGCCTTCCTCTGAGAATGGGCGACTTGCCCAAGATCATCCAGTGGATCTTCTTGGCTGAGCAGAGATCTGAACCCTGGCCTCCAGAGCCTTAGTCCAATGCTCAGACCACACCACCTTGCTGGCTCTCCTCTATAGGTTCCTATATGCTGAATTCTGCCAATATAGACTGATGATCCAGACGGCTTTATTACATAGCTGACTTTTCCAGCTGCATGCTCCAGATGTTTGATACTAACACTGCCTTTTGCATCGGAATGGAAGCAAGCACTGACAGATTTGCTTTCCCCTCACAATTTCCACCATCTAACAGCTTCATTTTAAAGTACATCTAGATTCCTGGTGCCCAAAAGCTAAAGCTTGCTTTATATGAACATTGACAGCTACATTGTTTTAGCCATTTCTGAAGATATTTTTAAAATGATCTTTGCAAATAATTGATGGTCAGCGTAGGTAGGGATGTAGCTAAAGGTAAGTTAAAAAGAGGGCATTGTCCCATATTTAGAGCCCTCCACCATTAAATCTTCCTTCTGTACCCAAATTTCTAGCATTGTTGAGCCAAGGACATTAAAAATCCTTCACACCTAAAAAAAATCTTACATTTCATGTGCTTGCACTCCTTCTGCAAGGTTTGCTACCCCTTTTCATTTTCATTTTCCGGTGCTGATGGAGTCAAACCAAAAAAGGATTAAGCTCCATTAACTAAATCATCTGTCACTCAAAGCCAGATAGATATGGAACTTAATGTATTTCCAGCAGGCCAAGTTTAAACTGACAGTTTATAGAGGCCAAAACAAAAATTTCTGGAGTTGCATGATGCACAATAAAAAAACGTGAAAATGCATGCCTTTGGGTGTTTGCGTTCTTTGGACTGCAGCTTCCAGGATCCCCCCAGCCATCATGGTCAGTGGCTGGGGGATTCTGGGAATTGTAGTCCAAAAATTAACATCTCCAAGCTCTTGTTAAAAGGTTAAAATTGAGTTGCAAGCTGAGAGTTTATCACTTTTTTGTTCATCCTCTAATACTCAGACATGGCTTCCAATTCTCAGGTACAAAGCCATTGTGAAACCTTTGGAACTGCAAAGGGCTGATGCAGTCCTGAAGACCTGTTTCAAGGCAACTTGCGTTTGGATCATCTCCATGCTGCTGGCTGTCCCAGAGGCTGTGTCCTCGGATCTGTATGCCTTCCATCTTCCGGAGAAAAATGGCTCCTTCGAAACCTGTGCGCCTTACCCAGTGTCTGAAAGGATCTTGCAAGAAGCCCATTCTCTGGTTTGCTTCTTGATATTCTACATTGTACCCCTGGCGATTATCTCCATTTACTATTTCCTTATTGCCAAAACGCTATACAAGAGTACGTCCAACATGCCAGCTGAGGACCAAGGCCATGCTCGAAAGCAGGTGAGGTTGGTTTTCCTTTCTTTATTACCCTTTTTGCCTTCTTTCTCCCAGACATCTCACACACACACAAAAAAGATTAAAACCCCAAAACAGAAATCTAAGAACAATTAAAAACCATCACATTGCATGGTGTAGTGGTTTGAGCCTTGGACTATGAGCCTTGGACTATGACCAGGGTTTGAATCCTGGCTCAGCCATATAATCCCATTGGGTGACTCTCTCAGCCTCAGAGGATGGCAATGGCAAACCCCCTCTGAAGAAACTTGCCAAGAAAACCCTATGGAAGGGTTGCCTTAGGGGAAGTCAAAAATGACTTGGAGGCACACAACAACAAAACAGTTTAAAAATCATTTTGAAAGCATAGAAAAGTTAAAAGTATTTACACATTAAGCAAAAAGGCCTCTTTTCACATCCTCACCAAGTGAGTCTGTGATGGTGGTGGGAGCAAGAGAAAGCCTTCTTCTGAAGATCTTAGGGCTCTAGCAGGTTTGTATGGGGACATATGGTTAGATAATTTCAAAAGCCAAGCAGGGACAGGCCTGGTGAGTGCTTGGAAGGGAAACCACCAGGGAATCTCAGGTGCTGTAGGCTGTATTTCAGAGGAAGGAACTTGCAAAACCACATCTGAGTATTCCTTGCCTAAGAAAACCCTACGAAATTCATGGAGTCACCACACATTGATGGGTGACTTGGAGACACCTACCACCTACCAATATTGTCCGAGTAGATTAATGTTGTCCCTATCATTTCATCAGGCAGCACTGTCCAATGATGAGGCTGATGGGGGGACTCTGGAAGGTGTAGTAAAAAAAAACATTAAATAAAAGGCACTTTTCCAAGCCCTGATCAGTTTTTGCAATGGGAAAACAGTGTTTACATCTTCCTCTTGCACCAAGCAAGACCTTGCTTTCTTAGCAGCATGAGTGAACGCCCAACTTATCAAGGGAAGACTCCACCAGCTGTGTTTCTGTGCTGATAAGAACCAGACGAACAGATGTTTTCCTAAGAGGGTTAATCTGCTGTAGCCAAACCAATGAATACCTAAATCTAAATGCTTGTCCCAAGTAGAGAAGACCCATTGAATCCAGAGAACAACAACAACTAGGTCGAGGGAAGTAATAGTACTACTCTATTCAGCTTGGTCAGACCCCACCTGGAATACTGTGTCCACCTGGAGCCCTAGTCCAACACTCAAACCATTAAACCACACTGGCTTGAGGTCTGGTTTAAACTGCACAATTATAGCATTTTGATCGCACTTTAACTGCCATGGCTATATTCTAAAGAATCCAGAGATTTGTAGACCATTAGCTCACACTCTGCAATTATATCATTGTTGCTGGAATTCAAAGACAATGATATCATTGATGTTGTTTTTGATGATGATGATGATTCTGTTTTCCAGATTGAGTCTCGCAAGAGAGTTGCCAAAACCGTGCTGGTCTTAGTTGGGTTGTTTGCCTTCTGTTGGCTTCCCAACCACCTCCTCTATCTGTATCGCTCATTCACTTACCATGCTTCCATCGACACTTCTGCTTTGCACCTCGTGGCCACTATCTTCTCCAGGGCTTTGGCCTTCAGCAATTCTTGCGTCAACCCCTTTGCGCTCTACTGGCTGAGCAAAAGCTTCCGCCAACATTTTAAGAAGGAAGTCTTCTGCTGCAAACGCAAGGCCCCGGCCACACGCCGTCCGAGCATCACCCAAAATTACAGTGCCAGCAGGGCCATGTCCGTCACGGGTTCAGAAATCAGTGTCACTTTGCTCACGGACTACAGCATCACAAAAGAAGAGGAGAGTGTTTAATCCCACCTGTTCGGAGGACAATCGCCAAGCTCCCTCGGCGATAAAGGATGCTGGGATCTAGACAAAAATTGGAGCTGAGATGGAGTCTTCTCCTAATGTAGATCTCAACTGCTGTATGAGTTTCACTGCACAGAATTCACAGCAAGCTTGTTTTTGTTGTAAGTTACCTCCAGTGCATCTCTTCTGTTCTGCCCTCCATATCCATGGATTTTTTTTACTCACAACGTCTCCATGGCCATTTTACAATGCCCTTGTATTTAATGAGATTTGAGCATCACAAATTTTGGTATCCATGGGGAGTCCTGGAATAAAACCCTAATGGATACTAAGGGCATACTGTATGAAGTCCATTTATTAAACTGCTGCCCTGCCCTAGTCCTGCTAAACACAAAAACATCTACCAGTGATAAAAGATGCTGGGATCTAGACAAAAACTGGTGCTAAAACAGAGTCTTTTCCTAATACAGATCTTAGCAGCTGTATGAGACTGTCAGTTTAATTGCAGAGAATTCCCATCCTATGCACACAGCGACTTTGTTTTTGCTGCAAGTTACCCCCACAGCATCTGTCTGTTTTGTACATATGAGGTTCCTAAATTCGAAAACACAGCAGAAGTATTTTAAATGTTCCCTTGGCCATTAGAGACAAGGAAGGTCTTTGTATGAGGAAAACATGGAGTGAATATTAGAATTGCAAGCTGCAAAGGGACTGGGCGGTTTCCTGCTACACTCCAAATGGACTTGAAATGCAATCAAAACTCCTTGCACACATTGCATCCCACTGAACATGGTGGGAATAACTTTGGAGCAAGAATCCATAAGACTGAGCTATAGGCTGGATTTCTGAAAAGGGCCAACAAATGAGGCTTATTGTCATGCCCTGCCTCCAGGATCTGGGCATGTCCTCTGAGTCTGAAGACTCTGATGAAGAGAGCCTAGTAGAAATGTCAGAAGCTCCAGGAGATGAACCTGCAGCCAACACAGGAGCCGAGGTCCCAGCAGCCACAAAAGCAAAGTTCATTACAATCACAACCCTCAGATGAAGAGCTGGATTTATTAGTGCCTGACCTTGCAAACGTATGACAGGAAAGGGAGAGATGTTGGCGTTCTCAGCCTTTAAGTAAGAAGCAGGCTGCTAATAGGGAGAAGCAGGCTGCTAATTGGAGAGCTGAACAGGCTATAAATATCCCTGCACTTCCCTTGGTCCAGCATGGCTGACAATCATCCTTCTTCCTTGGGAGAAAGCCATGCTGTTGCCTTGAACTCTACTTGGACTATTCTTTTGGATTACCCTTTGGACTGCTTTTCTGGACTGACTGTTGGCTTGTGGAAGCCCTGGACTGGATTAAACAACCACTGCTTTTGCTACAGACGCCTTGGTGAGCCGAACTCTCTTCCTCTCCCTGCTTAAGATGCCAAGGTTTCAAGCTAGGAGTTCAAGTCAGCTTACCAAAGGCAAAAGGGGACACCTGCCCAAGATGTTATGGATGGTTCTAGCCAGCCACTATCTCTGAAAGATTTAAAAGGGGAATCATTGCTGCATGGAGACAAGTCCTATCATAAACCCACAGAGGAGAAAGGAATGCTAAAGGTGGTCTAGTTCAAAGCCCTCCCAATGTAGGAATATACAGCTAAAGCTTCCCTGGCAGAGGGCCTCCTATTTCAAAACCTTCAGTAAAGAAGAGTCTACTGCTTTCCAAAGTAGTCCATTCCACTGTCAAGCATCTCCCACCATCAGGACGTTGTTGTCCATGTTTAACTGTAATCTCTTTTCTTGCAAGTTGAGTCCAACAGTCAGCATCTTATACTATGGAATAGTTGAAAACCAGCTTACTCCATCTTCTATATGATGGTCCTTCAAATACAGTCAGCTCTCCATCCATGGACTCTGCATGCATGGATTTCACTATCCACGGCTTGAAAATATTCATATATATATATATATATATTCCAAAAGGCAAGCCTGGATTTTGCCATTTTATATAAGGGACATCATTTTACTATGCCATTGTATATAATGGGTCTTGAGCATCCACCGATTTTGAATCCATGGAGGGTCCTGGAATCAAACCCCAGCAGATAACAAGGATATTTGAAGATGGTTGTCCTTTCATTCCTCGATCTTCTCTTTTCTATGCTCTGCAGACTTTGCTCCTTCTGCTGTTCTTCACAAGACTCAAAGCCAAGCTCCAGAAGTGGTTTCTAAATGTAGAAATAAATATGGCAAAATGTGGTTCTCACTGGCACACCACTGTTGATGTCAGTAATGTTTTGTTTCATTTCTCTCCCAAGCATCAGGCTTTGATGCTTAGTGTGTCGAAGCTACTTGGAACATTTATGCACCATTTTGTGATTCTTCAGCCATTTTGCGCATTACATAATGAACTCATTACATGATGAGTTAATTAAGTCAGAGTTCTTTGTCTTTTAATCAGCATTACAAGCAGTCATAAATATGCTCTCTATTTGTGGCTGCAGAAATAATCCAGTCTGACACCACTTTAACTGCTATGGCTCAATGTTATGGGGTTCTGGGAACTGTCGTTTTGTGAGACATTTAGCTTTTTCTATGAGACAGCTCTGGTGCCACAACAAACTCAGATCCCAGAATTTCATTGCATTGAGCCAAGTGATGTCAAACTGGATTATTTCTGTTTTCGCTACCGCGATTATTGCTGAATTGGCCCTGGTGTGCTATGACCGTATGGGAGGCTTGCTGTTGTGTGCCTTCAAGCCATTTTCGGTTTATGCCAAACCTATGGCGATCCTATTATGGTCATATCGGGTTTAACCTGCAGTGCAGAATGAATGTAGTTTGACACGGCTTTAACTGCTATGGCTCAGTGTATGGAATCCTGGGGTTTGTAGTTTGTTGTGGCACCAGAGCTGCCAGACAGAAAAAGCCAAATATCTCACAAGACGACAAATTCAAGAATCCCATTGCATTGTGTAAATTTACAGCGCTTTATAAATAAAGGTTAATAATAATAATAATAATAATAATAATAATTGACCCTGGTCAAACTGCTTCCCAGGATAAATCCTGGATGAGCGTGACGCCGTCTGAAAATCTTCCGCACGATTTAGCCGGGATTACGGCTTTTTCTTCCCCGTTTTTCCCCTTTGCGTCTGATAATCTCTTTAGTAGTGAAACAACCGCTGGCCCAGAGTCAGCATCGTTCTTCCAAATGGAAATTCTTGGAAGCCCAGAGCTGTCTCCAACCAGGCAGCGCTGTAGTGAAAACATACCAAGCAAAGGTCACTGGACATCTATAATTACATCTCCAGCAATTCCATCTGACAGCTTGCTGACCAGACTTTTCAAACCCTCCTTTTTCTCTGGGTTTTTCCCCTCTTTTGATTTTTTATTATCGTTCCATTGTGTCTGTGTGTGACGGCAAGATATATTTACTCTTGGGATTTCCATATCTAAACTCAAGCTGCCGTGTGCCTTTCCCACCAAAGAGGGGCCGGTTTAGCTTTCAAGACTTGGTCTTGGCCATGATGTTTCACCCAAGAAATAGTGAGAATAGAATAGATTGGTGGTTTCCAGATTTTGGTCCTCCAGATGTTTTGGGCTTCAACTCCCAGAAGCCTCAGACTGACAGCATTTGCAATGGTCAGGAATTATGGGATCTGATGTCCCCCATGGTTTGCAGGACCAAAATTTGGGAACCTCTGGGATAGAGAGAGGCTGTGAAGACAGCCAGAATGGTTTGGGAGTCGGACTAGGACTCAGGGTTCGAATCCTGGCTCAGCCATGGAAACCCATTGGACGAAATTGGGCAAGTCACGCTCTCTCAGCCTCAGAGAAACAAAACCCTATGAAGAAAAATACACTTATATACAAGAAAACCCCATGATAGGTTCAACTTAGGCTTGCCATACGTCAAAAATTATATGGGTCCAATGCACGTTGCAGAAGTAATTCAGTCTGAGATCGCTTCAACTGCCCTGGGAATTGTAGTTTATTGTGGCACCAGAGCTCTCTAACAGAGAAGGCTCAATGTCTCACAAAACTACAGTTCCCAGGATTCCCTAGCATTGAGCCAGGGCAAGTTAAAGCAGTCCCAAGCTGGATTATTTATGCAGTGTGCTTTGGACCTGAGAGGTGCAGAGACTTCTGATTCCTCTCTAGGCATTTGGAGGACCAACTCGTCTCTTCCTCTACCTTTCCTTGATATTCTTAAGCAGCAGCGACTTCCGCTCCTGCGCAGTGATGAGAATGAAGGAATGAGGGAAAGGGCGGAACTATTCCTCAACCTCTCCCATTCATAATTATCTATTTCCATAAATCAGTAAAAAAAGGTTCTGGGAGAAGCGTGTGCTTCATTAAGTGTTTAAAAACGTATCTCAAATTGTTATTAAAAAGAAGAAGAAGCTCAGAACCACCCACTTGGAAAGGGAATGCTTCTGCGCATGCGCAGCTTGCCTTTCTTATAGCAGCCGTCGAGCTTCGGAACCGATTCCACGCATGCGCGTCTCCCTTTACCAACGGGAACACTTCTGCGCATGCGCGCCCCCTCTTCTTTTTTTAAAATAGTAGATGGTTTACAGACACAGTCGCTACAAACCTCTTCCTCAGACGCGACGAGGAAAACAGTAAAGAATAATTATGGGTTAATAAAGAAGCGCGGGCGGGTGTCAAAACCCAATAAATTAATGCAGCTTGATATCGCTGCCATGGGATTCTAGGATTTGTAGTTCAAATGCTGCTATTGACCTCAGGAGAACGGGAGAAGGGAGCGAAAATGGTGTCCGAGCGGGCGTAGCCGCGCATGCGCAGTGCTGAGTCGCCGTCGTCGCGCATGCGCAGCGGCCTAAGGGGAGGAGCGGCCTAGTGCTGCCGTGAGGCGCCGCTGAGGGAGTTCGGCGGAGAAGCCGCGGCAGTGCCATCACCATGAGCCTCGGCGGCGGCAGCTCGGACCGGAACGAGGAGTTCCACCATCAGCTGCGGCTCCAGGAGCTCTACGGGAAGAAGAAGAAGAAGGAGGAGGAAGAGGAGGAAGAGGAAGAGGAGGAGGACGACGACGATAGGGACCCCTTCACATACACAGACCCGGCCGACGGGACCCAGTACGAGTGGGACCGCGAGAAGAGGGCCTGGTTCCCCAAGGTGAGCGGGGGGCGGGGCCTCGGGGCACGTGACGGAGGGAGGGAGGGGCGAGGGGAGGGGCTTGTTGCTATTGTGGCTTAGGGCCGCCCTCTCATGCCAAGACCTTCCCCTGTAGCTGAGAGAGTGTGACTTGCCATACCCTGAGGCTGAGAAATGTGACTTGGCATTGCTTGCCTCTGAGGCTGAGACAGTGTGACTTGTCACTGCCTTCCCCTTGAGGTTGAGATGATGTGACTTGGCATTGCTTGCCTCTGAGGCTGAGACAGTGTGACTTGCCATTATCTCCCCCCAGAGGCTGAGACAGTGTGACTTGACACTGCCTTCCCCTGGATCTGATACAGTGGGATTTGCCATTGCCTTCCTCAGTCCTCCAGTCCAACTCTGTGCTCAGCCTCTGCCAGACGTTGATCCTAGAACTGCGCTGGAGGAGCTACAAAGCCCAATGGAGCGCCCTCTAGGGATCTCTGGGTCCTTCAGTAGGACTTAGAGTTGGCCATGGAGCTGCACTGGAGGAGCCAGAGATTCCTAGAGAGAACATAGCAATAAGATGCGTGGATAATCGAATCCGTAAAAGCCAAAGCCACAAACGTAGACATTCCTAGAGGATATATGAATCAAAACCACAAATAATGTGTAGACTAACATTTCTAGACTCATCCATATGAGAGAGAGAGAGAGTGTGTGTGTGTGTGTGTGTGTGTGTATATATATATATATATATATAGTATGCTGTGATAAGTTTGTTTCTGAGCTGCTCTGCAGGACTCTTCGCTGCTAATAATAATAATAATAATAATAATAGCATTTAGGTAATATTTTAGGGTATTCGTACTGAAAAGTTTATTTGAAGACTGTCACAATGACAATCCACATGTAGGCTGTCTACATAACCTCAGCCCTCCGTGGATATTTATCCATGCCTGAAACTGGAATCCAGATCCAGTGCCAGCATTGTAGCCACACGACTGAGCTCTCAGATCCAGGTTACGCCGCTCTGCTACTGAATCCTTTATAAACACTGGCTCCTGAAAACATGGAGGCCCCTTTCGGCCAGGCGCTAGCTGACGTTTCGTGGTTGGTAATCAATGCAGGAGTTTTGCAGCGAGTTGCCTCCTGCTCCAAAGTGTTTATAGAGAGATAGCGTTACAGGAGAGTTGTTAACTGAGGATAAACGCACCACGCGAACCATGGATGACTTGATCTCCTAGGTATGCCCAGCTGCTGCAGTTTACAAAATGGCTTTCTCTGATATCCCCACAGCAGCATCCTGATACTCAGAGGTGGCATGTCTGTCCTTTCCTGCTGCTCCATAGCTTTAAAAATAGAACACAATCTGCATTATTTGCTTCACATGCTCCTTTCAGGCCTGGGCTGTTCACCTCATGTAGGAACTGAGGATGCATCTTTGATGTAGCCTTTGGACTGATATCCTTGTGTTCCTTCTCAGATCACCGAAGACTTCCTGGCAACGTACCACGCGAACTACGGCTTTTCCTCTGAAAATTCAGAAGACTCGTCTGCATCTGCTGCAAAGACTGACTCTAAACTTGCTCCAAAGCCGAAGGCAAAGGAGATCCAGCAGCCAAGAGACCCAAAAGCATCACAGCCAACAGATCCTAAACAAAAAGGAGAGAAAAGAAAACCTGACGCAGGCAAGGGCCCTCCTTGTGCATGGCTTAGAAGTAGAATCATAGAGGTGGAAGAGACCCCAAGGGCCCTGATCCAGTCCAACCCCATTCTGCCATGCAGGAACTCACAATGAAAGCATCCCCATTGACAGATGGCCATCCAGCCTCTGCTTAAAGACCTCCAAAGAAGGAGACTCCAAAGGAGGAGTCTGCTGATCAAGAAGAAATGGTTGGATCTTTGGAGCTGAGCATTATGCAGCTTCAGTAGTCATGTTACAGGGGACAGTCATAACAAAATTCTTGTAACCATCCATAAACCACTTTATTTGTTCCAAAGTTTGAAGGTTAAAGTATCAAATTACAGTTCGTATTTAGTGATTTTAAAAAAACCCAACAATCTTGTTAAACCTTGACAGATGTGACAGATGTAGGCTGCTCTTATGTTCCAGGTTAGACTGGTTGTCTGTTGAGCCCAGAGATTGGCAGTGGCTCTGAGGGTATCATGTGAACACTAGTCTGAAGAGCTGTCCTTTTTTTTCTAGCACTGTGACATTAACTAATCCTGATCTTCCCTTTAGGCTGGTTTCACGTTGAAGAACAGAAAAACACAAATGTATATGTAACAGGTGAGGAGCAGGCTTCTTAGCCTTTGCAGATTTATAAAACCATGGGACCGTACAGATAGGCCAAAATAAAGCTGCTTCTGGTCACTTTGGAGGTATGCTGTTTAAATGATGCATGCGTCCTAAGAATCTGGAAGCTGCACTAAAGCTGCGCTCCAGTCCTTAGAACTGGAGCATGGCTTTGGTGCAGCTTCTGTACTTTTAGGATGCATGCATCATTTAAACAGCATACCTCCAAAGTGACCCAAAGCAGCTTTATTTTGGCCTGTCTGTACGGGGCCCATGTTACATAATGTGTTGCACCTTTGCATTTAAGTGGGTCCTTCCTGGAATTGGAGTAAGAGGGAAATTTTGATGATGATTTTAGTAAAATTCAGCTGGCTGCAGCAGAGATGGAGAGGGAAAAGAGGCATAAACTGGCAGCAACAGGAAAATGGAAGGAGAACAGAAACAACAAAATTGCAATTTGAGAACTGAGTTACGCATAACTTAGATTTCAATAATGTACCTCACAATTGCAAAAATTAGTAAGGTAACGTGTTTGAATTTTGTAATTGTGTTCTCCGACTTCCACTCCTAGTATTTTTGTTAACTGAGTGTTGCCCTCTCTGTGTGTCTATTGAATGCTGACTGGATTCCTACTGAATTTTAGCTGTGTTAGATAAGCAACTGCTGAAACATTCTTGTCTGTCTAGTTAGAGAACTGGCTTATATAGATCAGTGACTTGGTCTGTCTAGCTCAGTAGTTTCTATATACATCGTGAGCAGTTATTTAGGACTTTTCCAAAGACTGACTTGCGCAAGCCAGTATGAATGAGCTGTGTCTCCAGTGCATTTTTTTGCAGTGCTGGTGGCAGGGTTGGTTACATGTTCACAAATTCGAAAGCTAAGACCTGATTTTGGTGTAACACAAAATGTGTCACAGTGTGACATAGGCAGCTAGTTGTTTTTCCAGAGCTAGTGAATTAAATTTATCCCCCAATCACGTTACAACACTAGTTAGAACATATTAGAACACATTAGAATTTTCTACTCCTATTTTCTGTTTAAAATCAATTTGTGGCATTGATTTCATTTGTGGTACTGCATGCATTTCTGTTTGTTCTCATTTATTTCTCCAGGTTTACCGCCAGACATTACAAAAGATGAGTTTGTACAGGTCATGTCGAAATGCGGCATCGTTATGCGCGATCCACAAACAGAGGAGCCTAAAATTAAACTCTACAAAGACAGAGAAGGGAATCTTAAAGGAGACGGGCTTTGCTGTTATTTAAAGGTCAGTTGCATGTTTCAGATATTACTATTTTTAATGATGCTTCGTATATTTGTTACTGATACACAAATATTTTATTCTGTTACTTGATGGGGGTTTTTTTCCCTGACCAGTAACAAGTTTCTTATTTGTAAATTATACTTCCTAACAAGCTACTCTATGATCTGGTGGAAGGTTGAATGATAAAACCTTTATTCCTCCTCTTCTCCCCGTTTTTAGAGAGAATCTGTTGAACTGGCATTAAAGTTATTGGATGAAAATGAAATTAGAGGCTACAAATTACATGTGGAAGTTGCACAGTTTCAGCTGAAGGGGGAATACGATGCCACCAAGAAGAGGAAGAAATGCAAAGACTACAAGAAGAAACTCTCTCAGCAACAGAAGTGGGTATTTATTTCTATAAACAACATTGGCTTTTTCATTATTTAATGTAAATAACAGTTTAAAGCATACAATTGTTTCTTTTATCAAAACAAACAAACAAAGAATAGTTTTTACACTGCAAAGCATACTTGAGCATTTGACAGTTCTGCATCTTTGTGTAAATGTCAGACTATGTTAATACTCAGTGCACAGTTTAGTGGAGCTGTATCAGTCTTCCATTTTCTCCAGGCTATTACTGCTTGATAGTCCAAACTCAGTTCCTCAGCAGCCTTGCTAAATATGCGCTTAGTTGATGTTGCCAGGTGCTTTTCTCGTAGGTGGTTTACAAAATAACCTGTCAGATCCATGTTGCTAGGAGTCTGCCTTGTTTGGAACAAAAATGACTGCCAGTGCTGAAAAACACGATTTGAGAAATGTCAAATTAATGTTTTTTTTCAACAAATACTTTTAGAAACTGAAGAGATCAGCCCCAACCTCTTACTATTGCTTCATTTCACTAGACTGCTGGATTGGAGGCCAGAGAAGAAAGAGGGTTCCGTTCGATTGCGGCACGAGCGGGTTATCATTATCCGGAACATGTTCCACCCAAAAGATTTTGAGGTAGGAAGCCCACTTCCTTCATCCAGTGGAGGAATCAATTAGATAAGAAATGCATATTGGTTCATTAGGATTTAAAAAATAAATCTTAACAGCAACTATAGTATGAAAATATTATAGGACAAGGTTTAAATGCTCTAGTGTGCTAGGGCTGTAGTACGCTGTTTTGCGCTTCCAAAGGGTTTTGTTGTATCATCACGGCTGCCATTTTGGGTGAATGGAAGTGATGACACCTCACTTCTGGTCATCTTTCAGGCCAGTTTGAGCTTTCTACAGCACCAAAAAAGGTTGTTTTTGGTTGTTTCCATGTGCCTTTATGGCTGAAAAAGTACATTTGGGGCTGAAATTTTTCAGGGCTTGCCAGGACCACCTTTGGGGAAGGTTGTTGGGGATCCCAAGGGCTATGTGTGGATCACCAGCTACATGACTCTTGTTTCTGTTTCAGGATATTTTATTTTTCTCTTAGCTGGAAATAGAGCTAGTAATCATACTTGTCCAAGCTACTTGGATTCTAATAGGCCATCCACACTGCAAAAATAATCCGGGTTGACACCACTTTAACTGCCATGACTCAGTGCTAAGGAATTCTGGAAATTGTAGCTTGTTGTGGCACCAGAGCGAGCATCTTTGGCAGAGAAGGCTAAATGTCTCACAAAACTACAGTTCCCAGAATCGCTTAGCACTGGGCCATGGCAGTTGAAGAGGTGTCAGACTAGATTATTTCTGCTGTGTGGATGGACTCCATGTCACTTTAACAAGAAGGTAATCTCATTAAAATTCCATCAATCTTGACCAAGGATTTTCTCACTTGGAGCCTTGCCATATATCTTTCTAAGCTTACATCTTCAATATTGAATATTGAAAAAAATTAGGGTTGGGAAAATATATTGTTGTCTGTCTGCCTCTTAGACTGCTTTGGGGAACATGGGAAACTTCTGGTTGAGGAACAGGATGTAATAATGTGTCTTTTTGCAGGAGGATCCATTAGTTCTAAATGAAATCAGAGAAGATCTTCGGTCAGAATGTGAAAAATTTGGACAAGTAAAAAAAGTCATTATATTTGATGTAGGTATTTGTTGCTCGGGCATAGATCAATCTAATCCTTATACTTTGGATACATGTAACACTGCTATTCTGTATTAATGTTTGCATTTTGGGGGGGGGGATCTGTGGTTTTAAAACAGTGGACCAAAACACACTGCAGAAATAATCCAGTTGGACACTGCTTTAATTGCCCTGACTCAGTGCGAGGGAATCTTGGGAATTGTAGTTTGTTGTGGCATCAGAGCACTCTGTTAGAGAAGGCATTTAGTCTCACAAAACTACAATTCCCACAATTCCGTAGCATTGAACCAGGACAGTGAAAGCAATGTGAAAATGGATTATTTCCGCGGTGTGCTTTTTGAAATAAATGGAGCTGTTGTTTTTGTAGCATTCCCTTCCATTGGGGTGGAAAATTACATGGAGACCAAGGACTGCTTTCACCCCTCTTCCCTCCTATGAGCTGCTTCCCCTTCCCCCCAAAGTGATCCCAAGTAGCTATATCTTCCTCTGAGATCTTCCCAAAATGGTGACTCATCCCTTCCTGCCACCATTTTGGGAAGAGCTCTGATTAAAATAAAGGTATAATGGAGGGGGGATTCTGTGTGTGTGGCTGGGGATGTTTTTGTACCTTTCCCCCCTTCTAATGTGGTTTCAGGGGGGGAAAGACCCAGAAAAAGCATAAAAATTAATACAGATTTGGGTGTTGAGTTTTTTGGAAGGGACCGGCTTTAAGTGTATGTAAAGCTGAAATGGGATGTGATAGTTAATGGGTTTCTTCTGCTTGCTTACAGAGACATCCAGACGGTGTTGCGTCTGTTTCATTTAAAGAGGCAGAGGAAGCCGATGCCTGCAAACAGGCACTGAGCGGGCGCTGGTTTGGTGGACGTCAGCTCAGTGTGGAAACATGGGATGGCGTCACAGATTATCAGGTATGTCTCTCTTTGTTTCATAAGGTACGGCCAGGGTGAGTTGATTTGAACTAAAGGGATTTAAACCTTTGATATAAGTCACAATTTAATTATCGTCAAGAAAGCCGAGTTCAATTATTGAGGTAAATAATGTGACCCTTCTGAAATTACTTGAGCACATCGTCACAAAGCTGATTAATTGTGAATTAATGTATTTGAGTAAATAGTGCAGTCTGCTCTGTTCTTCAGACAGACCTACTTATTCATGATCATTTGCTTCTGCCAAGCAGTTTTTGGTGGTGATGTTTCATTCTGGCAACTAGGCCTTGTGTTGCCGTGTGCATTTTACACCTGACCTGCTTTTTATTTTTTATTTTTAACACAGAAGAAGCCATGACAATGCTTTAAAATCAATTTTTCTGCACTCTGGCCATGTGTATACATGACGTATTTAGTGAAGTGTTACTGTCAGAAAATAGTACAGTCTCAGTTGTCAACCTATCCTAGAACAAAATCAAGAAAATCTCATGATTAGCATTGCCATAAGCCTGAAAGGACTTGAAAGCATACAACAACAACTGCAGTTTATATACACACACATGCAACTAGGTACACCAACAACACCATTAAAAGCCATTGCTTTTGAAAAAGGAAAGTTTTCACTTGGCAATGGAAGGGAGAGTAAGAACTGAGATATTCTGGCCTTCAAAAGCCTGGGAGGGTTCACCAAGAAGACCTTCTCTCTGTAGCCACTGAATGTGCCTTGAGAAGATGGGTAAGACTCAGGGGAGGATTTCCCTCTCACTTCTCACAGATCTTAGAGTTTGGGCAGGCTCATATAAGGAGATGCGGTCCTTCAAATATATATGGCCGAGCCATATGGGATTTTGCAGGTCATAATTAGTATATAACTGCACACACAAATCTGCTCATGTTTTATTCATTTGCTTCTCTGAGACATCTTTTTAGTTAATATGGGCATAAAATTTTGGAGTAGTTTGAAATCTAACCTTCGATCTGCTCCTGTACAGCTGTTTTTAAACTCTCCTGAGCTTAGATCAGTTACGGTTTCAGCAACCTTTTGTAATCTTTTTAAAATAAGTCTCATTGTCCTTCACCATAATGCTAATTTTTATGGTATTGGGTACAGTTGATGGTGAGGTTACACGGATGCTCTTGCAAAATGAATCTAATATAAAACATAGCTGTAAGTTTTGGGTATTAAACTTGTAAACAAAAAGAAGAAGAAGTTCTCCTCCCCCTTTGATAAAGCATTAACATGACTGTTGTATGTGAATGCAGGTTGAAGAGACCGCAAGAGAACGGGAAGAGAGGCTGAAAGGGTGGGAAGCCTTTATAGGTGATCCTAGTACAGTAATGCCAAAAACCGCATCCGATGCCGATTCTTCGGAAACTGGCAAACAACTGCCTGAAGGAGTTCAGCCATCTAAAGATAACGGTGCCTCTGAGGGTGGCATGAAAGATGAACCGGTGGAGAAGGAAGAGAACACAGAAGGTGCCAATGAAGACGTCACGGCATCCACAGACAGCAGTGTTGCAAGCAGTGACGAAGAGGCAGAGACATAATATTGCTAACTAACTCCTTTGTAAAAGCATGTATTTAGGATAACCTCTAGAGTTCTGTTATCCTGTGCTTTGGAACAACTACAGGCAGCATCAGAACGAATATATATATATATATTTCTTTAGATATATATATTCAAGTTGGCTGCTGTTTCAAGCTCTGTGTGTATGTGTCATAAGTTGTCACGAGCCCTGCTGAACTGACCAGCCGTCTTAAGTTGTAACTTTGCTTGGCAGTGTTCAAAATCCATCAGTGTAAGTGAAGTACAAACTTGGAGTTCCATAAACTGCACACTGACCTTTAGAAAATAGAAAGACGAATGCTTCCTCTCCCCCAGCCCCAGTATTTGATCTCCCTCTTGTCCCAATCTGCTTGTACTCTCCCTGTACGGTATCAAGTGTTATTCTCCTTGGACAAACCAAATTGTACTTGGATCAGCTGTTTTTTCCCTAATAATGGCCCTGTACAGATGGGCCTTTTAGTACATCCTGGCGACGGACTAGGGTTGCCTGGAGCATCCTTATTAGACGCTCCCTAACCCTAGTCTGTTGCCAGGATGTCAAAATGGTGGCGCCATTTTGATGTGATGGCCGCATCGCGTCCAACAGAGCTCCTTCCCGGAGGGAGGCTTGTTTCTGTGGCAACTAGATTGCCGCAGGAATGGCGCCGGGGGAAAGGGGCCCCAAGGACACCCCTTTTCGGGACCAGAGAGGAGTGGCATTTTGCCCCTACTCCCTGGTCCCGAAAATTGCCGTATTGGGGCATTTGGGCTGCCGCTGTGGCTGCCCTGGCCCCGATCTGTGGCGCAAAGGGGAGACTGCAATCCGCCCCAAATTGATCTGTATCCTGCCAATAAGTCTTTGAAAGCAAGAGAACATTGACAATACAATCCTATATTGTCAAGTGTAGCATAAGAGGTCTGCCTGTGGGGCTCCACTACATCTCCTCTATCACCACACATGAGTCACCAATATGTTTTGGTGAGTTGCTCTCATTCTTCCATGGCCATCTTGTTGTTAGCGGAGAGCATGGGGTATTGGAGAAATATCTGGCTGTATTCCTGTATCCAGTCACAAACCAAGGTTTCTTCTGCCAAGATCTATTGGGGTCCTCCAGAAATCTCAGCAGATGATGGCATGAGTCCACTTTGGCTACAAGGATATAGCCAGACATTTCTCTGTCCCTTCCTCTCTAGCAATGGAATGGCAGTGGTTGGAGGCCATTGCAACCCAGTAGGGAGCCCTGGTGGGGTTTGGATGTTGCAGAAGTTGTGGAAGAAAATACCAACCTCTACAAAGATGGGGGGAAAGGCCTACACAACTATGAGATGGGTTTACACCTGTGTATGTCACCAACAAGTTGCCAACCTGAATGTGTTTGTTGAGGGCTGGGTGGAAAATAAAACAATGTCACACTGTAGTTAAAGATGAGTGAGGTCTTCTGAAGGTGCCAACCATATAGCTAGAGTCCCCACCACCCCATTTGTAAGTTTATGCTGAGAGACACTTGGTGTGGAATGGGGAAAAAATTGTAAAGATTAATCTTTGTTTTTAAATTTTTGTTTTGATGGATTTCTTTGGGAAACATGCAGAGAGCTTGTGTGGTGAAAGTGTGATCCCCCCCCCCTGCTGGTATTTCTTGCATTCAAATGTAATTAGGTTCACGAGTTTGTTAGGAATGAAGTCTGTATGGAATCTGTTCTTTTATACTTGGATTGACTACAAGAGATTGTATGAATAAAATTGTTTTGAGATCTAATCTCAATTTGTGGCTCAGATTTCTAAATACAGGGGGACAGATTTATAAAGATTAAACATTTGGCAGTAGTGAATGTTGATTCCCCCCCCCCCCCACTTTCTTTTAAGGAGGTTATCTAAATTCTCCTGAACTTATTTTCTACCACCTTTAACCACTTACCTCTGTTAGGGACTGACTCTTTGGTATATCATAGTTGCAAGCGGAAACCATGATGGGTCTGACTACTCTGACATTGTATATTGCACATATTACATATGCAATGCAATATACTCTGGCAATGTATATTGTATATATTACAACTAGGACCTGACTCTTTGGTATATCATAGTTGCAGCCGGAAACCACGATAGGTCAAGAGCCTGGTGAAACTTTTGTCTTTTGAACTACAGCTCCCAGAATCCCCCAGCTAAAATGGTAGCATGGATTTTGGAACTTATACCCACCAAAAAGTTTATCTAAGTTCTGATTTGTTATGACAAGAATTGCCATTGTTGAGCCTCTTCTCTCACTGAGGAGATTCAGAGCTTTGATTTTGTTTAATGTGGAGAAGCATAATTTGCCCTCAAACTGGAGTATCCTAATGATAGTTTAGTCCCTTTATACAGTTTAGTCCTTTTATGTGTAGAGTTTATATACAGACTTTTGTGCAAACCATCAATGGCTGTTGCCTTCTGGGCGCAGCAAGATAAAAATTGCAGCAACTATAGGACCATAGCATTAATTTCCTGCATAAGCAAAATTATGCTCAAATTCTGCAACTTTGGTGGGTTACAGACCGCCATTTCGGACGTCCTCAGGACGTCCCAGTTTGAAAAAGGGGCGTCTCTTCTAGACGCCCCTACTCCTGTTACGGACAGAGTCCGTAACAAATGGCAGTGGCTGTTCCACACAGCCGCCGCCATTTTGACGTAGCAGACGCTGTGCGTCCGCACGTCGCGCGGCGGAAGTGACGCTGCGAGTGCGCGACTAGCACCTCGCAGCGTCTCTTCCGGGCTGCAAGAAGGAGTACGATTTTTCGCGCTTCTTGGCAGCATCTGGGAACCGCACCGTTTGGCTGCTGCGGTTCCCAGATGCTGCAACCGCTGGCGGCGGCAGACCGCCGCTTCTCGGCTGTCTGTAACGCACCTTTGACTCTAGTCATACATAGAAAGAGAAATCTCAGAGGTGCAAGTGGTGTTCAGGAAAGGAAGATGCACTAGGGACCACATTGCAAACAAAATGTCTAATGGAGCACACCAAGGAATTCCAGAAGAAATTCAGCATGTGCTTTTATAGAGTAGCAAAGCCTTTGCATAGTACATGAAAAGCTATGGCTGCCTCTTAAAGACATGGGAGTGCCACTACATTTGATAGTCCTGCTGACGAATCTGTATTTAGGTAAGAGGCAACTGGAGAAACAGAATGGTTCCCAGTTGGCAAGGCTACGACTTGTTCAACTTGTATGCAGAAAATATACAAAGAGTACGCTTAAACTCAGAAAAAGGAGGAATCAAAATAGGAGGGAGGAATATTGACAATCTTAAAAGAATGCAGATGATACCGTACTACTAGCAGAAAACCTTGCAGACTTGGAATAATTATTAAAGATGAAAGAAGAAAGTGCTGTGGCAAACTAAGAAAACAAAAACAATGACCATGGAAGACCTACATACATTTATCTTAGGCCTAGCTAAAGAGAAAAGGGGGAAAGGGAAAAAGAGATTGGGACATTTTCAAAGTAGATGGAAAAGTGGGAAGATGGAGGCCAAAAGTGGGATAGATGGAGGTTATGAAACAAGGAGGCATGTTTTGCCTCCATCACTATACTCCGGCATTGTTGTATAGCATATGCAACACAATATACAGTGGGCCCTTGGTATCTGCTGCGCTTTTGTTCCAGGACCCCTGTGGATACCAAAATCCATGAATGCTCAAGTCCCATTGTAGTTAATGTGGTGGTAAAACGGTGCCCTTATATAAAATTGCAACATCAAGATTTGCTATTTGGAATTTATTTATTTTTTAATATTTTCAAGCTGTGGATAGTTGAATCCATGGATATAGAATCTGTGGATATGGAGGGCTGACTGTACTCCGACATTGTGTATTGCATATGCAATGCAATATATTCTGGCATTGTATATTGTATATTGCAACCAACATTGTGACTAGTCATGAGCCCTTGACAATACCAAGAGTTGGCCTAAAATAGACACCAGTCCCTCAGCTCTGTATGTGTGTGTGTGTGTGTTGCCAAATGCTGCCTTTGTGAAACACACCAAACAAACCCTTTTATTTTCCTCATTCCTGAAACCTCCAAACCTGGTTGACTTGCTGGGGTGCATTGCATGCATTCCTGGTGGCAAGCCTGAAGGATACGCCTAGTTTGCTTGGTGCTGGAGGGACAGAAAGCAAACCGGCACCACTGAACACGCAGGACACACACACACACAACCCTCTTCACCCAAGGTTGGATGCACAACGCTACTGTTGGTGTGCGGATGGAGATCGGCCAGGCTGAAGCATGAGCTTCATTCTCCAAGGCAGCTGAAAAGAAGGCGGCGCATTACGGTAAGTCAGGCTGATTCATGTCATATATCAGTCAATGGGAAGAGCTTGGAAAATGTATTCAGCTCCAAGAACCCCTTAGACTCCTGAAAAGGTTGATTTGCATCACATCTCAGTCAATGGACTGAGCTTGGAAAATTCACTTGGCTGGATTTCAGCTCCCAGGATTCCCTGATGGTCCTGATGGTAAACGCTGTTTGGTGTTTTGAAGATGCTGCTGCCTTGGAGAGTGGTAGAGTCTCCTTCTTTGGAGGTTTTTAAACACAATGTGGATGGTGGAAGAAAAGGTGCTTTGGTGCATGGCCAATGGAGGTCGGACTGGATGACCCTTGGGGTCCCTTCCAACACTGTGACTCTGTGGCTCTAAGAAAAGGGGCCAGCATAGTGACCAAGATCATGCAAACATAGTCAATATTTTGAATCTGGATTGATATTCTCACACACAATTGATTTATATATGTCTGTCCTGGTTTTCTACTCCATCAAATGCTCCTGAGACTGAAGCCTTACGAATGCTCATGCTGCCAACTTCTTTCTTCCAATTAGTCTCAAAGATCTCTTCATATACGAAATATTGGAACGATTTTCAACATCTCACTTTCTGCCATGCTAGACATTTGGGGGAGAGCCAGCCTGGTGTAGTGGTGTGAATGTTGGACCACAATTTGGAGGCCATAGCTCACTTCCCCACTTGGCAATTGAATCCCCCTGGGTGACTTTGGACAAGTCACACTCTCTCAACCTCAGAGTATGGCAATGGCAACCTCCCTCCCCTCTGAACAAGTCTTGCCAAGGAAACCCCATGATAAGTTTGCCATAGGGTCGCCATAGGTCAAAAATGACTTGGAGGCACACAACAAGAAGAAATTTGGGAACTGGAGGGAATCATAGAATCATAGAGTCATTGATGTATGTGAATCCTTATTTTGGGGGGTAATGCCTTCTTTCCCAAACTTCTCAAAGTGATGCCCCAGGTTGAAGGGCTCTCTCCTGAATCTGAAGGAGATGGAGAAAGAGATGTGTAGCAACGAATGCTGCTCCTGTCGAACAGCTTTTGCTGCAAGTGCTTATTTTTATCTCTCAGCAGTTGGGAAATTAGGACAATAATTAGTGGGAAGAAACTGTCCCTGCTCAAATGTCACACGATGCCATCTTCCTGCATTCCTCCCAGGCCAGGCTGGATTTCTCCGAAGGTTGCTGTGACATGGGGTCTTCACAGTCTGTGAGCCTCTGGTGCCTCAACAATTCCCAGGATTCCACAGCACTGAGCCACAGCTGTTAGAAGGGGAGTCAAAACAGATTATTTCTGCAGTGCAGATGCAGCCCATGCTTTCAAAGTCCTAGGTAGGGAAGGGACCAGCAATCTTTAATGGCTCTGATTCGGCAGCTCAGATGTTAGCCAAGCCTGTCTTCTGGTTTGAATATGAGCGAAGCAGCTGCTTCAGGTTCTCCTGAGCATTTTCTGAAAGCTAAAAACAGAAACTGAGCTGTTGGGAGAGGTTCCTGTGTCCATCAGAAGTATCTGGAAGTGAGAATTGTGGACTGTAAGACCCAGAATTCCCCAGCCGGCAGGAGCGTCACTAAAGGGGTGCGGACCGCACCGGGTGACACCCTAAAAGGGGTGCTCCTCTTTTTGGTCTGTGCATGCCTTTGCGATTCCCAACCTTTGGTCCTCCAGATGTTTTGGACTCTAGCTCCCAGGATTCCTGACAATTGGCTAAACTGGCTGAGGATTCTGGGATGACCAAAATTTGGGAACCACTATGAAGCAATAGCATGAGTGGGGTGAGACTCAATGGGAAGAGAAAGGAGAGTCCCCAGGTGTTTTTTGTTTGTTTAAAAATCAATTTTAAAATGTTATTATTATTATTTTTTTACAAATAATTCTTAAATCCCTTTAAAATTTTCTTTTAAAACATCTTACCAATTTTTTTACTCCAACCACGTGAAACAATAATGTACATGTACCTACATTTAGGCTGAGCGTATAAAACATTGCAATTTAAAGGTAAAATTTTAGGTTTGCTTTTAATTTTGGAGTTTGTGTCACAACTATTGCCATTACGTTTACTGCATTCGGTGATATACGGGAATTACGATTGATGAGTAACATTAGTACAAAAACATTACTAAGGATTCTGTATGGTGTGTGCGATGGGAAGAGGTAGCATCTTTTTAAATGTCCCAGTTTCTCTCTTTTCCTCCCGCTTTCCCTCTTCATCCTCAGCTGACTTCCATTGCTGCAAACTGAGTTTGCAATGCAATAGTAAGTACTATATTTGACACCCGGTGCAGATCATTTTTCAATACCCTTCTCTTCTTTTTCGACAGCATTTTCCAGGCATGACAGAGATGCTGGCCAGAGGGAGGACTGAGATAATATGCTTGGGAAATGTCCACTGCCTCTTCATGGCCACCTTCTTGACCGGCTGCATCCACTCTGCAGAAATAATGCAGTTTGACACCGCTTTAACTGCTACGGTTTAATGATATGTCATCCTGGATTTTGCAGTTTGCTGCAGCACCAGAGTTCTCTGACAGAGAAGGCTCAGCATCTCACCAAATTACAAATCCTAGGATGCCATAGCACTGAGCCATGGCAGTTGAAGCAGTGTCAAACTGCATTATTTCTCCAACACAGATGCAGCCTTCACTTCTCCTTTTCTCTTCTTCAGGACCTTTTATCTCTGCAAAGTCTTTCCTCAAGAACTTCACACTCACTTATGGCACTCCATGCTCGCCATGTGGGAATTCGGAGAACTCGAAAAAGGAACATCTTTTATTTTTGCATCACTCCACATTCTGCAAAAACGGTGCCATTTTCATCCAAAAATGCATTCCCTTATTTTGCCTTCCCTTCTTTTCTTTCTTTAAGGTGCAGACAGAAAAAAACAACCCTCCCCAGCTATGGAAGACAGGAAGGATAACTCTGCCAAGCTGAGCAAAAGCAAGCAGCCTGTGAAAACAGAGTGGGGGGCCCAATACGTAGTGTTTACTTACTTCCAAGGAGACATTAACAGTGTGGTGGATGAACACTTCTCCAGAGCATTGAGCACAACCAAAATCCCCCAAGATCTGAGCAGAAAGAACAGCGGGGAAGATATGATGGTCAAAACCGGTGAGCCTCTTTGTCTGTCGTTTGGTGGAAGAGAATTAGCAGCACATTGCTCACATAACCTCCAACAATATTGATTAATCCTCTGCCGTCCCACTTTTTCATCTGATTTTAAAATGTCCCAGTTTCTTCCCCCACTTTCCCCCTCGGTCCTCAGCTTTCTTCCATTGCTGCAAACTGAAGTCTAACTTGCACTGCAGAAATAATGCTGTTTGACACCACTTTAATTGCAACAGGACGACATGGTTTCAAAAACATTTATTAGTGTGTGGAGTTTATCACACAGGGGCTAATTTTGGGATTAAAGAGAGATTAAAGCACATTTAAAGCATCCTGCAAATAAATAAATTCAAAAAAGGACGTTCCCAAGGTCTAGTTTTATCCAAGGAGTTTATTGCACTGGGGCTGATTGTGGCATTAAAGAAAGATTAAAGCGCATTTAAAGCATCTTGCAAATAAAGTGAAAATGGTGCATAATTGTGCGATTATCACATGCAAGAGATGTTGGAAATGAATTGCCACTGAAATCCAGAAAGTAAAAAGATTCCCATTAATGCTTCTATGTGGCCACTTTAATGGCGGGTTTTGTCCCAGAATTCCATAGCATTGAACCAGAGCAGTTCATGAGGTTTTCTGGGGCTGAGAGTCTATAACCCAGCAGGTTTCCAGGCCAAGTTGGGAATTAATCCCTGGTCTCTAGCATCGTAGTCCAGTGTTCAAATCTCTGACATATATCTTTTGTTGTTGTGTTCCTTCAAGTTGTTTCTGACTTATGGCGACCCTAAGACGAAACTTAGCTGAAAGAAGCCAACTTCTTTCTTTCAGTTAGTTTCAAAGATGCTACAAGCTGAAACTATTGTGGAATTTTCTTGGCAAGTTTGGTCGGAGGGGGTTTGCCATTGCCATCCTCTGAGGCTGAGAGCGTGTGACTTGCCCAACCCAAGGCCACCCAGTGGGTTTTCATGGCCAAGCAGGGATTCGAACCCTGGCCTTTAGAGTCATAGTCCAATGCTCAGACTATTACACCACATTGGCTCAATCTGATATGTATATTCACCCTGTATTAAGGATATTGGGCAGCATAGCAATTTATTAATTAATTGTCAGATTAAGTCATTAATTACTTTCAACATTTCCCTTCTTCTTTTTTAATCCCTCTTTTAAAAACAATGAACAGAAAGCCACATGCCTCCCCAACAGTGGAATTTTTCGCCCCAGTGGGTGAAGCCGTATCAGGCATCGTCTCCATTGAATCCGTCCGGCTCTGATGCGAATCCAGCCACAGTGGTGACCGATCCCTATCAGTCTCCTGTTCTCCAGGGTGTTCCTCCTTCCACGATGGAGCTGTGGCATTTGCCTTCGGGAAGAAATCCAAATTTGACTGCCGCTTCAGGCTACTCTCCTTCTATGCCTGACCTGCCTCTGGCACAGGGCACCGTCTCAGATGGAAAATACGGGTCGCTGCTTGGCCTCTTGCAACAGGAGAGATGTCCCTCTTCCGTCCAGGAGCCTCTGGATTCTGGATCCACTTGTTTTACCAGCTCCGCGAGATTACAAAACATGAGCCAGAGTTTAACTGCTGCGGGAGGTAAGTCAAGACTGGTTGGCTTTTGAGTCGTCGGTCCTTTGCCAAACAAAAAATGTATTGTTAAAAAAGGCCTATGGTTTGCATTTTAGGTTTTGGACAGGAGGGGAAGCAGACATAGCTTGTGGTCAGTACAAACACTGTGCTGGTGCATGGAGGTGGATACAATGCAGTGCCACTGCGTTGTGATGTCTCTATTCCAGTGCCACTGTGTTGTGGTGCCTGTAGTGTAGTGCCACTGTGTTATGGGGTCCCTAGTCCAATGCTACTGTGTTATGGGGTCAGTTGTGCATTCCCACAGTGTTGTGGTGTCCCTCGTTCAGTGCCATTGCATTGTGGGGTCAGTACTGTAGTGCAGCGCCACTGTGTTGTGCTGTCCTTAGTGCATTGCCACTCCATTGTGGGTTCAGTTGTGCAGTCCCACTTTGTTGTAGTGTCCCTAGTGCAGTGGCACTGTGTGGTGTAGTCTGCAATGTAGTGCCACTGCATTGTGGGGTTTTCAGTGCAGTGCTGCTGCACTGTTGTGGAGTCTGTAGTGCAGTGCCACTGTATTGTGTGCTCAGTTGTGTAGTGCTTTTGTGTTGTGATGTCGTTAGTGCAGTACCATTGCATTGTGGGTTTACTAGTGCAGTGTTACTATGTTGTGGGGTCTGTAGTGCAGTGCCACTGTGTTGTGCTGTCCTTAATGCAGTGCCACTGCATTGTGGTGTCCTGGAAACTTCATGTAAAACGTACATTAAAAACTTCATGAACTTTGTATCTCCTGCGCATGGACTTATATTTGAATTATTGAACATTATACCTTATCCATATATGATTGTTCCCTTGATGGTGTTTTTTAAGTTTGAGGGATAGAATGCCTTACATTATGGTTGCTTTGAAATAATCTAATTTTTGCTGTATGGTCATTTTTTAGATGGCTTATACGAAACTATTATTTCATTGGATGGTTCAAATAGTCTCATTGGAGTAAATATATGCAATATATAAATTCAGCAGATTTATGCATTATTTTCAATGTGAATTTTCATAAGTCCCAGACTTTCCTTGTTAGTATTTCATGGAAAATGCAACTTACAAAGCAGCGCCACTGCTGTTGTTGTGTGCTTTCAAATATGGTGCATGTTGTAAAATCATTATCCACTTCATTGTTGATATGTTTTGTGTTTTCCAGGCATCCCACCGAATGACAGAAGAAGAGATTTGTTCTTTTAGAAAACGGACATTTTATTTGTTCCCACAAAAAGGACTACTTTTTTTTAAAGGACAGAATTGCATCTGTGATTAAGAAAAACTGAGGAAGATCAAGAAAATATTCTTGGCCTCCTCCAAACACACAATCACTTGCTTATTTCCAGATAGATATTTGCATGCTTTTTCAAATATATACGCTGAGATACAACTTCTTCGGTATTTTGATTTTTGTCTTGTGCTGGCCTTCTCAACAACCCAGTTTTGACCTTTCTGGCCTAGAGAAAAAGCCCTTCGTCCTTGTTCATAATGACCAGTGTCGTGTTTTTTCGGAGGTTGCGATGACAGATTGTTTCCAGCGGAGCAAGACATGGGAGTCCAGAACCTGAGAACAAAGTAAACACTTAGGAGGTGGATTGCTGAAGACCGAGAGGCCTGCCAAGTGGGGCAGCAAGGATGATGGGCCTTGCAGTTGTTGTGTCATAAAGTTAAGATCCAGTTGTGAACTTTGCTATTCAACAGGGTGAAATTGAGAGTTTCTTATCCTATCTCCTCCATTCTATTACAGATGGAGTCTTCCTTATCTGAAATACTTGGCAACAGAGGTGTTTTGGATCCCCCCCCCCAATTTTTGTTTAGTATTTGCATATACATAATTTCTCTTGGAGATGGACCTGAGACTTGTAGGGTAGTTTAAATTTGCCAAGGCTTCAGCCTTTGGTAAGGAAACAAAAATATTTAAATATGAAAACTATCAAAGCCAAGCCTGTTTAGGTCTAGTTTTAAACTGGCAGAGTAGCAAAAATGTGCCTTTGTCTAGCTATGCTTCCCTAAGAAGTGAGACTGACTCCAAAAACAACACAAGCAACATGTAGTTAAAAACAAAAGTTTACGAATGGCTTTAATCTATATTTTAATAAAAGGCTATATCCTAATCTAGCTAGAGAATAGTTCAGGTGAAAAGAAATCTTTATCTCACCATCTTTCCAAAGAAACTGGAGAGAGGAGGAAGATTGATAAAAAACCCAAGTACCAACAACTTGGCTGTCTGTGATGCTGAGATGTTGCCATGCGCTCTGATGGTGTTTTTGCTCCTTTCATTCCTATATATTTCCCTCTCACTCTGGAAGACAAAATATTATATTATGTTGAACAGCCTCCATCTGGTGTTGTGCGTATATAATCCATTTCTTTCCCCTAATTCCAATCTGGTCCTGTTTGCAATGCCAACTTCTGTCTGACGAGAGCTGTTGCTTATATCCTGGAGAAACTTCAATATCAGAATAAAAAGGGAATCTAGATGTTATTTAACCCTATATAGTCCCCGAAACCAAGAGCCAGCATGGTGTGGTGGTTTGAGCGTTGGACTAGGACTCTGGAGAACAGGGTTTGAATCTCAGCTCAGCCATGGAAACCCAATGGTCAAGTCACACTCTTTCAGCCTCAGAGGATAGCAATGGCAAAAGCTTGCCAAGAACTTGCCAAGAAAACCCCATGAAAGGGTCGCCATAAGTCAGAAACGACTCGAAAGCACACAACAAACAACAACAACAACAGGAAACATAAACACAGAGGATTAATCTAATGTTTAGAATTAAAGAGTAAGAAGGGATAAAGCCACTGGTAGCCACAAGGAGGCAGTGAGCCATAGGATATGGCCTTTGCGCAATTTTGTGCCAAAACTGTCTTTGAGCAATTTTATCTTCAGGATTTGGTGGCTGCCCACCATTGCTGGCAGGAAGCTAAATTGGCAGGATTAATTTCTGATCTAGTTGCATGGTTCTTTCTAGGGTTTTCTTAGCAGCTTTAAAGTCCTAGAACGCCAGCGTTGAAAGCAAAGGGGTGGAAACCCTGCAGTCATTGTCTGTGTATGGACATAAACTAATTTGTCTGTGCATGATCATCATCTTGATAGCTGAAACCAAAGATGAGTAGCGCATGGAGAGAAGCTGTGCCAAATCTCTGAGACTGAGCATTTTTAAGAAGTTGCAGGCAGAAAGTTGGCAGCTTTCATATCAGTGGGACAATGATCCGCCCCAGGATCTAGACTGAACTTTAACAGAGCTATCTAAGGCACTAAAATTATTTGGGGGATAAGGTTTTGCATGGTTAAATGGTTGCTTAAGGTCTTTATGAAAACTGCTACTGCTTTGGCTTGGTCTGATTCTTACCCATGTGCCCCAGTATTGTCTACTCTGTCAGACTTTAGCTATTGTTGTTGTTGTTGTTGTTGTTGTTGTTATTATTATTTTATTATATTATATTATATCCCACCTTTCTCCCAATATAGGGACTCAAGGCCTATAGGTAAGCTATTCAAGGTAACTTAATATTCAGAGACCTTCTGCATTTGAGACTGAAGGTATTTATGTAGCCCTAGTACCCAGTCCATAAAAACGTAGTAGCAGTCCATAGACATGTTCTGCCTGAAATGGAGCCCTACAGAACTTGGTATTCCCATTTGGCCTCCCATCTAAACATTAATCAAACCCCAAAATCAGCAAAGCACAGTTGAAAATGGCAACTGGAAGTAATGTGAGATGTGGGTTCACGGTTGCATGGACAGCATTTGGCCCCTGGACCCATATAGTTGCCCATCCTGACGTAGCACAACATCCTCCGTAGCACGACAGCCTTCCCACAGTTTGTTGTTGCCATTGTTGTTGTGTGCCTTCAAGTTGTTTCTGATTTATGGCAACCCTAAACCTCTCTCGTGGGGTTTTCTCAGCAAGGATTTTTTTAGATGAGATTTGCCATTGCCTTCCCCTGAGGCTGAGAGAGTATGACTTCCCAAGGGTTTATATTGGTTTATATGGCCAAACTTGGAATTGAACCCTGGTCTTCAGGGTCATAGCCCAACACTCAAGCCACTATGCCCACGGCGGCTAGTCAAATATCCTCTCAAAGCCAACCATTGTGGCATGAAAGCCAAATGGTCTCTCCTTGTTGCTCTGCAGCAACTTGTCTTCCACAGGTATCCTCTGCAGGTGGGTGCTCTGGGTGTTGTAGTGAGTTGGGCCTCTGCCACAAGGCAGATGGGTTTGGAGTCATACTTGTGCATTTTGGCTTTCTTTGTTAGCTTCTACACTATATAATCCATAGAAACCCATCTTCCATTGGTCTTGCAACCCAGCCCAAAGGCTCCCCTTATGTCCAGAGATGTTGATTTAAATTTGTTCACCAACCATAGCATAGACTTTGTTTGGAGCCCCAGTTCCATCACTGGCTCAGAGGGAATGCTAGATCCCATCAGTGAAAGGGACTGAGGATCCTTCTCAACGGTGTGTATCATCTATAGCCTCATTTACCGCCAATAAAACTTACTTTATAGTGGTTTTGCAATGTGTGTCCGCTGTTGTTATTGTTAACTACCCTCAAGTTGACTTCGACGCATGGTGACCCTATGAATGAGAGACCTCCAAGTCATCCTCAGTTCTTGCAGATTCATGGCCATGGCTTCTCCAACTGAGCCTATCCATTTGGTATATCATCTTCTTCTTTTCCTATTGCCTTCTACCTTGTTGCTAAACATTTTTCTATGAGCGAGTCATGTCTTCTCATAATATGGCCAAAGTACAGTCTTAGTTTAAGCATCTTGGCTTCTCTTCCCTGGAGCTTGAGAAGTACAACCCTACTGCAACGAGGCGCCAAAATAGATGCCAGTCCTGATGAAATGCGCTTGCGTGCATCTCTGTTGCCTCTCCGTGGGTGTGCAAAGCATCCGTGGGATCAGCAATTCTTGCTCGAAGTAGCCAAGCAAAACAAAGAGAAGAAAAAGTTTGCCTACCTGGCAACCACATCCTTTCTTCAGCTTCTACTCCTCGTTGAGCCGCACAAAACCCTACAAAGCATTGTCACAAACACTTGGGAAGCTGATCAGTATTTCCGTAGAAGCCGAACGCCACATGGGCCAAGTGTATCAATTTTTGCAATCTGCTTATCGGCAGGGGGAAAAACGTCCCATAATTAGGTCAACAAACATCCAAGTTGGCAATGTTCTATTTGTATGAGCTGGAAAGTTTCTGGGGTGCACTGACTTTGTCAATGGAAGGGTTTAGGGCTCACATGGAACTCAATGTGTTAAAAAACTGGCATGGGACATACATGGCACATGATAGAATCACTTGGTACATTGGTACCTAAAATAGTAGGTTTTTTAAAAAAACAAACACTGAAATTAGCCCAACTGAAGAAACAACCCATCATTATCAGATGTTCCAGCCCTAAATAAAATACGTATTTCTAGGGCAGAATCTTAGGGAAGCCAAATCTTGATTCAGTGATTATCGCTTTGGAAAATGTTGTACTATCTTTCTCTTCCCATTTCTTTCTCAGCTTTCATTTGCTGTGCTGAAATTCCAGATTTCACTTGCTGATAAAGTGAGTAATGCAAAAAATATCCAAGGTGAGTCAAGACAGCGACCAGATGCTTTTCCTTGAGTCAGGGACATACAATAAAATGGTTAAGGGTTACCAGAAATTCTCCGCAAAAAAACCAAAAGCGGCCTCATCAGACAGCATCACTTGGCAGCATCGCATCTCATGGGCTGAGCAGCGTCAAGGTGGCAAACCTCAACTCCTTTGCGTAAAAACCTTTTGCTGTGGTTACACACCTTTTGGGACACATTCAACTTGACTCAGCAGGAAGGATGGTAACCTGGCATTTTCACTTTCCTTGGTTTAGGCTAGTACGATAGCATCCAAAATCCACAAAACAGCAGTACCTTTATTGTGCAAAATCCACCAAACAAGGGTACCTTTATTGGGCCAACCAATATTATTCAAAATCCACAAAATAGGGATACCTTTATTAGACCAACCAATATTATTCAAAATCCACAAAATAGGGGTTCCTTTATTGGGCCAACCAATATTTTTGGCT
Source organism: Sceloporus undulatus (assembly GCF_019175285.1). Lineage (NCBI taxonomy): Eukaryota > Metazoa > Chordata > Lepidosauria > Squamata > Phrynosomatidae > Sceloporus > Sceloporus undulatus. Next base: position 32,835,215 of record NC_056528.1, read on the forward strand.
GGCCCAATAAAGGTGTCCCTGTTTTGTGGATTTTGGATGTTATTTTACTTTGCTAGATAACCAACATACTTACCTTTGGATATGTTTTCTTGGTTTAGGTTAGTTCATGACTGGCTCATAACAAGCCATTGGTCTGGTCGTCTTTGGCAAACAAGAGCTCTCTTCAAGCTAAAGATCATTGCTCCCATCCACGGGGATGCATTTACACTGCAGAATTAATGCAGCTTAACACCGCTTTAACTGCCATGGCTCCATCCTATGGAATCCTGGGATTTGTAGTATGTTGTGGTACCAGAGTTCTCTGACAAAGAAGGTTAACTATCTCTCTTCCTTTCTTCCATTCACTCAAGCCAAGAGGAAGGGAGAGGAGGCATGAAAGGGTTGCTCATGATAGGAAAAAGAACAGAAAAGTAGTGGAGAAGAAGGACGAAGTCAATGGAAGAGCAACACACACATTTTACAAACTGACGTGAGCTACAAATGCCGAGTTCAAACGATTGTTTGTTTTTGCTGTTGTTGTGGGAGAGGAGGGTGAACAAATCTCCCCACAATGGAAGATGACTTTGTTTCCCCAGGAAGTTGTGGGCAGGCATAATGCATTGCCGTTCTCATTGCGCAGGGAGTAAGAGCCAAAGGCGGCATTCATGCTTCTCACACACCCAGGACACAAGACACATGGAGTCTGGCGAGGCTTATTCCCCAACCAGCCCCAGGACGTCTGGCTCAACGGTCACCATGAAGACCGTCCTCAGCCTGATCGCCACCTTCGTGATAGCACAGCTTGTCGGGTCGGCCCTGTTTGGCTTGTATCTTCACATGAAGCTGGACAAGGTAAGACCGAGCCGACTTATGTTGGTTGTTCTGTCCAAAGAGAATCCAAGAACCACAAAATTCTCATGGACATCTTCCACTTGTGTGTGTGTGTCCATGTGCCTTCAAGTCACTGGTTGACTTGTGGTGGTACCATGAATTTTGTTGGGTTTTCTTAGGTGAGGAACACCTGGAGATGGTTTTGCCAGTTCCTTCCTCTGAAACAGAGCCTACAGTGCCTGGTATTCATTGGTGGCCTCCCATTGAACAGGCTTCCATGATCAGCCAAGACCTAAAAACCTTAGGCTATTTAGACCTCAGATTCACATACCTTTTAAACATTTGCTGTCCATTAAAAGACAGAAATGTATTTGTGTGTCCATGTGCCTTCAAGTCACCTGTCGACTTATGGTGACCCCATAAATTCACAGAGTTTTCTTAGGCAAAGAATACTCAGAGGTGATTTTGCTAGTTCCTTCCTCTGAAATGGAGCCTTCAGCACTTGGTATTCATTGGCGGTCTCCCACGTAAGTACTAACTAGTGCTGACCCTACTTAGCTTCCAAGATTAGGTGGACCTGGTAGGATGCTTAGTTCCTCTCCTAGCTTGTGTCTTCTTCTTCTTAATTAATAACTTTTGCTGTCTTGACCACACTCTGATGTTCCTTGGCCATATTTGTGTTGGGTTTCACCTGTGAAACGTTGGAAAGTATGGGTCCCTGCTTTCTCTTCCATCATTGCCTAGTGCCACCTCCAAGGACTTACTGCCTGAGGCAAGGAACTGCCTGTTGTGTACCAGTAATGGAACAGCATCCTCCATTACATCAGAGCATCCGAAACACATCAGTCTTGCCTAATTTTGGAAATAAAACAGTTGGATGAGAGATCCTCAGGGAAGTGTTAATAGTTGGATGAGAGATGCTCAGGGAACTCTTAATAGTTGGACAAGAGACCATCAGGGAATCCTAACAGTTGGATGAGAGGCCATCAGAAAACTCTTAATAGTTGAATGAAAGAACATCAGGAAACTCTCCATGGTTAACTCGGATAATCCCTGCCGAACTGAGATGATCTGAATGTATGGCATGGTCAGATATAACTATAATGGTGGATTTCAGTTATTGTACTTACATTGACAATGCAAGATCTTGGCCAGCAAGAATGCATGTCTAAAAGTACAAATATCTAAAACCATATTGGGTCAAATACTAAAACTTTTGAAATTTTTTACAAGTTGGTGTATTTTTGTCCTTCAAGAACATAAAAAGCAGCTCACCAGGATCCTGTATGGCAGTGATGGATGTGTAACCATTTGTGACTGTTATGTATTCATGTATTCATAACAGTCCCTAATAATCCCTTCCAGATCTTTCTATGCTTTTATGAAGATGTTTGCTGTGGAAGGCAGAGATGGGACAGAATCCGGCATGTTTCTTCTTTCTTTGCAACTGTTTTTTGGCTATATAAAGGTAGCACAATGTCTCACAATGGTGGCTTTTTTGTGGCATCACTGAGTTCCTGAAGTATGCAGCCATTTGAAGCATTTTGTGTGGCTGCATGCGCCCACTCTGTAGATTTCTTCTCTGTGATGTTCAACCAGCTCCAGCCATTTTGGTTCTTTGATCAACTCATTTTTTTCCTTTGTATGTAGTCCAATCTTTAATTCCTTTTGCAGACAACGCAAATAACAAGTTGAGACTCCCTTATCCAAAATGCTTGGAACCAGAAGTGTTTTAGATTTTGGATTTTATTTTAAATTTTGGAATACTTGTATTTGCATATACATAATGAGATACCTTGGAGATGGAACCCAGGTCTAAACACAAAATTCATTTATGTTTTATGCACACCTTGTACGCATAGCCTGGAGGTGATCTTATACACAACATTTTTAAATAATTCTGTGCACGAAGCAAAATTTGCATACACTGAATCATCAGAAAGCAAAGGTGTCATTGTAGTGTTTTGTGGGTTTTTCGGGCTCTGTGACCATGTTCTAGAAAAGTTTATTCCTGACGTTTCACCGGCATCTGTGGCTGGCATCTTCAGAGAAACCCAAAAGGTGCCACTATTTCAGCCACCCACATGGACAATTTCGGATTGTGGAGTATTTCAGATTTTGGAATTCTGGGTTAGGGAGACTCAAGATGTACGGCCATTTTAATTTTGTGTATGATCACTTTGCCCTCTGCATTTTTCCTTCTGTGCGCACTGTCTATGCCATTGTAATTAGACTGGTGTCGTGCCAATGGACTTATTACATCCATGCTTTGTTCTTGTTGCACACTGCGTTGAACTCCTCAGATCTCCGCAATTTATGTACCTTCGTTGTTGCTGTATGCCTTCTAGTCATTTCTGATATATGGCTACCCTAAGGCAAATATATCATAGGGATTTCTTGGCAAGTTATTCAGGGTTTTTTTTTAACCGTTGCCATCCTCTGAGGCTAAGAGAATGTGACTTGCCAAAGGCCACCCAATGAGTTTCATGGCTCAGCAGGGATTCAAACCCTGGTCTCAGTCACAGTCCAGTGCTCAAACCACTATATCATGCTCAGATATGACTAAATGGAAGGCAGAGCGGTTAGGAGTCCTGTGTCTTTCTGCTTTTCCATCCGCCATTTCCTGCGGCATCCGGCACCATGTTGCACATCATTATGGAAAGTTCCTTGACACTCTGGGACAGCTTTTCAAAGGGAGGAAAGAAGCTTCCAAGCATGAACTGAAGGCTATCCCTGTTGTCGCATCTTAATGTTTGGTCTTCATTGCTTCTGAACATGGAAGCACTATATCAGAGTAAGGCTGCATCCACATTGGAGAAATAATCTGGTTTGGCACTGCTTTAAGTGTCTTGGCTGAAGGCCATGGAATTCTGGGGGTTGGAGTTTGTTGCAACAAACTCAAACTCCCAGGATTCCATAACCTTCAGCCAAGACACTTAAAGCGGTGCCAAACCGGTTATTTCTCCAGTGTGGATAAAGCCCTAGAGAGTCAATGGATATTTCTAGCCCTCAAAAGTGATAAAGGCGGGATACAGACCACCCAAAAGGGTGGTCTGCTGCCGCCTTAGTTTGCTGTGTGAGGGAGCCGCAGCGGATAAACCGCGCAGCAAAAAGAAGCCACAAAAAGTGGCTTCTTTTTCCGGTGCCATTGTGACACCGCAAGGCGGCAATGGCGCACTTGTGGCGTCAAAACCATGCCGAGACGTGAGGATGCTAGGTGTCTGTCACGTCAAAATGGCGGCGCCCATGTGTATAGGGTGCCACCATTTTGACGCCCTCGTCACGTGTGAGTGGCGAGGGGCATCTAAAAGCGCCACCCTTCACACATGACGACGGCATCCCATAGGGCCCGTCTATAGAGAGCCCCAGGTACCATATATGATACCATATATACTTGACTATAAGTCAACCTCATGTATAAGTCGAGGGCAGGGTTTGGGGGCAAATTTATGGATTTTTATATGACCCATGGATAAGTCGAGGGTAAAACTTAGGGGCATGCAACAAAGGATATAAACGATGAAGCAAAGTAAATCAATGCCAAAGAACTTATTCCTTCCAGCATAACTGTTTGTGTTCACCGTAAAGGTTGGATGGATAAGGAAGGAAGTACGGCAAATGGTGGCTGTGCGGTGTGTGTCGGAGGCAAAGAACATGCCCACGTGTCAAAAAGGATGTAATGGCAAAGCAAAGAAAATGGCGACTAGGTTAGCCGTGATGACAGCCTTCAACTTTAAAGTGATAACTTTGTCTAATTTCCTTATGTTCTCTTCTTTGTCAGGTGGGAGAGGAAATGAGTTTAGGAGAAGATGTTCTGTTTCTCCGAAGACTGCAGAAGTGTCGGAAGCCGCAAGAAGGTGACGCAACCCTCCTGGATTGTGCAAAGGTTTTAAAAAGCTTCCAGGATCTACAAAGTCTGACAAGCAAGGTAATGAGGTTTTCTCAAGAAGGCTTCTTTGCAGAGAGTGAGCCCTCCAAAATGCGATCGGCCCAGTTTCTTAGCGAATGAGTGTATCTATTCCATGATGGCTCCATCCAATGGAAACTTGGGATCTGTAGCTTGCTGAAGAACTTGAGATCCACTACTGGAGATCTCCAAACTACTAGTCCCAGGAACCCATAGGATGAAGCAATGAAGGGTTAGAGTGGTATAAACCTGCTCCAGTTGTGTAGTATACACACATCTATGCATTTCCATGTACACTTGAACCATAGGGTTGGTGTCATCCGTTGCGGGAGTGCATGGTTTTTTTGCACTAATGTTACCTGTAAATCATCATTCCCATATGCCACTGAATGTAACACTAATATAGTTGTGACAAAAACAACTAGCAGAATTAAAATTATATACCTTCAAATTACGTCGTACACACAACCTAAATGTATTTACTTATACCTAGTGAAGATTTGGTTACAATGTGATGTTTTTAAAGTTTGTTTAAAAATGTGATTTAAAATATTTTTATTTATTAGCAAACTTTAAAACCACATTTAATAACAACGAACATCACAGACAATACAAAACAATTACACTACCTTACAATCAAACCAAGACAACCCAAAACCGACAGATGTGTACTTCCTAATCTCTTTGTATTTTCTGTTTTGTATCACTCCCTTAATCATTCATCAGAGTATATCATTTTACCCCCTTTTATTAAACAGGCTCTATGTTAAACATAATCTTTATTTATCCCATGCTCAATGTATAGTTCTAAGTTTCTTCAATTCAATCCTATTGTGAAAGTTGAACCCCACTCTTTACTCAAATATTTTACAAGTAGGTCCCAGTCTTGACTCAATCTGTAGTAGGTATTCTTTCTCAGAAGTTGCATCAAACTGAAAGAGAATTTTAATTTTTAAAATGGGGGGGGGGTCCTCTCCTTTCCCCTTCCACTGAGATTCACCCCACATCCACCATTTCTTCCATTTGAACTTGTACAAAGTCTTCCTAAATTCAAAGGAGCATGCAAACGTTTCCTCATATGGTAAAGGTGAACTGAATGGTGAGGAGAAAGATGTTATTTGCAAAATAATATACAATCATTTATGCTAACCAGGCATGCAAAGTTTGCAACTCAAGAAAAAGGTGTTAGGAGGTTAGCACTGGGAATGGCTGAGGAAACCAACAATGCAACATTTGCTACTTGGCATTTGCGTTTTCACACCCTCATTTAATCTGCTCGCGTCGAGTCATTCTTGTAATTGTGTTACTAAAAGCAGACTTTCCTGTCCCAGCAATTTAACCATGCCAAACCAAGCATGGCAAATAGTACTTTCATCAGAAAATGTTGATGTTCAAGCAGGGACTCTGCTGCAGAGAACCTTTGGAGGTGCATCTACGCTGTAGAAACGATGCAGTTTGAAAGCACTTTAACTGACACGCCCCCAATTTACCGAATCCTGGATTTGTAATTTTGCAAGGCACTGGCATCCTTTGGCAGAGAAGGCTAAATACCTTGTGAAAATACAAATCCTAGGATTCCATAGAATGGAGCTACACTACTTAAAGCGGTTTCAAATTGTATTATTTCTACGATGGAGAGGTTTTCAAAGCTGACGAGAGAAAGGGAAAGAGACTTAGTTTGTGGCAGTAAATAAGAGTTCCTTGGAACAGCTTAAGAACAAGTCACAATTATGTAACTACAATTGTAAGGATTAATTGTAGTTAATCCTTTCCACCAGTAATGACAGTGTTACTATGGTGCATTACAATTGTAGTGTTAAAAAGGCAGGGGAATGAGCCATTACTATTTCAAATACGGATTTTGTCACCTCAATGATATTTTCCTTTAGTCCTCAACTCATATTGCATATTGCTTTATGTGCATATTGAACGGATATTATCCTGCTTTTAATAATATTAAATTCTCTTTCTCTCTCTCTCTGTTAAAAAAATAATTGTTCCAGGTTCCCCAAGAGAGCTCTGTTGCCATGCAAAAAGGTATGTGATTGCTTTTGGGTAGGGAGGTTTTGGTAGAAAGCAGGCAAGCCAGAAGGAGGAAAACCAAATTTCTGGCAGAGCTGGTATTACAACTAAGATCCAGAATCCTATGGGGCTAAGAAACCTGAAATGCAAAGATGTGTAACAGTGCACCAACAGCATCAGTCTTGCAGTGCATTGGTTCCTAAGGTTGGCAAATAACAGGCATTGGGGCGGCCTGATACAGATTGGGACTTAAGGCTGTATCAGCCTTATATCTGCACTGCAAAATTAATGCATTTTGACCCTGCTTTAGCTGTCATGGCTCAATTATATGGATTTCTGGGACTGGTAATTTTGTGAGATATTTAGCCTTCTTTGTCAGAGTGTTCTGGTGCCACAACAAACTACAATCCCATAGCATTGAACTATGGCAGTCAAAATGGTGTCAAACTGTTTTTGCAGTGCAGATGCAGCCTTAGGTACTGGATCGCAAACAGAGGAAACATTAAGGTTTTGTAATGTCTGTGAGGGTATCGTGAATGAATGGAATGGCAAAGGGAGATGAAAGGTTTTTAAAATATATTATTATTACTATTTCAGGTGACAAGAAGCCATCAGCAACCATTCACCTGGCAGGCTCAAAGGACAACAACAAAAGTGAGTATTAAGAGCCTTTGCATGCAAAGGGATCTTGCAGCACCTTTGAGACTAACTGGAAGAAAGAAGTTGGTAGCATGAACTTTCGTAGACTTCAGCCTCCTTCCTCAGATGCATGGGGAAACATACACCTGAAGAAGTAGGAAGAAGTCTATGATATTACAGGCTGAGTCTCCCAGAAGCGTGTGAGATTTTGGATCCCCCCCCCAATATTTTGGAATATTTGCATCTACATAATGGAATATTTTGGCATTGGAATCCAAGTCTAAACATGAAATCCATTTCTGTTTTGTATGCACCTTATGCATTTAGCCTAAAGGTAATTGAATACACGGTGCTTTCAATATTTTGGGGCATGAAATCAAGTTTGTGTACATTGAACTATCAGAAAGCAAAGGTGTCACTATCTCAGCCGCCCATGTGGACAATTTTGGATTTTGGAGGGTTTTAAATTTTGGATAAGGGAGACTCATCCTATACTATGATCCTCACTAGAGGAACCACTTTGCTGATCACATTTAGCAAAGTAGAATAAAATAAAATAAAATCTTCTATCTATTCTTTCCTCAGTTTTGCAGTGGAAGAAGACCATCTATGCCCCAACGGATGACACATTTTCCTACCAAGCTGGAAAACTCACAGTTGCCAGAGGAGGACGATATTATATCTACTCCCAAGTTGCCTTTTGCACCAACCCAGAGCCCCACGTGCCATTCAGCGTCTACATGTACCTTAACCTGCCCTCCGAGTTTGATAAGCTTCTCTTGAAAGGAGTGGGAACTCACAGCGGAGCGGATGATCTTTGCGGCCTTCAGTCAATTCATCTTGGGAGAGCCGTCGAACTCCAGCCGGGCCACACTATCTTCGTAAACGTGACGGACTCTTCCAGAGTGAACTATGACAACGGGAACACATACTTTGGCATGTTTGAGCTCTCTTAGGAGAAGCCAAGGTGCCGAGCTTTGTTGAACAAAGCCATTCCCCCATTCCCAATTCCAAATCATATTTATAACCCACGCCATTCTTCTTTGATTTCTTCAAGATGTTGTGTATTTTATTTTATTTATTATTGAGAGGTGCCATGTTGATCCAGGGAGCTCAAATGTAATGCCGCTAACCCTGGCCACAAAATGTGTGTGATGTTGGTGTCGACAGTTGTGTAACGCTTTGCCCAGGTTGACATGCCCTCTTCCTAAGCTGCTTGGGTGCTGGCACACCAAGTCTTAGGGCTGCTCTGCCTATTGCTTCTTTCAGGCAATACAAATCTAAATGCAGCTTATATTTCAAAGGTGCAACACAGCCAGAATTGTGTTGGTGATATATGCCTGTGTCACACAAGTATATGGGTTTTTTTGGACATTGGAAAGGGAGATTAAGTCCTTCCTTGTGCAATATCTGCCCACTGTAAGGCATCTTCCATGTACCCAGTGCCTAGTGACGAAGCAAGTGTAGGCCATTTTGGGTGACTTTGAGGATCCCAGAGGTCCTCCATGTTACCCTGCTGGCAACCAGAGGTGGCAGGTGGCTACCAAGTCTGTGTGAGTGGTGAACAGGTCTTAAAGCAGAGGATCTCAGCCTTTGATCCTTCAGCTGTTTGGGACCTCAGCACCCAGAAGTCTTTGCCAGCATGGCCAATGATGACGGAATCTGGGAGATGAAGTCAAAAACATCTGGAGGACCAGAGGTTGAGAACCACTGTCTTAAAGGAACCTGAACATGATATGATGGTTTTAATTCAACATTTTTGATCAAAACTTTTTAAAGGAGTCTGTTTTTTGCTCTTTGAAATAAACTGCCTGAAAAGTTGGGATAATAGGTGCATTATGTAATCAATTTTATCAGTTTTTGAAGATGACCTATGTGAAATGATCAATAATTATAATCGATATGACTATCCACCTTTGGGAATGTTTCATGTTGGAGTTTAAGGCTGGTGAAATAAAGTGCATTCTCCTACTGATGTAATTCATTTGTTTAATCCACCGTAAAAGAAAGAAGGTTTTTGTTCAGTTTTCAGATTGGTACTGTTAACTGTGACCATTTTGTAATGAACTCTAGTATCTCTTACTCAAAGATTGAATAACATATTTTTTAAAGGGTTCGGATGTTGTGCCGTAAAAGGGAAATCATGCACCCACATTTAAGCTTTTTTCTTTAAAATCCTTCTTTATTTTGTTGAAAACCACCATTTAAAAATTGCTCAAAATAAAAACAGTTTAGAAAAAGTTTAACTTGCATCAGTTGTCATGACAGTAAATTAAAAACAACAACAACAACAATGCGTGATAGGAGAGAAAACAGAAGGCAAAGGAATAATGTGAGGGAAATAACAGGAGCGTATTTACAAAGGGCTGTAAACAAATTACATATATGAAACACTGCAATCGGATCGACATGGCTTCTCTTCCTTTAGGATAGCTGAATATCCTTCCTTGGTGTTCACAGTGCAATCCTAGAGAGGTCTATTCAGAAATTAATGGATACACTCGACTATAAGTCGACCTCATGTATAAGTCGAGGGCAGGTTTTCCGGCATAAGTTACGGGTTTTGAGATGACCCATGGATAAGTCGAAGGTAAAATTTAGGAGCAAGAAACAAAGGATGTAAAGGATGAAGCAAAGGAAAACAACTTACGAAATTCCTTCTGGCATAACTGTTTGTGCTCACCCTAAAGGCTGGATGGATGAGAGGGGGATTATGGAAAACTGTGTGATGCATCGGAGATGCAACCAGGCGCACGCAAAGGATGTAAGGGCAAAGCAATGAAAATATTGTCTGCGTTAGCAGTGATTGTTTCTTTAATGTGATACGTTTGCCTGATTTTAAATGTCTTATTCAAATGCTTCAAAGCCAGTCTCCTCTTGACGGTCCTTTGATGGGGAAGCGCCAAAGATTTGCCACCTTTTTCCCACCCAGGGATTCAAAAAAGTCCAAAGTGGCACCATGGTGGAAAAAGTAGGGAGGGTCAGTGCTTTTTTAAAGTGCTCCCAGGATGGTGTCCCTGCACCACTAAAAATGGGCCAGAAGTAACTTCTGGTTTCCAGTTATAGGATTTATTTATTTTTATTGGAAGTTAGAGAGGCTGCGGTATTCGTCGTCCCTGGAGTGGAGATTTTTGCTCTTCCAGTTTTTGGGGGGAGAAGAGGAAGAGCAGGAGCTTGGGGGTACTTCGTGGCTTCTCATGGACACCCCTGAAATCCTTCTGTAGAAATAATGCAGTTTGGACACCCCTTTTAGGGCTCTAGTTCCATGTTATGGAATATTGGGACTTGAGGTTTTACAAGGTCTATGGCCTTCTCTGCCAAAGAATGCTGGTGCCTCACAAAACTACAAATCCAAGGATACCGTAGGATGGAGCTATGGCAGTTAAAGTGGTGTCAAACAGCATTATTTCTACAATGTAGATGCATCCCCAGATGACTTTAGGGTCACTGAGCAGCTGCTGAAAACATACTGTTAATGTATTGGGTTCACTTCTATCATCTGTGCTGCAACAAACCATTAAGGAACTATGCCACTCCAGCTATCAATAAAATATACCTCTGCCAGCAAAACAAATGAAATGAAATAAAGGGGACAAAAACCACCATTCTAGGAATCCAGGCGGTAATGCAACATGCAGATTGGAATTATTATAGGCAAAGCGGGTTCATTTGCATATTGTTCAGGTTAACTAATATTTTCTTTTTCAACACAGACAAAAAAAGAGGGTCCTCTGTCAAGACACAGTAAAACATCTATAATTTCCTTTCATCCAAGCGGGAGAGCAGTGAACATTCATCCAGCTTCCCTGTGCAAAATTCGACACTCAAACGAAAATATCTGAAATATTTCCCATGTCCTAACAGGATATATTCTCCTAGGTTATTATTATTATTATTATTACTATCTTTTTAAAGTCACTTTTGGGTGCTAAGCAAACTGCATTCAGCTTCTAGGTTGTTGTGTTGCGGTTCTTTTTTTTACATTCTGCAAATACGTCGTTGAAAGAGTTAAGCAAACAAGGGCTGCCAAGCAGTTAGCGAAATCTTAAGGAATCAGATCAGTTTTTATCGATTAATTCATTCTGAGACAACCTGCTTACGAATAAAAAAAGGGTTATTCTGAAGGGAAAGTAATAAACTTTACACTTAAGAGAATGGAAATAGTGACAATGCAGGAATGGTCTCAGAATAAGATTTTCTTCATATGGAAGAGAAAAGGGACCATAACATACTGGCAGAGCGCATGCTTTGTGTATAGAAGGTCCCATGTTTAAACCCTGGCACAGAAATAGCATTAGTGAGGTCGAGATCCTACAACATGGTTGCACGCGGTTAAGTCTCAGCATGCAAGATTGCATACTCATTCTGCTATGCCACCCTTGTGGCAACATTGTGCAACTCAACTAAGATCCCAAGGAGCAACAGAGTGCCCAACAAATGTGCCATGCCCATCCAAGCACCACTCTTGCTTTCACAACCTT
>NC_056528.1:32847083-32890405 GCF_019175285.1 Sceloporus undulatus
GAACTGAATGCAGACATTCCACATTTTACAAAAGTGCCCATCCAACATCCGCAGGGGAATTTATACGCGCATAAACTCATCTGCAGAATTTTGGCCACAATATTCAAAGCTTTAGTAAAAACAAAACAAAACCCAGAGGGAATCCACACACTTGGCTGGCCATTTTGCTGCCTGAGGCAAAAGACATGATGCTCTCTTGTACTAAGGCACACCAGAGTGCCAGTTGGATCTTCTGGCTCGGATTGAGGATAATACCAACTTTTGTTTCCTGGGGCCATTGCCTAATTCTGTTTAATGCTAGGGCTGGCTCTGTGCTAGCATGGCCAGCTTTTCAAAACAGTCAAAATTCATGATATTCACGGCTGGTGGCCAGAAAGTCACTATGAACAAACTGTGTGCTCCCTAAATACTAAATTGAAAGTATTGATGAGTTAACTCCTCGAGATGGACGGGTGCATTGTGTTAACACATTGCCTACATTCAAAAACTACATGATGCACACATTTCTGTCTTTATGGATGGTCAACATCCCAAAATGCAGGATTTGGGGCCATCTTGTTCAGATTATATAAAAGAAAACAACAACAACTTTCCAACCCTCAAATAAGGGACATCACTTATAATAAGGGACACCTGCCAACCCTAAAAGAGGCAAGCTTTTTGGCCTTCAAATAAGGGACAACTCTTATAATAAGGGACACCTGCTAACCCTATAAGGGACAACCTTCCTGGCCCTTAAAATTAGGGGCATCCTTTATAATAAGGGATACCTGCCAACCCTATAAGGGACAAGTTTTTCAGCCCTCAAATAAGAGACGTCTCTTGTAAGAAAGACGCCTGACAATCCTACTCTGCATACTCACACTCAATGCAGGGGGAGGTGAATTCAGCTATTAGTGGTTCTCCTAACCCTTCCTTTGCCTGAAAACAGTGTTGAGGGATCACAGCAAACTCCAGAGAGCTCAGTTTGTGATACTCGAAGAGGCACCCTACAACATTAACCAGTATGCTGTGGTGGCCTGGGGCATATTCTCCTCCATCGCAAGGCCACTGTGTTACTGTGCTCTGCGTCTTAAGTGTGGGACAAAATTATTACTATCAAGAGCCAGTGTGGTGTACTGGGTTGAGCGCTGGACTATGACTTTGGGATACCAGGGTTCGAATTCCCGCTCAGCCATGAAAACCCATTGGGTGACCTTGGGCAAGTCTCTCAGCCTCAGAGGATGGCAATGGCAAACACCCTCCGGAGAATCTTGCCAAGAAAACTCCTTAGGGTTGCCATACGTCAGAAATAACATGAAGTCACACAACAACGACACTATTACTACAGTTGTGAGCCTTCGAGCCATTTCCAATTATGAGCAACCCTAAGGCAAACCTATTGTGGGGTTTTCTGGGGCTGAGAGTGTGTGACTCAACCAAGGTCACCCAATGGATTTCCATGTCTCTATAGAGTTGTAGTCCAACTCTCAACCCATTACATCACACTGGCTCTTCCACTATTACTATTATTATTATTATCATGAGAGAAATCTATCTCATCTTCCTGATTATCTGAGAAACAAAGTGCAAATTACCTTTGGTTTTTACCTGATTGCAGTTCAAGAAACCACTCCTTTCCATATCCCTGCCCCCCAAATAACCAATAAATTAAGTAAAAGGCATTTGAAAAAGAGCCAAGAAAAGGAAGAGGGAAAGGGAAAAGGCAGATAAAAGTGTTCTTCCATGTCCTGTAAGGTTTCCACTCAGCAATCTTCATTCTGGGCAGCAACCGGTGGATCGCAAAAGTCCATATTCCTAGAAGAAGGTGCACTGAGGTACCAGAAGCTGGAGGCAGGTTCAGAAGACTCCGGGGGCAGAAGTGGGATGTTTTTATAAAGCAACCCTCGCTTGGCTGCCATTGGCATATTGACTTCTTGAAGTGGGGAGAAGAGGAAAAAAAGATCACAGCCATTGTCGTTCCTTTCTTGTTCGAAACAGAACAAACCCAAAACAAGTAAAACACACACACAGAGACACACACAAATATATATATATATATCTAAGGAGCGAGAGGAATCCAACTCTACAATTCCGCTTCCCAGGAATACCTGCCTTCATGTCCAACCTGCCAAGGGTGGCGTTAAGAAATCAAGCTAGGACCGAGGATCTCCGGCCGGTTTCTTCCCTGACACATTCATCGGTTTGCTTCAGCAACCGCCGAACTAACTTCTCTAATTCTTTCCTGGACTTCAGTTCTTCTTCCAAGCATTGCTTCATCCGTTTATTCTCCTACAGCATCGGGGCGGTTTGGGAGCGGGAGGAAACAAAGGAGGAAAAGGCCAACGTTTTCCATTATTTCATCATTTTTAACGTTGTCCCAAATGCAAAACCTGGAATGGATGCAACACCCCACTGACATGGAAGCCACCCAATATCATTTCTTCTACGACACCTTTTTTAAGATGTGACCACAACTCATGATGTGGTACTTCTGTCTGACATGACAGTAACCCAGCATTCATTCCTATTACCCCACTTGTCCTACCAAAGCAGCATATATGTTTCTTCCCTCCATTTCACAACAACCCTCTTAGGTAGGTTAGGGTGAGAGGCCTTGACTGGCTTAAGATCACCCAATGAACTCCACAACTGAGCGTGGATTTGCACCCGTGTTTTTTCAGTCCAAACCCAACACTTTAACCACACCGCAAACAATGCCCAGACATTTTCCAGGGTATCTTTTCAGCAATGAGAGCTGCAAACCTTTTCATTTAGTTGTTGTTTGTTGTTATGTGCCTGCAAGTCGTTTCCGACTTATGGCAACCCTAAGGCTATGAACCTATCATGGGGTTTTCCTGGCAAGATTTATTCAGAGTAGATTTGCCTTTGCCTTCCCCTGAGGCTGAGAACATGTGATTTGCCCGAGGTCACCCAATGGGTTTTGTGGCCAAGCCGGGAATCGAACCCTGGTCTCAGTCCAGCACTTAAATCACTAAGCCACAAACAAACCTCAATGACAACTTGTTATCTGCTACCCTGAATTTTGCACTTCTGCAAAATGGTTGTGGTATGTGTGTGCTGGGGATGCTTTCGATTACCTGCTTCAGTTCCTTGACCTCATCTTTCAGTGCATAGACAGTGTCCACAAGGCTCCTAGAAAAAAAGCAGATTGCACAAAAGGGCTAAAGGACAGTGGAGACAAAGTCTTGTGTTGCAAAAAGGGCTGTGATCTAAAAAAAATTGTTCTCATCCCTATGGCCTTTTTGGCTCTGTCAAAAAGAAATCTGGCCCTCAAGCTGAAACAGATTCATCCTTCTTGCTTTTAGATGATCCTTTGAAGCTCTCCTTTAAGCGCCCTCAACCAAATGAGCATTGGAGGGCTATGGAAGAGAAGGTCTTTCCAGTGGTGGCACCACATCTATATAATGCTCTCCCCAAAGAGGCTTGCCTGATGCCTTCACTGTAGTCCCAAGATCTTTGCATTTTCACAGTATATTTATCTGAAAATTACTTGCGAGCGTATACTCTATGGCCAACATCTGAATGCATGCACACAAACACATGTCTGGAATTTGTGTTACTGAGATCTACAGTTGCTGGGTTTCCCCCCCTGTTTTTCCCTGCAATTACAGTCATCCTTTCACATTTGCAGCTTTGACTTTTGCGAATTTGATTAATAGATTTTTTCTACGAACCTCCAAATTCCCCAGCATCACTTTATGGTCAATGTCTACCAGAAGTTGAACTGGAGGATCTAGAGATTCCTAGAGAAAACACTTCTATAGGCCTTTGTAGGTTCTCTGGTGCAATTATATGGTTAACTTCTGGCAGATGTTGGCCATAGAGTTGCTCTGGAGGACCTAGAGATTCCTAGGAGGGTTCATTGTACTGTTGTTTTGTTTTACCTTTGTCTTTTATGGTTTTTCTTTGTCCAAAATCCTTCTCGTAAACCACCCAGGTGAGCATTCCTCCCCAAATTCAACTCATTCTTCCCCTTTGCATCTGAGGAAGCAGACTCGAGTCTACAAAAGCTCATGCTACCAACTTCTTTCTTTCAGTTAATCTCAAGGGTGCTACAAGACCCCTTTGCAGACTTACTTTTCTTCTGTGATTGTTTGCCCATTGCTTCGCGTTTCCTCAATTATGATCTTCTCTTCCTCTGGAAGCAGGACTTGCGGGACGGATTCTTTACGGGAACCTGTTCGCAAGAGAGATCGGAGAAATACTATTTTAGACGCACAGAATAAGAACAAGAACATAGGGACCTCCACTTTTTCTCTCCCTTCAGAATACATTTCCTTAGACCTTGGCCTCCAGACAGCTGTCTAAAGCAGTCACAACAATTCAAAAGCATCTGCACTGTAGGAATGATGCAGTTTGATACCACTTTAAGTGCTGTTGTTCCTATGGAAATCTTGGGATGTGCAATTGTACCTTTAGCCTTCTCTGCCCAAGAGTGCAGGTGCCTCACAAAACTACAAATCCTAGGATTCTGTAGGATGGAGCTGCGTCAGTTAAAGTGGTGTCAAACTGCATTATTTCTACAATGTAGATGTATCCATCTAATACAAGATATGTTGCTTGAAAATCCCACACACATCTTCCTCTATCTGAATGTATTTTTTTAAATTTGCCATCTCTACATCTCCAACAAATGCTTGTTTCTCTGTTTCCATTCCTTCAGAAGATGTTAACGCCTCACCCAGGAAGCTGCTTTTCTGAAATGTGCAGCAGATTAAGTGATATCTTTTGAGCTTCCTATCCAAAGCTCATTCGCATCCTGAGATTACCATCAGTTTTGCTCTCCGTGGGTTGGGAGGGGAGAGAGAACTGTGAAGCAAGGTTGTGTTGTTACTCTTCCGCTTTCCGCATCTCCTTTGCACCCATGTTTGCCTTGTTCTTTCTAGATGAGCTTGAGAAATGCATGCATGCAAGAGGAGCCAGTGTGGCATAGCGGTTTGAGTGTGGAACTATGACTGGGGAGCAGGGTTCGAATCCTGGCTCAGCCATGAAAACCCATTGGGTGACCTTGGGCAAGTCACAGTCTCTCAGCCCCAGAGGAAGGCAATGGCAACCCCGCTCTGACGAAACTTGCCAAGAAAACCATGGAATAGGTTCATCCTAAGTAGGAAATAACTTGAAGCCAAACAACATACATGCACAAGATGACACTAACACTTTCTTGTGCTCATGTACTATTGGCTTGCAGAAGTACCAGCCAAAAATGATGCTGTTGCATCTGCCTAATTTCCAAAGCACACATATCATACCACTGGCTGGTACCTCTTGGCTTGAGGGGTGCCTCCATGTTCAAAGCCACAGAACTGCCTTTTAAGCCACCAACCTGAAGTAAGGGTCTGTTGGAAGCTTGCTCCGGTGCAATAGGCCTCGATCACTTTCAGGATCTGAGCATCTTCCTCCAAGGCAGCAGTACCTGGGAAATGTGACCAAGAGGATTAACTTTTGGGTCAGGATGGAAAAAAATATTTGAAAACAATTCAAAAAACAGTTGGAAAGCATGTTTCCAAAGTGTCCACAAGCCCTGACGAGAAACTTTGCCGTACAGGTGTTATTCTACGCAACATTCACACATTGTTGTTTTGCACATAGAACAGTGTTTTCTGCACAGGGGATAACATGTTGCGCACAGAAGCAGCCTTTTCTGCACAGAAAACAATATATTTTGCACAGAAAGTAATGTCTCCTGTGCACAGAACTACCACATGCAAGTTTTGCACCGAATAATCCCTGGAGAGTCCAGTTTTTGAAGGCTTACTTGCAGCAAGAAGAGAATGGCTAAAATTACTCATTGCTTCCTTTGAGAAAAATTCATTTAAAAATGACATGTTTGCTTTTTAGACAAATAGTGTTTGGCTTCCATTGCTTTCAGATTTTTAGGGCAGCCTCTAAGAATGACAACCAGTTTTGCTAAGGAAATAAGTACCACCTTGTTCTTTATTCTTGACATATCTTGGAAGGAACACGTTAAAAGTAATGCTGCTATGCATTTTTAGTTTTAGTATTTAGTAACAAGTGTTCGCTCACATTACAATGAAGGCAGTAAAGAGTAACATAAGTCTGGAACGTTAGAGCAGGAATCATTAGCCCTCCCAATATTGTTGGACTCTATGGCAAAAGTTCCTTTTTGGGTTCTGGTATACAGAATCCCCTGGTCAGTACAGACAGGGATTATCTTGGCTGGGGGATTCTGGGAGCTATAGTTGAAAAAGTAACTTTTCCAAGCTCTTAAGAGGAGCTTGTCACCCCATGAAAGAATCAGATTGAAAAATCCACCAACTTGTATCTCAACCTGTTAATACATAGTAGGAACATCCCAACTGCGAGCAAGTCATCGCAATGTGTTGGCCTACAGTCCCCATTATCCCCAGCCAGCAGAGACATCCCAGTTGAGGAAGACCGCTTTATAGGATGCTTTGGTTTTTGTTTTGGCAAATGGAGTGAGAATGAAAGACGTACTTTTTCTAATGACAAATTCCTCATCTGATGGTTTCCTCTCAGTTTTCCTTTTGGGAAGAAACTTTTTCATCGTTTTTGGACTCTTGCTGGAATCCTGCATTAATAAAGTAGAACCGATTAAGTAATAATGCCATGGCGGGTGTTATGGCGATTCAATTAAATTCTAATGGAAACAAGCTACTTTCTAAAAAAAAAAAAAAAGGACTGATAGGAATTGAAGTCCAAAACATCTATAGAAAGATGGGCAAATTTGGCAGGTTTTTAGGGGCTCCTTTTTTGTCTGGGTCTCTGTGGGACCATATTTTGTTGCCCCAAATGTCCCCGCAATATTACACTAAAAGTTGCTTTTAAACAAGAATTAAAAAGTGCAGGGAAACAGGTGCAACATATTTAAAAGGTGAGTTTTTGCTCTTGGAGATTTCCGAAAGAGGCAGGACATTTATTTGGGCCAAAGAAAGGGTGGTCTGGAGAATCTGGACAGGCTGAGGGGCACACAAATTAATTTGGAGACCACATGTGGCCCTGGGCCTCCCACTTTATTCACTCCTGATCTAGAGATAGAACTAGATTTAGACCTGTTACAGACTGCCAAAATAAAGCTGCTTCGGGTCTCTTTGGAGGTATGCTATTTAAATGATGCATAGGTCCTAAGAGTCTGGAGGTCGCGCCAAAGCCACACTCCATTCCTAAGCACTGGAGTGCAGCTTTGGTGCAGCTTCCGGATTCTTAGGGTGCATGCATCATTTAAATAGCATACCTCCAAAGAGACCCGAAGCAGCTTTATTTTGGCAGTCTGTAACAGGCCATAGATTCAGATCAAGATCAAGATCTAGAGGGTGCAATTCTAGTTGCCTGGACTAAACCAGCAACACTTAGAGCAAGAGCAGAAATCATGCAGACATTCTTGAACTGCAACTCCCATCAGTCTGAGCCAGCCTAGCCAATGGTGAGGGATGCTAAGTATTGCAGTTAAGGGCTGTACTTAGCCAAGCCTACGCTAAGGTCTAGGCCAGTAGTAATAGCCCTTCAGTTGTTTGGTTATAACTCCCATCAGCTCTAGATGGCACAGCCAATGGTGAAGAATGCTGGGCTTTGCAGTTCAAGATCCGGAGGGGTGCAGACTCCCCAACCTTTACCTACAGTCCTAGACAGGGTCTATGTGAAAATATTTTCAATGCTCAGAATATAAAGGGAGCAGAACTGTCCTTTAGGCCAGAGGTGTAGCTATGGAGAGCGGGCAAAATGAGGATGCTGATTTCCTTAGATAAGACTTCTCACACCCAAAAATAACATTTCCCTTCAGTCCCCAAATTTCTAGCTCGGCAAAAATGTAATACCTCTGTTGAGCGTTTAGAAATGCAATTGGGGTCCAAAGAAAAGGGGGCAGGCAAAGAGACCAAGGGAATGTGAACCCAGCAAATGGAAGAGAATTGAACCATTTTCAGTGTCTCACTCTCTGCAATGCTAGAAATCTAAGTGGTGAAATAATCCTTATTTGGGGGACAATGCCCTCATTTTATCCGTCCCCTGTTGCTCCAGCCCTGCTTTACACAGATGGCCGTTTGCAACTGATGGAACGTCTGAGTAAGCATAGATAGGAATGAACTGTTAAACAAACAAAAAAAATAAACTTAGTTTGGAAAATATTATATGTACCGGGAGGGGAAGGGGAGAATCCCCACCTTTTCTTTATTAAAGGAGGAAGATAACGTCGCAACTGGCTAAGTCACAGAGAGGCTTCTAGCCTTACCTTCAAGATGTAAGACATCCGCTAGGAATGAATATGTAAAGAAAGAGGAGACAAGTGTGAGATAAGAGGGTCACGGTTTGCCAAACAGCTCAATTTGTTCCATTCTGTCCCCGGAAAATACAGTGTGGGTCCCATCTCCAAGATATCTCATTATATATATGCAAATATTCCAAATTCCAAAATAACCCAAAATCCAAAACACTTCTGGTTCCAAGCATTTCAGATAAAGGAGACTTAACTTGTAATAACCTTTGCCATTTTGACCATGTAAAGCACATGTCACCCTTTATATGTATGAAATGTTGGATGGTGTGTCAGTCTGAGCTGTACAAATGAGAAATTTTTGCTATGTCTTATTGCTCTCGTTGCATTTATTTTATTGCAGCGCTTTATACTATATCTGGCATTGAACCCATCTCATAAAAGACAAGGCAGGAATATTATAAATAAGCAAATAAAAGAGCCAAGGAGGTTTTTTTGAAGAGTCAGGGCAGCCGACACAGTGTCGATTTTCAAAGGGAGGCTTTAAATAGGACATGCGTCCTGATGACCCAGTTTAAAGTGAAACGAGAATACGCAACGTGCATGCAAGCAGTTTTCGGATGCTTCCTGAAAGTGGACAGCTGTGGGAAAAGAAACCGCACCATCTTCACAAACTCCCCAAACTGTGAAATCACCTTCCAGGCAACAAAATGAGGACAACTGTAAATAAATGTTTCCTCATCTGCACTAGATAAATAATGCAGTTTGACATGGCTTTAACTCCATCCTATGGAATACAAGGGGATGTGTTGCCTGTCGTCGTATGGGGCCTTCAAGATAGTTTCATAGGGTGCCACTTTTAAAAACATAGAAAAAAGTTACAGTAAACCAGAATTAAAATTATTACAATATTAAATCAGACTGCATATAAATAATAAAATATAATTAAAAAAGTGTGTAGGGGGGAGAAGTGTTTAAAATATTTTAAAAGAATGTATGTATTGATTTATGGCAACCCCAAGAATTTCCTACGGTTTTCTTATGCAAGGAATGCTCAGAGGTGGCCTTGCTGGTTTCTTCCTTTGGAATGGAGCCTTGGCGGCCTCCCATCCAAACACTAGCCAAGCTTTGCCCTGCTTAGCTTCCAAGATCAGATGGATCTGGTGCCTTCAGGGTGTTTAGGTCCCTGTATGAAAGCTTAGGGAGAACAAAATTGTGCTTTGTGTTGCCTCCTACCTAACAATTAGCTTCAGACTATGGCAATCAGCAAGAGTTTTGTACTACAGAGATTTAAGTCAAAGGCAGAAAGATTGTGAAAAGTGACTCATTTAAAAAGGATCACTGAAAAAGAACGATCAAAGGAAGATGTTGTTTGTAGTTGCATTGTTCTGGGGTTGTGATATAAGCTTCCTGTATGATGCAAATAACTTCCCCCAATTTCCTGTGGGGCTACGATTTGCATGATGCTGTATTTTGAGGCAACTTGGATTGATTTATGTAAATGGGAGATCAAGTTTACTGCCTTCACAATACATCAAGCTTCTAGAAGAACAGTAATTCAGAAAGAGACTTGATGCTTAAAACTCCCAACATCTTACACGATAAAACAAAACAACCCCAAAATGAACATTAACGCTTATAAATTGGAGACTTTGGGCACGTCTGCACCGTAGAAATAATGCAGACACCACTTTAACTGTCGGGGAGCCATCCTACAGAATCCTGGGGTTTGTAGTTTTGTGAGGCATCAGCAATCTTTGGCAGAAGACTTCGTAAAACTGCAAATCTCAGGACTCAATAGGATGGAGCTACGGCACTTAAAAGTGGTGTTGAACTTGCATTATTTCTACAGCGTAGATGCAACCTGAGTTATAGGCAGACCTTTTAGAAGTGTCACTTTCACGGGCCAAAGAAAGTGACCATAAAATTGCATTGGAAGACCTACAAATGCCTAGAGCATTGATTTCCATTAGGTCCTCCAATGCAAGTCTGTGGTCAACATCTGCTGGAAGTTGACCACAAGATTGCACTGGAAGACCAACAAATGCCTAGAGAATTGTTCTTTCTAAGAATCTCTAGGTCCCCCAGCACAACTTTGTGGTCAACATCTGCTAGAAGCCAACCACAGAATTGCATTGGAGGACCTACAAATGCCTAGAGAATTGTTCTCTCTGGGAATCTCTAGGTCCTCCAGTGTGACTTCTGATGGACATTGACCATAAGGTTGCACTGGAAGATCTGGAGATTTTTAGAGGGAACATATTAATCTGATCAGAGAATAATTAAATCCACTAAAGTCAAAGCTGCAAACGTGGAGGGATGACTGCATTTACCCTGTGTTGTTTACCACAGAATAAGAGATAAACAGCAAGACTTAAACAACGGATGCAACACATACCCAAAGCCCCCATGACACTTACCTCTTTGTAGCTGAGTGCCACCGAAGGCCGGAGAGGAGGGGCGGGTCGGAGGCAACTTAAGGTCCAGGGCTTAAGGATTTTCGGAGGCTCCAGCGGGCCTCGCGATTGTCCGGTAGAGCTGAATGTCTGGCAAAATAATGTATTTGCTTATTAATTTGGTCAGTTTTTCATCGGTGTGCTGCCTTTTCAAGCCAAAGTGCCTCAGAGTGGTTAAGAAACACAGCCAAACAGTGATTTCAATGTACTGAGCTGTATTTGTTTAGATTCTTGTTTAGGGAACACCTCTGGATTTTTGTTCGATCTTGAAAGGAGAATATTCATTCATTCATTCATTCATTTATTTTTGTGTTTAAATAAATAAAATATACAATACAATAAAAATAAAATAAAAATAAAAAGCACCAACATATCTATCTATCTATGAATTATATTATATCATCATGATCACCATCGTCACCATCATCTTCATTGTCATTTTTATTGAAATAAAATCTATCAAAACTTAGAAAAATTAGTTTTTGGGGGGCTGCAAACCCTACAATTCTTGTATCAGGTGGAAGATTATGGACTCTCTCTCTCTCTCTTACCGAATGGGGGCTCCATGAGTGTGTCTTGGAGAGGGTGCCGCTGGACGCTGTCCCTCGGGGCAGCCTTTGCAAATGGTCAAGCCATTCGTGCAGGTCGTGGCTGCTATTGCAGTGGACCGTGATGCGGTCTATCATGCCTCCTGGGAGAAGGGAAAGGACCAGGTTATTCATGGGGCAAATCATTTCCCAGGGTCCCACAAAGACTCTGTGAAGGTTGCAAGTTCAGCTGGCTTTGAAATGGACTTAGAAGAGCCGTCCTAGATGCAGCCTTGGACTAGTTCAGTGATTCCCAAACAATGTTCCTCTAGTTCAGTGGTCCCCAAACTTGGGTCCTCCAGGATGTGGACAACTAGAGCAGTGATTCCCAAACTTTGGTCTTCCAGATGTTTTGGACTTCAGATCCCAGAAACTTCAGCCAGCCTGGTCAATAGACAGGAATTCTGGAAGCTTAAGCCCAAAACATCTGGAAGATGAAAGTTTGGG
This sequence comes from Sceloporus undulatus, assembly GCF_019175285.1. Classification (NCBI taxonomy): domain Eukaryota; kingdom Metazoa; phylum Chordata; class Lepidosauria; order Squamata; family Phrynosomatidae; genus Sceloporus; species Sceloporus undulatus. Next base: position 32,858,765 of record NC_056528.1, read on the forward strand.
AATCACTGCTCTAGTTGTTTTGGACTTCAGTTCCCAGAAGCCTCAGCCATCAAGGAGCTGAAATCCAAAACACCTGGAAGACCAGAGTTTGGGAATCACTTGTCTAGATGAATCTCCAGACCTTCTCCAGAAGCACTCTTCTCTTGTTGAGTCAATCTGAAAGAAACATCAGGGCCCATCATGCCATACATTAAATGGATGCGCCATGTGAAGAAGTCCTTCCTTTCCCTTTCTTATTGCAAGATGTGGTGATGGCTGCCAACCTGGATGGTTTTGAAATGGAGTGATACTCACTAAGTTGAGGCCTAGCAAGACCGGCTAGTAATTGTAGCTCATATATGTATTACTCTCAAGCACCACAGTGTATCTGAACTACATCATTCTAGCAGTTTGACATCACTATTAACTATCATGGCTCCATTGTTCTAGAGCATCTGAGGATGTGTAGTTTGGCGAGGGACTTTGAATTTTCTGCTAGAGAGGTCAGGGGAGTCTAGAAAATGGGTATTTTTTCATGCTAAAAAGGTATATCTTTAGGTAAAAAACATGCATTGTTAACATTAAACTGAAACTTCCAAGAGATGCAGTTCATCCTCACTTGGGTTTTTTTGCCAGCGTCTAGGAAATATGACTCTAAAGGAATTGAGGTGTGTGTGTTGGGGTCACAAAACTATCTGGGGACCATATGTTACCAAGGATCACCCTTTGCCTCCCCTATAATAAATATTTCAAAAAAAAAAAAAACCCCACATACATTTAAGATGTAAATAGCCCACTGACCTGATATCTCAAAAGCATGCTCAGCCCCATCCACATCTTCTAGTTTTGTCACCACCATTCCTATTAAAGGGAGCTTTCCCTACTCCCCAGGAAGAAAAGGGGGAAAAAACAGAATAAAACTACGCTATTATAGCAATAATACTATGATCAACCTGTATTACGGTTTTTGCCTTCTGTAAATGGTAAGGCTGTTGCTCAGTGAAAAAAATATTTTGTAAATATTGAATTAAAAATGTACAAGAGGAAAAATAGAACAAGGGCATTAATATCTGGGATGATCATTCTCTCTCATTGAGTGCATAGTTTTGGAAGGATGTACATGGCGCACTAAGTGTGTGAGCTGGATCAACTGAATCCAGTCTGGTGATCAAATGGCTATCGCATCCAACTTACTCTCACATTTAATACTTATTTCATAGAATCATAGAATTGGAAGAAACTGATGGGCCATCAAATCCAGTCCCCTGCCATGCAGCCATCCAACCTCTTATTACTATATTATTTAAAAATATAGTAACAACCATTTTAAACCATTTAGACATTGAAGGAAAGAACTTTTCTACCAATATCATATAGGAAAATTTCAGTTTCCCCGTAACTCTTTCTTTAACTGTTCCCAAGTCTATTCTACTTCTCCTCTAATCCAGTTGTGCTCTGTTTTGCTAATCAATTTCCATTGCATTTCTCCTGCTTCTACTTTTTTCCTGCTGAGTATTACGTCTGCTGAGTATCACTGTTTTTAAAATATAAAATTGTCATATTTTTTGTTTATTTTCATGGTTTTATTTGAATATTTCTTAAAATTTGGCCACATCTCTGGGGCAACCCAGAGTATCCCTCCTCGACTCTCATTGCAAAGCCCGATTCTTGGGGGGCTGTTAGAAATGCATCCCACTGAGCCCCATCATCGCAAGTCACTTCCCTTCGAGGTCAGAACAAGGCACCCAATGTTAACCACATGGCTGGGCATCTTGTTTTGATTCTGCTTTGGTCAGGCCTCATCTGCAAACCTGCGTCCAGTTCTGGGAACTACAATTCAAAAAGGATGTGGACAAGCTGGAGCATCTTCTGCTCACCTGATACATAAGAAGGTTCTGCTCACCTGATACATAAACCCACTCATCCGGGGACTTGCCGAAAGCATCAGCAGAACATTTGCAAACAACATGAAATATCTTTCTTCCTTCTCCTGCAAGAGAAAAAGGATAGTCACACTCTGGCACAGTGAAACATCTCTCACAAAAATCACAATCTGAGAAAGGATCCGAATGTAACAGCACCAGGCACTACATAAACAAGCAAATGTTCTTCGATGGATGCTCCCCTCCGTCTCCATCCATCCCCCAGGCACCACTTTGCAGGGTGTTTCTTGCTTTCAAACGTTTTGAAACTAGTTGCTTTTAAACACTTTGAAACTAGTTTTGAAATGGTAGAAGGTAATATTTCTGTGTTGAAATATTATTTTCTGTGCAAACAAACAAACAAACAAAAAACCTTTTCCTCCTGTGTAGAAAAGTACTATTTTCTATACAAAACAACCATGTTCAATTTACAGAATAAGTCCCAAAAATACAAACATGCTTGAAAAATTGTGTGGTTTTGGAAGATTTTTTTTCACATCTGGAAAAAAAATTACTTGTTTCTTCCTTCAAGAAGAGACATTGTGAGCTACAGTATGGTCAAGATGACTAAACTTATTAATGAAGGGGAACATACAGTCTAAGAGACGCTGCAACAGTTTGCTTTGCCTGAGTCGACTGGGAAGGGCAAATTCTGCCTCCTCCTGCCCTTTCCTCCCCCAAACTGACTTATTTGAGTGCAATCTATTTTTGAACTAAGTTTGCAGCAATTGAAGAAAGCTGAGGACAAAAGTGGGTGGGAGGGAGAGAAACTGGACATTTTAAAATCAGCTAAGAAAACGGGATTGCAGAGGATTAATGAAGATCGTCCCTGTCAGATCAGGAAAGTTGGAGGATATGCATTCAAAACCATATTTTGGGAATAGCCTCTATGTTTCTAAATCCTCTTTTAACAAATAGAATAGAATAGAAATTTTACTTTTTCTCTGCCTCTCCCGCAGGATCGAGGCGGCTCACAACCCGATAAAATATAACAATAAATCAGTAAAATGCTGCAATATAGTGAAAATACAATAAAATACAACAATACGACATAACCCATTATCCCTCTCTCCACCCCAACCCCTAATTCACAAAAATAGTAATGAAATAACATCTAAATTAATTAAAACAAACAATCAAACGTCAAGGAGATGGGCATCCTGGGGTTCTCCATATGATAGTCCATATCAGTGGGCCAGTATCCTTGAATAAGGAAAGAAGAAATGGATGTGGAACAGAAAGAGCAAGCCCTTATAAATTTTGCTCTCAAGCCTCGCGTCTCTCACCTCGCTTCCTCCGTACTGGACCATGACTTGTGACATATAAAGGATGCTTCCCATTGACCTGATATCATCGCCTTCCCATCCCTGGATGGACTCTGAAAGGATCTGGAGTTCGAGCTGCTTCCTCTTTCTCATCTCCTGGCACTGGGACTGGCAAAAAAAGGAAACAAGGGTTAGGTTACCAGAACACAAACATTTTTTAAAAAGCACACCAGGACCTAGAGATGTGCTTTGGATTCGGACGCAAACACGTAATCCAGATATGAACTGGGTCATTTGGGTGGGTACAGGAGATAGCCAAACTGAAGCAAAATTCTGCAGTAACCAAAATCAGGTTCCAGGTTGAACATGGATACTAAGCTGTGGGAAAAAGTGGGATGGCAGAGGATTAATCAGGACCTTCCCTGCCAAATCGGGACAGTTGGAGGATATGAGATGGCAGGGTTAGATCTAATAGGCTAACATTACAAGAAGGGACATTTCAGTTGAATTTGGTGGTAAGAACAGTTCAACCAGGGAACCATTAGTTAAAGGGGTGGAGTGGAGGCTTTCTTTCTTCTTCTCTCCCCAAAGCCCTTTTAGAAGAACGCAGAGAACCATCTGGTAGCAAATAGCAATGCTCTAACTATGGCTTTCCGGAGGTAGGAAGAGATCATCTACAACCTTCCCGCCAAGTCTCTGATTCTAATTATTCCATCTGTCTTGGTCAGCCCAGCGGAAGGAGCCAATTGGAATAATTTATTAAAGTGAGAAAGCAAGACTGAGAGAGAGAGCTTGAGCACAGAATCTTTGCAAGGTCTTTTACAAAATCCCTAAAAATACCGACACATTTGTTTAAAGGCTGTAGTCTCTGTGTTGCAGCCACCTTAAGTAGGTCTGCAGTTGGCCAAATCTACCTTGAACACTGATACAAAAGAAAGGTGAAATATAAACAGAAGGTTTGGGGAACCACCACCGACTTGGACCAGTCTTGACTACACTGAGTTGCAACAGCTTCAGGAACTGAACCCAAAACCTTTTAAAAGCAAATCTGATCCTTCACACCATAAACTATGGTTGTCCCTCCATGCTTCTAAATTCACTCAACACTGTTTTCAATGCAATCTTCCCTCCCTCCTTGACAAACAGCTTCAACCACTCCTTTTCTCCACTCTAATTTTATTTTGCATTGATCTTTCACAGAGGAAGGAAGCAGCTTCTCCTCTCTGGTTACGAATGAAAACAACAGAAGAAATGGAGGGGAAGAATAAAAAAATAAAACCCTTCCCTTTCTAAAAAAAATATGCATCTAACTGAAATCTTTTACTGGAGAAACAGCCCTGCCTGGCGGATACTTAAGGGCCTTGCCCTGAGACCTACCACAAGAGTCTTGAAGGATGTGACAGCTTTCAAGACGTCTTCGTGGTCCGGATGTGCCTCCTGGGAAATGAGACAAAACTAGAGTCATTTTGCAAGGTAAGTGGAAAGGAGTGAGAACTGCAGAAACTCTGCCCGTCCCTAGAAGCAAACTAGTACAAAGCAAATACTTATTTGGAAACTAAGTTGGGTTGGGTTTGGTTAGTAGTTTGATGGGAGACCACTGGAGGAAATCCCATAGATTGTCAGGTACAGGGGCATCAATAGGAGAGTGCAGGGAGTATGGACCGCACTAGGTGACATCCTAAGGGGGGTTGGCAGCATTGCTCCCCAAATGTCTGTCTTTTGAGAAGAAATCGGCTATGGCATTCGCCCAGTCCTTTTAAAACACTGGCACTCAGCGGAAGAGAAGGCATAAGTGGGGCAAGACTCAGTCAGTGGGCAGGAAAAGGAGAGGACTCAAGTTTTTAATTTTAAAATTTTCTTTAAAAACATTACATCTTACTGCATTTTCACCACATGAAACTATAAACATGTATACACATGTCGGCTGTGCATAAGATACTGTAATTTCATGGTACAGTTGGCCTGGGTTCTTTATCCATGGATTCAAGCTTCCACTGCTTGAAAACATTTTTTAAAAAATATATGAATTCCAAAAAGCAAATCTTAATTTTACCATTTTATATAAGGGACACCATTTTACTATGCCATTGTATAAAATGGGACTTGAGCATCCACAGATTTCGGTATCCACAGGGTCCTGGAACCAAACCCCAGCGGATACCAAGGGCCCACTGTATAATTTTAATTTTACTAGTTTTTATGTGTATGTCACAACTATTGCCATTGCATTCAGTGATATATGGGAATTATGATTTACAAGTAACATTAGTGCAAAGAAAATTACTAAGGATTCTGCATGGTGTGGTATGGGAGGAGGTCAATGTAGGGGTGAAATCATTAATTATCACAGTGGATGATGCCAACCCTATTGGTGCCAATGTCAGGTAGAACTAGGACAGAATCCTTCCTTAAAACCTGAACAGATGCTGCTACCAATCAGAGTTGACAACACTGGGCTGGATGGATCAAGAGTCTAATTCAGTCTAAGACAGCTTCCTATTTCATAATATTCATTCTTCTTAAAAATAAGGGAGATGTGTTTATCATACAATTTGCAGATTGAAAAGGGGAGGCATGGTCAGAAGAGCAACCAGCAAAGAACAGGGTGAATTACTATATTTCTAAAGACGATGCTGTGATGGTTAGATGGTTAGATCTTGGGGCCAACATTTGAGGAACTGCAAAATTCATCAGCAACCCAGCAACGCAAGGAAGCCAAGAACACCATTTCTCAAGATGGGACCAGCGTGGAACGATCCATCTCCCACTTCTCTTTGCTGACAGACAAGAATTGCCTAGGTTTACCTCCATGTGTCGCTCGAGTTCCTGCAGAAGAGAGATGTATTTATCCAGACGTGTGAAGGGCTTGCTGAGGCTCATGGTTAAGGTCAAGATCCCTGAGCACGTTGCTCCTTGGAGCTCCATGAACTTTTCTAATTCGTCACTAGAAGCCAAAAACACCATGAGATGTGGAGCTGGATAGGACAAGACGGCCATCCTTATGTTTTCTCGTTGAAGCCATTTTTAATGTCAGAACTTTGGAGTCATAGGTTTCAGGTAACACAGCCATACCAATGACAACTACGGACTATTACAAAGGGTGTATCCACACTGCAGAAATAAAACCACTTTAGCACCACTTTGTCATGGCTGCATCCTATGGAATCTTGTAATTTCGTGAAGCACCAGAACTCTCTGACCTACCAGGATGAATACCTCACCATACTACAAATCCCAGGATAACTCTGAACGAAGCCATGACAGTAAAAGTGGTGTCAAACTGCTTCACTTCTCTAGTGTGGCACCAGCCAAAGCCATATTTCAATGGCAACATAGCAAGTGGGGAAACAAAGTTATGGTATAGGCGTAATATGTAGTGGCTTATAGTGACATTTTAAAATAACTTAGGGCATTTTGAAGCATTTTAAAAAGTATTCTTCAATTTTGATGCCATTAATTTATCAATCCTACTTTTAAATAAAAGAAGAATTAAAAAGAATGAAAAAGGAATGACCAATATAGCTAGTAATGCAAGAAGCTACTTTCTCAACACTGTAATGATCAAAAGTGCTGGATTACTTTTCAAATGTTACAAGGCATAGGATCCAATCACTTTTTTTAAAAAAGGAGTTTTCCAAGGTCTGTTTCATTTTGTTTTAAGGTTTGTGCTTTGCACTACTTAGTAAAGTGGAAAGCAGGAGGAGAATAAAAGAGAGTGAGACTGCTCTATAGGATTCAACCAAGGAAGACACAACTGCCCTGAGTTTGCAAGACCTAAGAAGGGCACTTGATGACCACAGTTCTTGGAGGTTTCTTATTGCTATAGACCAGTGCTTCTCAATTATTTTCTGTCATGCCCCCCCTAGGAAGAAGAAAACATTTCGCGCCCCCCGCATGACTGTAAATAGTATCATTTGTCTATAAAATTGTTATAAGTACACCTCTGCATAACAGAGCCTCGCGCCCCCCTTTACGGAGCCTCGCGCCCCCCCTGGGGGGCCCGCCCCACTATTTGAGAAAGGCTGCTATAGACTGAGGACAAATTGGTGGCATTTAGCAAAAAATGTTGTTATTACCTGTGCTGGGTCAAGACATTGACAGCGGAAGGGTGGTTAGCACAATAGGAGAGGTATAGCGATCTGAACTGGGTCATTCGGTGGATGAAGCAACCTCCTACTTTTTGCTGATGCTCCGGAAGCCTATGGAGGGAAAAATTGTTCCAGTTTATGCACAGGGTTTCAAGCACTTAACTTTTAGTTTCCCCAGATTCTTGGGACTTCAACTCCAAAAATCCCCCAAACAGCGTGCCGGGGATGCTGGGACTTGGAAACAGTGGCAGCTGGTGGTTTTTACATCAGCGAGAGCCAGCTTGATGTAGTGGCTGGAGAGTTTCCAACTTATGGTGACCCTAAGAAAACCACTGGGGTTTCTTGGCAAGTTTCTTCTTCAGAGGGTGTTTCTCATTGCCATCCTCTGCAGTTGAGAGCGTATGACTTGCCCATGGCTGGGTTGGGATACAAATTCTGGTCTCCAGAGCCACAGTCCAACACTCAAACCACCACCGCATACTACAATCCATTAGCTAAACAAACAAACAAACAAACAAACAAAAAATCCCTTCCATAGAACACCAGCAACAACACCTTGACAAAATGCAGGCTTGTGACTAACATCATCATTTTTTTCTCCTGTATGATTTTTAACATCTTTGCCTATGAAGAAGCCAGTGGAGATTGGAAAGCTTGCAACATGTGTGCATTTTGGTGGCTGATGTAAGGTATTGCTATTTTGTGGATTTTGGATGTTATTGTACTTTGCTATATGGCCAACACAACTACCCCTGGATAAGTTGCAGACAGATTAGATCATTTTAGCCAAGCCTGAAAAATAATAAAAAGTCCCCGATGCGACTAGCTAGTACATCTGCTCACAAATCAGATGGGATTTGTAATCCTTGATGTTCATTGGGGTAGCTAGGAGCCTGGACTCTTTTGTCCAGCTTTCCCAGGGTGAGACAGGAGCTGCTCCCCCAAATGTCCCTTTGTTAGAGTTCTCTGGAGTCTGCCCCATTTCTCAAACTTTTTAAAACCTGCGCTAAGAAGGATCTTAAATGTTTGCATTTCTTCTCAATTGGTCATCTACCGGTAACTGTGCAATTGCTCTCTCCCTCATTGATGCTGAGCCCCATTAAAATGTAACTTAACTTCATCACTTCATTTAATCCTTTGTTGCCTGGGAAGAAGGCTATCTGTGACGTTTATCACAACACTACATTATCACAACATTGCATAAAGGATTCACGCAACCTCACTTAAAGTTATAGCAGACTATTCCAGGGACTCGGTCTCCTGTCTTTTGCATGTATTTTATTATAATAACATATATTTTCTTATGTGGATTGTCCTGGCTCTCGGTCAAATACAATGAAAGGTTGCCTTCTTGACTTACTTGGCACATTCTTCCAGAGCCTGGTTAAGGTTTTGCTGAAAGGCGCAGATCTCATCTACGTTTCCAAGTAACGACGCAATGTCCACGGCGCTCAACCTGGATGGATTAAAAAAGAAAGAAAAACCTGAGAAGGCAAAGAAAAACAGCATGCAAAATGGCAACTGTGGCTACATCTACACAGCACTATTAATGCAGTTTCATGCTTTTTTAACTGCCATGGCTCGATGCTGTGGAATCCTGGGATTTGTGGTTGGTCGTGGCACCAGAGCGCTCTGGCAGAGAAGGTCAAGATCTTGTAAAACTACAGATCCCAGGATTCCATATGATGGAGCCATGGCAATTAAAGCAGTGTGAAACTGCCTTATTTCTGCAGCCCATTAATAAAAGAGATGAATTTCTAGAGATGCTGATCTTACTTGTCATAGGACTGGAGAGGCCTCAAGTATGTACTTAGAAGTGACTGTAGCTCCTTGGCGTAGTCTCGCTCTGTTTCCAAAATATTCTGAAGTACCTGGAGAAGCAGGTGAGCAAGAGACACCGAATTAAGTTATTATGAATGAACCAATCTAAATACATCAGGATCTAAATAATCTGGAGCACATTCACAAAAGAAAAGGCTGTTCGGATGGAAAACGGAGGTTGCAGCAATGTGATGGGTGCCATTCTCTGTAGTTCCAGTTATTTTAAAGTCATATCTGTACTGTAGAGGAGAAATGGTGACCAGATTCCTATGAAACAAACTTCTTCTATCTCTTCTTTGGCCAACCATAAAGTTATTTTTTTAAACAGAGCAGACTATATCCAGCTGACCTGTTAATGAGAGACTTTTGGAAGGTGCTCCAAAATTTTGCAATATCCATCCAGGTAATAATCACAATATTTTTTTAATAAATTTGTTCATGAAACAAAGTTTGCACACACTGAATCATCACAAAGCAAAGGTGTCAACTAATATCGAGATAGGATTTGTATGCAAAAGCCTTTCACTGTCTCCATCAAAGGTGGAGAAAACTACTACAGGTTGAGTCTCCCTTATTCAAAATGCTTGGGACCAGAAGTGTTTCACATTTTGGATTTTGGAATCCTTCTCCAGTTTCCATCCCACCAAATCTTGCCTGCCTTCCCATCCAGTTCAGTCTGGCTATTTATTAAAACAAGGGGAGGAAAAGTTGACTCATCCCCTTTCACCAAACTGGGCGAGATCCCAGATCTAGCAACGATCACGAGGGCGGCTGCTACAGCGAAGGAATTTTGTCATTCAAAGCACGGACCCTTTCATCTCGGTTGCTAATAATAAAACCATCCCCACCACACACAAGAGGAATGCATTTAACCTCCTGGCATCTCTGCCAAAGCAACCATCCACAGGCTGGCATTTTAACTTCAAAAACAAGAGACACCCATTTTGGGGGGGGGATTCTGTCACTGTTTCTACCAGCTTTTCAGATTTTTCGGATTTTGGGATATTTTCCTATACATAATGAGATATCTTGGAGACAGGAATCTAAGTCTAAGCATGAAATTCGGTTATGTTTCACATATACTTTACACCTCATGGTCTCTTCCAACTCTGTGATTCTATGATGGTATACTCATAGCTTGAAAGTAACTTTATTCACAATATTTTCAATCATTTTGTGCATGAAACAAAGTTTGCACACATTGAACCGTCAGAAAGTAAAGGTGTCAATCTCTCAGCCACCCACGAAAAAAGTTTTGAATTTTTGGAGTATTTTGGAATTCCGGATAAGGGAAACTCAGCCTGTAAATATTGTACAGGGCTTTGCATATAGGATATCTAGACGCAATTTGAGATATCGGAGGGGTTTGGTTTTATACTGGAAATGCAGAGACAGGGAAATCGAGACAATAGGATCTGTGGATTTCAAATGTCCTGGTTTTGTAAGTCTTGTTCTGTCCGCCTTCTGGGATGTTCTCTTTCCCCATTAGTGTCACATTCGACATGTCAAACTGAGCCGCACGATATTGAGACATTTGACCAGTTGGAGAAAAAGATTTAAAGAGAAAGGAAGGGTAGATGCAACAGAAATAGCAACAACACAATGTAAGCACATCGTCCTTACATGCAGGGCTGTCATTAAGGAGTGCGGGGAGTACAGACACCCTAAAATTGACCATAGAGTTATGCTTGAGGACCTAGAAAAAACACTTCTCTGGGCATTTGCAGGTCCTCCAGCACAAATCTATGGCCAACGTCCAGCAGATGTTGACCACAGAGTTGCACTGGACGACCTAGAAATTCCTAGCGAAAACACTTCTCTAGGCATTTGTAGGTCCCTTAGCATTAGTCTATGTTCAACTTCTCGCAGATGTTGACCATAGAGTTGTGCTGGAGGACCTAGAGATTCCTAGAGAAGTGTCCTCTCAAGTAAAAAGTGGAGGGCCCACTCGATTCTTTAAAAAATTAAAAGTCATTTGCTTTCAGTGTTACAACCCATTTTAAAATGTGATTCATAGCAATGATAATTCTAATTAACAACCCGGGTGATAACTCAGACTTTATGCACTTACCACTGCATAGTAATTCTTGGTAAGTTGAGGGCTTTCAGCATTTTTCAAAGCTTTCGGGGAGAGAGGTTTATCTGGAGGAGAAACAGTGGAAATTGTTATACAGAACTGCCCTTATTCTGTCATGGGAGAAAAGGAGACATGTTGACATCGTGAGCAAAATTTAAACAATCACACAGACAAGAAATGGATCTTAATTGCAAAGATAAAGTGTCGGTGGATGCAGATAACAAAGCAACTTCGGAAGCATTGGAATACTGTGGGCAGCTTTGAAAGTTCCTGGAAAAGTTACTTTTTTGGACCACAAGTTCTTCCCCATCCCATTATTATTATTATTATTATACACCTGATGACGGATCCTGGAGAATCCAAAAACTTGCACACTTTTGTGACATTTTGGCTGGTCCTGATAAAAGGTATTAACCAATTGTTAATTGGACTGAAACTCCCATCATCCTGAACCAGCATGGCTAGCTCAGAAGCAAAAGGAACATGAGGCAGGACCAGTTTCTTTTCCTGCAAGATCACAATCCTGACCCTATTTCTTGCTTTTCCCTTCTCATGTACAGTATAGTTCCTGCCTCTGCAATAGCGGAATCCCCTTTGGGTATTTCAAGCAAATCCCAGACGCATGATTAGGGAAAGCCAAACTTAAGAACCTTCGCTTCCCCTTAGGGTCTTCTCATCCCAGTGCCAAGAGAGATGACCATCATATGATGGTCACACTGAAAGCCATCAAAGCCCATCACAGAGATGCGGTCGCAGGTCAGGCAGCAGGACGGATCTGTTTCTAGGAGAGGTTTGCCGTCGGTCACAAGAGCACATGACTCAGATAACCAGCCTTGATAAGTCTATGGGTGGCTAAGTCCAGAGACCATGTGTTCTATCTCATTTCCTCAAAAGCAGATGACAAACACAAGCTGTCCAATTTCATTTGGAGAAGCAGGAACAAGTAGCGTTTCTATGACTTCTGATGTCAGCGTGAAGACAGAAAAGCAGAACCCTGGAAGAAACCTGGGACATGTGTGGACAAATAACATCAGAGTGTGGTCAAGATGGCCAAAGGTATGAATGAAGCTAGGAGTGCTGCAGCAGTTTGCTTTTGCCTGAGCCTAATGGGAAGGGCAAGATTCTTCCCCTTCCTTTCCTCTCTAACTGCGAAGTTAATTGAATGCAAACTACTTTTGGACTTCAAACTCAGTTTGCAGCTACTGAAATAAGTTGAGGGCAATGGAGGAAAGTAGGAAGAGGAGAGAGAAATTAGGACTGAAAATGTGGGACAACAGAGGATCAATTGGGGCTGTCCCTGCCAAATCAGGGTATAAAATCCCATTGGTGTCATAGACCTATGCATCTTCTGTTACACATGTAATTGTACTTTTTTTTGCCTGTTGTGCAATATTCAGCACATAGGTGCATAAACTTATTTCCACAATTTCTAATATTTAGATGGAATCTCTTAGTGATAGATTATCATATTTCCCCCCTCCTAAGTATTAAAGTCTTCCTGCACAAGGGAAGCATCTGTAATCCACTGAGTGACATAATTAAGATCGACAGTGTTAAATATAAAATTTTTCTTACCGGTGGATTTAATTTCTCTGACGTAGTTGCTGGGGAACCAGCCTGTCTTCCCATTGAGGGTTCCTTCCCACCAGCCCCCTTCTTCGACCCGGGTGACGTAAATGATGTCGCCTTTGTTGATTGACAACTCATCTTCATTGGTTTGCTTGAAGTGGAACCGGGCCCGGACCACCAGCTGGTGGTTGCCGTTTTCAGTCATCTCCTAAGGCATGGAAAACATGGAAGAGAATGACAAATGCTGTGGAGAACAACAATCGTGACATGCAAACAGAAAATGTGGAATGAAGGCTTTGCATGTTCTGAGCAAAGAAAGACTATCTCCGCAGATGGTGAGATCCGGTCCAAATTCCAATTGGTACTGTTTCATTATGGCCACATATAAAAGAAACAGTTTATTATGGCCCATAAAATCCCATATCGATTGGGTCCAGACTAGCAAAAAGAACTGATTTTCCCAGGGTTTGAGATCTGAAAGAGAGACCTCTCTCTCAGTCCCACCAGCTTTGGAGCTTTGCAAACAGATAATGAGACATCTTGGCAATGGGACCCAAGACTAAACATGAAAGTCATTTACGTTTTATATACATCTCATAAACATAGCCTAATGGTAATTTTATACACAATATTTTCAATAGTTTTGTGCATGAAACAAAGTCTGTGTACACTGGAAAGGGGTCACTATCTCAGCCACCCATGTGGACAATTTTGGATTTTGGAGTACTTTGGATTTTGGAATACTGGATAGTAGTAGGAATAATAGCATTTTGTTGTTGTTGTTATGTGCCTTCAAGTCGTTTCCGACTTATGGCAACCCTATCATGGACTATGATCTTGGCAAGATTTGTTCAGAGGAGGTTTGCCATTGCCTTCCCATGAAACTGAGAGCATGTGACTTGCCCAAGATCACCCAGTATATTTCATGGCTAAGCAGGGAATCGAACTGTGCTTACGAAAGTCGTAGTCCAATGCTCAAACCACTATGCCATGCTGGCTCCCAATAACAGCATTATACTTTTAAAAAGAGGAAAGATTAAGGAGGAGAAAAGGTTACTTGTGACTAAATGGTTGCTTTCCAAGTAGTCACTTGGACCTGATCGGGGGACACATTTGTGTAGATATCACAAATAACATACCACTGCTTTTGACTGCCTGCGCAAGGTCCTTGGCGACTTAGGAGAAGTGGCTTGTGTGGAAAGAGAGCAGTCCCCTGCCGGGGATCTAGGAGACGACAGGCGAGAGCATGGCCTGGTGCATTGCTGATCTGTTCAAAGACAAAAGAAAAACAAATGACTGGAGCAAGGGGGATGTAAAGGGAGCTCAGTCCAGTCACACCAGCAGGCAGTGCAGTTCACCTTCATATTTATTTTCTTATTTATATTTTTTAATTCTTCTTGTTGTTGTGGGCCTTCATGTTGTTTCCGTCTTATGGTGCCCCAAGGCAAACCTATCATGGGGTTTTCTGGGGCTGAGAGTGTGTAACTCACCCAGTGGATCTCCATAGATGAATAGAGAATTGAATGCTGACCTCCATAGTCCAATGCTCAAACCGCCACACCATGCTGGCTCTCTATTAATTTCAATACAGACCATCTAATTCACAATCACCATAAAAACATCTGCTGTGGTTGCATTCCCTTGCTTACTTTGCCAGCTTTCTTTGGAAGCCCAAACTAGATGGATGTTTTAAGTTACTGCAATGCTAAATATTTGCAGATTGAAGGAAAATTTCACTGGGGTGGGTCAGAAATCTTATTTGGAAGGACAATGCCCTTGCATGCTGATCCCTACCTAATAAAGGCATGCAGGCACATTCCCCAAATGGGAAGGTTGCATTGCAGCGGGCACATAACCCTTGTATTTTTTCCTTTGCTCCTGACTCCACTGAACCTCAGCCAAATCACATTCAAAAACTCGAATCCTGTTTGCGACTATGCCGGTGGCTGCATTTTTCCCAGGAGTGAAGGCCAAGTAAAACAAACAAACCCCAACATATCTGAGCAGCCTATCTCTCCCATGGTTGACTTCATTCGTGGCTGCTATGCCTATGGCCTTTCCCCTCCTATTACCCTCATCTACGTCAACGTAGTTACTCCAGAGTAGTGTAACAAAAGGATTCCAGAGAGAACAACTTTGCAGTCACTCCGTGAAGCGTCTGACAAGAAGGAGAGGTTCAGTTCGCTCATTGCTTTTCTGTCTTTCCCCCCGCCAAAGAGGACCCTTGTTTTTTGGCAGTACAACGGGTGTACCTAAAACCCACACAAAAAGCTCAAAAACACGATGACATTTGACGTGCGTCGCCACAGCTGTTTTTGGTTTGTGGGCAAGTAGGGAGAGATCACAGCCTGCTACAGATGGAGAACGGATCCCCTCCTTTCTCTTTTTCCATCATTCATCTCCTGACGGGAGAAAGCAATCCTGCCTGCAAAACATGTCAATGAGCTGCACCGAACCCACTCCTCAAGTAGCAGACCTGACAGTGGAACACGGTGGAGTGAAACCTCATCCACCCCTCCTCTTGGATCTGGAGGGACGTGAACCAAAAAGATCAAGCGGAAAGCTTTCCCTGACGCCTTGACGGAAGGAGCTGGACGTTGGCACGGCACTGCGTTGACAACCACCCACGTTCTTCTCCTTCCAAAGTGGCTCGCTGCCAAAGAGACAAGCTTGCCATACGACGCTGAAAGATGGTCTCGCTAGCACAGTTCTTTCTGTTCCAAATGCTAACTTTTATTTTAGAAGCTCATTCTGGTTATTGTTTACCTCCCTCTTTGGAACAAGAACGTGGCACATTGTCAGGACCCAGAGGTCAGGACCTGCTCCTCCTCTCTTGCATGAGAAATATCCAAGGATGTCACAGAGGATCAGCAGCTCTTAGAGCCTATCTTCACTGCTTAAAAGACTACAGCTAGGCAGAGGATGAGGAGGAAAGCGGGGCTGGGTCATTGTCAAAGGCGTTTATAAGAAGGAGCTTCATGCTCAGAGGCTTTGCTGACTGAAGTATGCATCAAATGCATCTGAGGAAGTAGACTTAAGTCTAGGAAAGCTCCTGCTGCCAACTTATTTCTTTCAGTTAGTCTCAAAGATGCTACTAGATCTCTCTACATACTAAGTATGTCTATAATTGAATTAAAAAATGCTTGGGATCAAAGTGCTAGTCTCACATGAACTGGAAGGTTGAAAATGAATCCATGTATTAATCTCTGATATATTTTGTATTTTATTCTATGTTCATTCATTCATTTCACTTTTTCACCACAACTTCTAGAATAGTTCACGTATGTGCACAAATATGGCTATAGTTTACCTTCAGTGCCCTAAGTTGTATCTACACTGCAGATTTAATGCAGCTTGATACCGCTTTTAACTGCCATGGCTCGATGCTATGGAATTCTGGGATGTGTGGCTTTGTGAGATATTTAGCCATCTTTGTCAGAAATCTCTGGTGCCACAACAAACTACAAATCGCTGGATTTGATAGGATGGAGCCATGGCAGTTTAAGTGGTGTCAAACTGCATTAATTCTGCAGTGTGGCATCAGTCCATCACCTTCATCTGATATGATCTGGTTAATCACACAAATATGATCTGCTTCATTGGTACGATTGTGGGAAAGGGCAGGAAATCCAGCCTCCCAACTATCTGACAAGCCAGCAGGACCATTTTTGCATGGAGTTCTTCGGCTGGCAAAGCGCAGTGAATCAATGTTGAAAGTTTAAATCATGATGAAATGCAAACAGTGAATTGTCAATGCATGCCACATTTCATTGCTGAATAGACATTTCCAACTCAGTTCTCACAAGATTCTAAGAATAGACTTTGGCTCCAGTGTCTGAACAAGAATAATGTTTCTTGCTGAGCATTGATTAGAATTGGAGTTCAGGGCTGTCACAAGGCTTGAGGTTTATGGGCCAAATCCTGAGACCTAGGAATGGCCTCTGGTGATGTCGGATAGAGTTATGCATTAACTATCAACCTCACTTGCTCGCCACTTGTAAATTAATTATGATTTTTAAGTATGCATTGATTGTTTTAACATGTGTTGGTTTTATATGTTCTCTATGTGCCTTGAGTTGTTGCTGCTCCCTGCCTCAGTCCATAAGGACTCAAGGCAAACTAAAATAAATTCAATGCCAGGGAATCAACATTAAACATTAAAGTAGTAACAAAGACTTAATGACATTAAAGCTGCCATCTGCATTGCAGAAATAATGCAGTTTGACACAGCTTTAACTGCCATGGCTCAATAAATCAGTGGGTTTACATGGTCAAGCTGGGAATTGAACTTTGACATCCAGAGATGTAGTCCAATGCTCAAACCATTACATCACGCTGGCTCCTATAATGTAATGGCCTCCTGCAATGGCCTTTATTTTAAGCCGGAAATAAATCAGAAGTGGAAATGGAGTGCATTTTGAATGGAGAAAAATATCTTTGCAATTCTTTTTGGAGGGATGTTGGGGCATGACTGGGAACCTCAAAACGGCCTCCATGAGGACAACAGGCCAACCTTCCCCATGCTTGCATTAGCGATATCTCGGTACTAAATATGAACCAAGTGCTTTTTTCTTACCTTCAGTAGCTTTGTTGATCGCTGCAAGGGTATTCAGTACCTGGGGAAAGTTGTCTCCCATATATAGATCATGTGCATCAAACAGCTGTGCATAGACAAAAGAAGAACCATGGGTCAGTATTAAAAAACTGATCCCACTGCAACCCTGCCACTCAGGAAAGAGGGGCAAAAAGATCACACACTGAAAGCAGGGACGAATTTATGACAGATGAGAAGTTTATTTGTTTGATTGACTGATATCCCACTTTTCTTCCAAACATGACTCAAGGTGGCTTACAGTGGGCTCTTGGTATCCATTGGGGTTTGGTTCCAGGACCCCCTGTGGATACCAAAACCCATGGATGCTCAGGTCCAGAGTCATAGACCAATGCTCAAACCACAACGCCATGCTGGCTCTTCAAAAGAGTACATTCCCAGGGTCTGGCTAATCCAAGTTGCTTTGGTGGAAGCCAAGGTTAGAAGCATTATATCATGGAAAATACAGCATCACACTGGAGGGCCATTGGAAGGAAACTCAGGCCACATCTGCACTGCAGAGATAATCCAGTTTGACACCACTTTAACTGCCATGGCTCAATGCTATGGGATTCTGAAAACTGTAGTTTGTGGTGGCACTAAAGCTGCCTGACAGAGAAGGTTAAATATCTCACAAAACTACAATTCCATAGCACTGAGCTATGGTAGTTAAAGTGGTATCAAACCGGATTATTTCTGCAGTGCAGATGCAGCCTCAGTGTCCCTTTTCGTCTGATCCTGAAGAGGTTCTCAGATAGCATATCAAACATCTTAGATCTGATGATTATACCTTCTGCTTTTGCTTTATGGAACTTCCAGCAAGGGAAGAATTTTAAAAATGAGGAAGAATAAACAGACCCAGGGGAAAGTAAAAATGATGGGGAAGATAATCTGAATGCAAAAATGCTCTTGTTTGTAACGCAGCAAAGGTTCATCTACGTTAGACCATGGAAAAGCAACTAAAGCTCCCCAAAAGTCACTTTCCCAAGCTTTGCAAGACACAGCCAGACACACACATCCTGGCTAAGTCATGGTAGTTAAATTGGTGTCAAATTGGTTTAATTCTGTAATGTAGCTACACAATGGGTGGGAACCACACTACTCTCCAGATACAGTTGGACTGCAATTCCCATGATTCTTAAGGCAGCAGAGCAGAGCCAAAGCTGAGGAATGCTGAGAGCTGCAGTCAAAAATACCATCTGGAGGGCCATATGATCCCCCCACTCTGCTCCATTTGAAGTGATGCTGTCTGGGAACACCTACATGTGTGCAATCCAAAAATAAAGCCAGTTTAAAGAATTATTGCACCGGTTTTTGTTGTTGTTGTTGATTGTTGAATCAAATAAAAGGTATATTATAGATGCAATTAAACTACAGCCAAACTCTTATAACATGAGGGTGGGGAACCTCTCAACCTTGGAGTCACATAGGAACTTATGGCGACTCTAAGGTGAAGCTATCATAGGGTTTTCTTGGCAAGATTTGTTCAGAGGAGGTTTGCCATTGCCTTCCCCCAAGGCTGAGAGCATGTGCCTTAGGGCCACCATGCGTCAGTAATGACTTGAAGGGACACAACAAGAAAGATGCCAAGAAGAAAGCCTTTGGAGAGGTATATTTTCAAACTGGGGTAGTGAGGGGGGAGAGAAACAGTTCCAAATTTTGGAAATCACCAAATGACAGTGCCATGTGGAAGGGAGATTTAGCCTTTTGGGGGACCAGTGAAGGCCAGATTCAGTCCCCATGAGGGCCAGATTCAGCATTTGGGTCTGAGATCACCCATCTCTGCTTCTAAAAGTCAGCTGTTGAGTCTTGAAAGCAACTGGCCAGGGCTGAAACCAAAACCTAGAGGGGAGAAACTTTCTCCCCAGGTCAGCAGTTTTGCAGCTGAATCCCCAAAATGCCAAATCGTTCTTGTGGCTTTGCAGCAATGCTCACACCACAAGGCAGGCAAAACGTGTCTCAATGCACATGTCTCTCTTTTTCTCCCTCTCTAACCACAGCCCTTGGAGGCTGAGCTATAATTTAGATTGGAAAGGCAAGGGGACATTTTCAGAGTCCTAGAGCCATTGCAAGGCCAGCTCTAAACACGGCCATGAATCATACCAATATGCGAAAACTGGATGATGGGCCATTTGTACTGTGTGTTCCCTTTGTTGCTAAGACTTTGGTTCATTCAGAGCATCTGCACATTCCACGTAGGCAATTTATAGTTATGTGCCACCTCTGCCGCTCTGCGCATGATGCCTAATGTCCTGCAGCCTGAGCTAGGAGAGAACAATGCAATGCAACTCATTACACAATATGCAAAGGGATCTTGTAACTTGCAGTCAGTCTCAAGGGTGCTACAAGATCCCTTTGCATACTGATTTTTCCAGACTCAAATGCCTGTGCCTTCGAATTTTGCAACTCACTACAGTTATTATAGCAATTTATACCCCCCTATACTCCACTTTCGAGGATATATTTATTGCCAGGCAGCTCACAGCAAAATGTAAACAGGGTAATAAATATGAGTAAAAGCAATGTCGAACTCCAAGCCGGTAAAACACACGAGGAAAGAACACATAAAACCAGGGGGAATTATGAATGGAAAGCTTTGTGGAAGAACTCCAGGTCCAAAACACACTGCAGAAATCGTCCAGTTTGAGACCACTTTCACTGCCCTGGCTCAGTGCTAGGGAATCCTGGGAATTGTCGTTTATTGTGGCACCGGAGCTCTCTGACACAGAAGGCTAAATGTCTCACATAACTAGAGTTCCCGAAATTCCATAGCACTGAATTAAAGGACAGCTAAAGTGGTCTCAAACGGGATTATTTCTACAGCGTGTCTTGGAAGGATGATGGGTTTTCATAGAAAGGGGGTTGACCAATGTGGAGTACAGCCACAACCTCAAAAGCCTTGTCTCCAAAGTTGCTTTTAAAAAAACCAAACCCAACACCTATATTTCCAGAAATCCACCAGTCAGACTGGATACTGTCCAAGCTGGGTAGGGGATTCTGGGAGTTGTAGTCCTAAAAAGAATTCAGTTCTGACACTAGTGAGCTGGAACATACCAAATGGTTGGAAGAGTCACAGAAACGGAAGACGGACCTTAAAACCATCCACTTCTTGGCTGTCAGGGTTTTAAAGGTTAAAACATGCCCTCAGCTGTTTTTCTGCACTGCTATAAAACCTCTTCTGTTTTCTTCTTCTCTTTCTTTCTCACTCCCAGGTTTTTCAGCCAAAAATGCACCACAGGGAGGTTTTTGGAACAATTCCTACAGAACAAGGATGGGCAGACGCTCGCTGATGTGGAGGTGTCTTCCCAGAACTTGGAAGAAGTTACTTTTCTTTCTTTTTCTTGGCACAACACCTTTGAGGATCTTCATGCCAGCTTGGCACCCTCGAAGGTGGTGAGGGATCCTGGGAACTGTCATCCAATGAAGTAGCTTCTTCCAAGTTGTATTTCTTCCTGCCGAAAACTCAGCGGGAGAGCAGCCGCCTTGCATGCAGGCAGTCCTGAGTTCTGTTCCTGGTACTTCCAAGATAGTTTGGAAAGGAACGTTTTCTGAAACCCTGAAGATCGCCACCGGTCCTTGGATAATATACTGAGCAAGACGGACTCATTGTGTCATTTGGAATGAGGCAGCTTCTTATTATAGGAGTTTTGGAGGTGGTTTCAGTGTAAATGAGCTGCTGAATCTGCTCCATGTTTTAGTCCAAACTTCCAAGGAACTATCCAAGGTACTCAAATTTTCATCCAAAAGCCCATTCAACACCATGAGTGTATCCAAGAATTAGTTTGGATGAAACATTAAACATTTCTGGGGTTTTCTGCCTTGGTGGTTGGTGGCTCTCGTTGTAGTTTGTCGGGGCGACCTCTCCGACAGCGAAGGCGAAATGTCTCACAAAACTAGTTCCCAAAATTCCCTAACATTGAGCCAGGGCAGTTAAAGCGGTCTCAAACTGGATGATTTCTGCAGTGTGTTTTGGACCAAAGTCTAGAAAAGATTACAATGTAATTTCTTTTGCACAGTTAGTCTCAATGGTGCTACAAGGTCCGTTTGCATACTGATATTCCAGGCTAACATGGCTATGTCTCTGAATTTTACAAACACATATATATCTTTTACTGTCTGATTAAGTGGGGCACTTTTTAAATTAGTCAAAAGCAATGGAGTTTATCACACGAAGGAGATTAGGTGTTTATCCCATGAATATCCTGGAAAAAACACGTAACGATTTCACACGACGTTGCACAAAACCTGCCATCAAAGTGGTCACAAAGAAGCATTAATGCGCACTTTTTTACTATTGGGATTTCAGCGACAATGCATTTCCGATATCACTTCATTTGCACAACTGCGTGTGATCATAATTTGCGCAATTACTCACCATTTCCGCTTCATTTGCAGGATGCTTTAAATGCGCTTTAATCTCTCTTTAAATGCCGAAATCCGCCCCAGTGTGATAAACTCCAACAACTAGTTGGATTACAGTTCCCAGCATTCTTCACCATTGGCTTCATCTGGCTTGGCTGCTGGGCGTTGGCAATTCGACAACATCTGGCAGGCTGCAGGATTCCCACTCGTGATCTCAAGGTTTAAAAAAGCTTTTATATCAGGACCAGCTAGGCATCTGAGCCATGTAGTCCTAGGAACAAAACTTGAAACTGAAGACTGAAACGTAAGACATATCAGTCCAAAGAGGAGGAACAGATGAGGAGTATCCGATCCTGCTGCGGGTGAAATATTACAACCGAAATATTACAACCCTCTTTTCTTTTATACTCTGTACTTTCATGCAGAAAGTATATAGTGATTTTTGTTCATGAAACAGAAGGTAGGAGATTAACAAAGAGAGAGAAGAAATCTCACATAGTCTGCAGGTCTCTGAATGAAAAGGGTGGATAAATAGGGATATACAGATTGGGGATATACAGGGACATGGATGGGGAGACAGAAAGGAATACCCCAAATACCCTTGTGACTGATGGTATTTAAACCTAATGGTTAATCTCAATTAGAGCTGGCCTGGCAATCCTAAAGTGAACCAATTATCACAGGGCTTTCTGGGGCTGAGTGTGTGTGACTCGCCCAAGGTTACCAGTGGCTTTCTATGGCTGAGCGGGGAATCAAACCCTGGTCTCCAGAGCCGTGGTGCAATGCTCAAACCACTACATCGTACTGAGTAACCCAACAGTTACCTAAATCCCATTGATTCCATGGGTCAGTTAAGAAAACCACAGCAGCCCTGAGTTTGCAAGACCTGAGCAGGACTCTTGGAGGTGTCCTGTCCACCAAAAGTCAAAGCCAACTTGATGACCAATAACAACAACAAACTATAGGACAAACTAGAGAGTTACCAATAGGACTCAGGCTACTGTTCCTTTGGCCTACAGCAATTCAGCCTGAAACCTGGGCAATCCAGATGTTGTTTGGATTGCAATTCCTAGCATTTCTGACTCCACTTGCCATGTTGGCTGGGAATTGCAATCATTCAGAGGGCTGTATTTTGCTATTAAAAAAGTAGAAATATCATCCAAGTGAAGGAATTGCTTATTCTCCCTGCCTCTTCAACTTTTCCAGTGCAAGCTTTCTGGGGCAGAGGCCTTGCAGGGTGCAAACTGATATCTTTCAGAAATAACAAATCAACCTTTGCACAAGAGCAGGAATTGTGCTGACCTCCAGATGTTTTCCAATTGGGGCTCTCATCATTCCTCAGCCTTGGCTGTTTATTTGCTTATTAAAACATTTATACTCCACCCTTATATGCAAAGGGATGTCATATTGAGGAGGGAGCAAGCTTGTTTTCTGCTGCTCCAGAGAACAGGACCCGGAACAATGGATGCAAGCTGCCCGAAAGAGATTCCACCTCAACATTAGGAGGAACTTCCTGGCAGTAAGAGCTGTTTGACAGTGGAACACACTCCCTTGGAGTGTAGTAGAGTCTCCTTCCTTAGAGGCCTTCAAACAGAGGCTGGATGGCCATCTGTCGGGGATGTTTTGATTGAGATTTCCTGCATGGCAGAATGGGTTGGACTGGATGGCCCTTGCAGTCTCTTCCAACTCTATGATTCTATGATCTCAAAACAACATATGATAATATCAGTTAAGGGCAATAAACAAATGGCAGCAACAACACTTTTCGAAGGCATAAAAATGCATGCAGCCTCTTAAAACCAGATGACTCAAACACGGTTTGAGCAATCTGACATCACGCCAACCTTAGCACATGTGCAAATATGGATAAAGTCCCCCCAGGCATTAATAAAAAGCCATGTTTTGACTTGACTATCACCAAAAGCCATGTTTTGAATCAGGCCTTGGAAAGGAGGGTATTGCCTAACCGGGATGCCACAGCAGCAAAGGTTTGCAGGGGAAGCGCCTAAAGAATAGAGAGCAAAAGGCTTGGAAAGACAAGGAAATCTAGTATGATGCTTGGAGCAGAGATAAAGTGTGCATCATTCTGCAGGAAAAAAAGACTCCAATGGAAAGGCAGGGGAGGTGATCCCTATTTGGTCCTGCTGGCAACCCTAAATATAGTTTCTTGTTGTTATTGACCATCAAGTTGGCTTTGACTTTTGGTGATCCTATGAATGAAAGACCTCCAGAGTCTTGATCATTCATAGCTCTGCTCAGGGCAGCTGTGGTTTCTTGGATTGACGCATGGAATCAATGGGATTTAGGTCATTATCAGCTCACCCCGTGTGCTGTAGTGGTTTGAGCATTGGACTACGGCCCCTATAGAGGCTGGCCAGAGGACGAAAAGGGACCAAATTCACATTTAAAAACGTACCCATGAAAAATGAAATCAAATAAAATTGTATAGCTAAAACACATGCATAAGACACACACCCAGAAGGTTGGAAAGTCTTGCAAGGTTGAAGAGGAAAAGGCAGACTTTGGAGAGAAGGCCAGGTGCACAAGGAAGCCGAAGGCCCCCTTGTTTTTGTGCAAGGGTTTTCTCAGAACAGAACATGGAGAAACAGAACGGTTCCCAAATGGCAAAGGAGTCAGACAAGGCTGCATCTTATCACCCGACTTGTTCAACTTATATGCAGAGCATATTGTAAGAAAAGCAAGCTTGGACACAGAAGAAGGAGGAGTGAAAATAGGAGGAAGGAATATCAACACTCTGAGATATGCAGATGACACCGTAATACTAGCAGAAAACCTCACAGACCTGGAACAACTCCTAAGAAAGATCAAGGGAAAGTGCAAAGGCTGGCCTATTGTCGAAGATAAAGAAAACCAAAATAATGACCAGAGAGAACCTACACAAATAGAAATAGTAAAATAATTCTCACATCTGGGATCAAATATTGATAGAACTGGAGATTGCAACCAGGAAAATAGAAGATGATTAAGAATGGGAAGGACAGCTACAAAAGAACTAGAGAAGATGCTAAAATGCAAGGATATACAACTGAGCACAAAAGTTAGAATCGTACAAGACATTGTATTCCCTTTTGCCATGTATGGATCTGAGAGCTGGACAGTTAAGACGGAGGATAAGGGGGAAGTCAACTCATTTAAAATGTGGGGCTGAAGAAGAGTGCTAAAGATCCCACGGACAGCCAAAAAGACCAACAAACGGGTCCTGGAGCAGATCAAGCCAGAAATCTCCCTAGAAGCCAAGGTGACCAAACTCAGGTTGTCCTACTTTGGACACATCATGAGAAGGCATGAATCACTGGGGAAAACAGTATTGCTAGGAAAGGTAGAGGGAAGTAGAAAGAGAGGAAGGCCACATGCAAGATGGATGGACTCTATTAAAGGGATCATGAGTATGAGAAGTTGAAGGCTTCTCCATAACTTTTTGTGGGTTTTTCAGGCTCTGTGGCCCTGTTCAAGAAGAGTTTATTCCTGACGTTTTGGCAGCATCTATGGCTTTGGCATCTTCAGAGAATGCTGGCATGGAAGAGAGGTGTGTGTGTGTGTGTGTGTGTGTATACACTGTGTGACCCTGGGTAGGGAGGAGTGATTTCCATGTTAATCTGTGTATTGATCTTTTGTTGAATGGCAAGGCCTGGGGTGGGAGGATCTGCAAAGAGGATTTGTGTTTGTTGAATTAGAGATCCATTGTCTGCTGGGAATCCCCTGACCCTGCCTGGTTTCTCATTTGCATTTGGCTGCACCCCACTCTCTTCCATGCCAGCCTTCTCTGAAGATGCCAGCCACAGATGCTGGCGAAAGGTCAGAAACAAACTCTTCTAGGACATGGCCACACTGAAAGACTCCACAAAACCTAACCAGGAGCCTGTGTTTGCAAGACCTGCGCAGAGCAGGGGAGGAGAGAGGCTCCTGGAGAGTCTCCTCCATTGCTGGCCATGGGTCCAGATAAGTTAAGACTAAAGACCAAAGCCCACCAGGGTTGAGGAGGAGGGCTTTCTGGAGAAGGGTCCAAGGGCATCCCAAGGGGGAAGCCTTGCCCTGGGGAGCAGAGGGGCTGAAGAGCAAAAGGGATCCCCCCCTAAAAGTGCCAGGGATTTCGCTGCGCCAACTCACCTGGTCCCAACAGCAGCAGCAGCAGCAGCAGCAGCAGCAGCCTCTCCAAGGAAGCCAAGGAGATGGAAGGAAGCAGCCCCGAAGGATAGAGGGAGGGATGGAAGGATGGAGGAGGGCTGGAAGGCGAGCTCTGACCCGGAGCTGGATGGCCAGCAGCAGCAGCAGCAGCGCAAGGAAAGGGAAGTGACAGCAGGCAAAGGCAAGGCGAAGAAGAAGAAGGCGAGAGCAAGGCAGGCTCGGGCTCCGGAGCGCCACCCTCGAGCAGCAGCCAGCCCCAGCCCAGTCCCGGGAGGAGGAGGAGGAGGAGGAGGAGGCAGGCAAGACGCCAAGGCCAGCCTCCCCTCCTGGGATCCTCTTGGGCTGGGAAGGGAAGGCAAGGGCAGGAAGGATCGGGCCCCCAAAAGGGAGGGATCGGGCCCCCAGGAAGGAAAGATTGGGTACCCCCCTGAAAAGGGGGATCCCCCTCCAGAAGGGAAGGATTGGAAGTGTTGGGTCCCCCCCCCCAGGAAAGAAGGGTTGGGACCCTTAGAAATGAAGGATCGGGCCCTCCGGGAAGGAAGGATTGGGACCCCCACAAAGAAGGATTGGGACCCCCACAAAGAAGGATTGGGACCCCTAGAAAGGAGGGATTGGGACCCCACAAAGGAAGGATTGGAAGGATTGCCCCCCCCCAGAAGTGAAGCATGGGAACTCCAGGAAGGAAGGATTGAAAGGAGCTCAGCTCTGAGAGTTGACAAGCTCTGAGTTAAGCATGCATATATATGTGTGTGTGTGTATGTAAGTGTATAGATATAGATATATGGGGATTTCAAGCCTGTGGAAGACAGGGCCTCTATTTTATTTTAGATTTTAGGTGACAGTTCCCAGCATCCCCTCAAAAGAACATGGCTAATTCAGGAATTCTGGGAGTTGTCATCCAAACGTATCAGAGGATCCCTCCCCCCAAGCTGTGTTCTTTGGGGCATGTGCAGACAATTTTCCTCGACGTGCCTTTGGTTTATTAAGTGCTTTGATTTTAAACAGCTCCCAGTATCCTGTCAAACCAGCATCTCCCAGAATTACCAGCTGGGGATTCAGAGAGATGATAGCTGCCATTTAAAGGTTGAGGATCCCCAGCTGGGGATTCTGGGAGTTATAATCCCCAAAGGCCTTTGTTCCCTAAGGCTGTAGTTCCCATCTTTACTCTTGATGGATAGGATTGCCCAGATGATGCATGGAAGGCCCAAAAACTGTCATTGGGGGGTAAAAGGATCGAGGTTGAGAAAGACACAGGGCTATTATGAAATGCCACTTGGCACAGCCGTGGCGACATTCTGCATTATTTCTGGCGCTGCCAAGGCACCCACGAACAACAGCCGGAGAAAATCCAGACATCTGTTTCCGTTTTTTCTCAAGAGTGGAGAAATCTGGTCCCATTCAGCAAGGATCCTCTTGCAAGAACAAGCCCAGACCCGGCTGCAGAAGAGATCTTTCCATCCGTCAATAAAAGAATTGTGCGATTGTGTATCTATGCCCCCTTCCTGCTTTTGTAGCATGCACACACAGCACCTGTTTGGGGTAGCTACCATTTGCCCCTTTCTTCTTTTCTTCCTTATTACTTTCTCTCTTTCCTTCTCTCCTCACGCTTGCAATCGTTTTTTGCCCTTGACTTATGGGCGACCATATCATGGGGCTTTCTTGGCAACATTGCTTATTTCTTTATTATTTATTCATTCATTTCTTTGAATAAATACATTCAAAAAAGGATGTTTCCAAGGCCTGGTTTATCCAGGAGTTTATTCCATGCTGATTATGGCATTAAAGAAAGTTTTAAGCACATTTAAAGCATCCCGCAAATGAAGTGCAAATGGCGAGTAATTGCACGAACGATGATCCCACGCAATTGCACAAAGCAAGCGATATTGGAAATGGATTGTCACTGAAATCCCGAAAGTAAAAAGATGTGCATTAATACTTCTTTGTGACCACTTTCATGGTGGGTTTTGCACAACGTCATGTGAAATTGTTACGCGTAATTACATGATTTTTTTCGGGATATTCATGGAACAAACCACAATCTCCTTCGTGTGATAACTATCAAGATGGAGACTCCAAGGTTATGGCGACATTGCAGCATAACCTGTCCTATAGAAAAGTACAACACTATCCCAAATCCACAAAACAGGGATACCTTTGTCGGTAACCAAAATGCTTGATGAAGAAGCCAGTGGAGCTTGGAAAGCTTGCAGAATGCATTTTGTGCATTTTGGTTGGCCCCATAAAGGCATCTGTGTTTTTTGGGTTTTGGATGTTATTGTTCTTTGCAATATGGCCAAGATACCTTTCCAGCATTTCTAAAGAGAAGGGTATTGCGATGTTGCAATATGTTTGTCCGAAAGGGAAACCTGTAATTCTGGATTTTGCGTAGCCGGACCAAAGAGAGGAGCTTAACTGAGGTTGGAGTTCAGACCAAGGATTTCTTATTTGCAATGCTACAGCTTGCCTGTTTCTTCTGTCGAGTGCCTGCGCATGACACTAAAAATATCACAAACTCTCCGACTGGGCAGACCAAAGGCCTTTCCATTGACCTAAAGGTCAAAGGGGTCCCGGCTCCAAGCTTTTCAAAACCAGCATTTTGCTCATTTATTTAGGGAAATATTTCATATTCTGCTCAGTATCTGAGCCTCTCGGAAGGCTGGCTTGGAAGAGCTTCAACAGCAAAAGGGTCATTTTAAAAGACTAAAAGGGCACAGAGCCATTTTATGCTTCTAAACAGACTGCTGAAAACTAAGTTGAAACCATTTAAAATATCGTAAACCCATGAAGCATTTGAAAACTGGGAAATCTTTAAGGGAAAAAAAAAGCTGGTTTTTGAGTTGGTGCTGGAATGGCACCAGGGTCGGGATCCATTTGAAATTGGGTTTTCAAGAAATGTCGCTATTGCTGTGTGCTTCCAAGTCATTTCCAACTTATGGCAACCCTAAGCCATAAGAAAACCCTGGCTATCCTGGGGTTTTCTGGGGCTGAGAGTGTGTGACTTGCCCACACTACTGAAATATTTTATAAGGAGTTTTTGGTGGTGTTCTGCAAATGTTTCAGTCATCTGTTGTGTGCCTTCAAGTTGTTTCTAACTTGAGGTGACCCTAAGGCAAACCTATCATGGGGTTTTCTTGGCAAGACTTGCTCCAAGGAGGTTTTGGCACGGGCATCGTCTGAGGCTGAGAAAGTGCAACTTGCCCAAAGGTCACTCAGTGCGTTTTCATGGCCGAACGTGGAATCCAACCCTGGTTTCCAGAGTCGCAGTTCAACACTCAAACCACTATGCCATGCTGGCTTTATATTGCTTTTGACTATATTATTATAATGAGCCTATATGGTTCTATATGCAGTTCAGGGAGCTTCTAATAAGAAAGAAGGATTAGTTAATTAATTAATTTGTTGGTTATTGCTAACTGCATTTTACTCAGTTGTATTCCCCCACCCGATTTTTGCTTTCTCTCTGCTCTCCTTTTCGGCTACTTTTGTTCTCTCTCCCACTGTTGCAATGCAGCGGAGAAGGACCTTGGGGCAAGGAAATGTTTGTTTTTGGCTTATGTAACTCTGTAAAATGCCATGTCCATCAATGTGACTCAGTACAGTCCTACAGTCTCTGAGAAGATGTCCTAAGGGGCAGCGGATATTTCAGATGTTTTTCCTCCGAGGGTGGAAAATAAAGAGGCCTCGAAAAGGGAGATCTGACCTTGCCGCGCTCACCTCCCCATAATCTTACTGGAATCTTCACTCCATCATTACCTTAATAATAATAATAATAATATGTTTTATTTATATACCGCTATTCCAAAGATCATAGCGGTGAACAGCAAGTAAGCTAATTAGCAAGTAAGCTAATTTGCCCCCAACAGTCTGGGTACTCATTTTAGCGACCTCGGAAGGATGCAAGCCTGAGTCGAGCTTGGGCCCTTTTGCTGGTCTTGAACTCGCAACCTTGTGGTTTTGAGTGAATGGCTGCAGTACAGGCATTTAACCACTGCGCCACCAGGGCTCCATTGAACCTTGAACTCCTCTCCTCCACACTGCAGACTTAAAGCAGTTTCATACCACATTGCCCGCCATGGCTTGTGGGATCCTGGGATTTCTAGTTGGGCAAGGTACGCAGCCTGACGTGTCAGGGAGCTCTGGTGCCTTGGGCACCTTCAAGTCGTTTCAGACTCATGGCTGACCCTAAGGCAAACCTATCCTGGGGTTTTCTTGGTGAAATTTTTTCGGAGGAGGTTTGGCATTGCCTTCCTCTGCGGCTGAGAGCTTGTGACTTCCCCAAGGGCACCCAAACTACAAATCCCGAGATTCCATAGGATAGAGCCATGGCATTTAAAGGGATGTCAAAGCAGTCTTGGAGCACCTCTGAGACTCACTGAAAGAAAGAAGTTGGCAGCATGAGCTTTCCTAGACTAAAGTCTACTTCCTCAGAAGCATTTAGGTGCAATAAATAATAATAATAATAATAATAATAATAATAATAAGTAGAGAGATCTTGTAGCACCTTTGAGACTCACTGAAATAAAGAAGTTGGCAGCATGAGCTTTCAAAGACTTAAGCGTACTTCCTCAGATGCATTTGGTGAAGTTGACTTTAGTCTACGAAAGCTCATGCTGCCAACTTCTTTCTTTCAGTGAGTCTCAAAGATGCTACAAGACCTCTCAACATACTGATTCTACAGACTAACACGGCTGCATCTTTTTGAATGCTACCTTCCAGATGGATTTGTACATCACTGACACAGCCCTGACTTCTGAAAGGGTCCCTGTTGTCTCCACTTAAAGGATCCCACCCTGACCTAGACCTACAAAGGGCCTGACTTGGTATACGGAGCCTTTATATACGGCACTCACCTCGACTTTCAGCGTCGCGCATCCATTCAGAAAGGCCTTGATGTTGCCAACGCAGTCGGCTTCTGTCTTGGGCTCCGGGCAATACTACAAGAAATCAAAAGCCGGGAAGAAACATGAGCTTCCTGACAGTTCCCATCAGAGGAGCTTGTTTTGTTCTCGGCGAGAGCCAGGCTGTATATATTAGACCGTGTGTTGGAAACGCTGAATGAGACAGCTTGGGGATGGGTAGGTTTTCATACAATGGTGGGCTGTATGGTGGGTGGCGGCTGGGTGGCAGGGAGGCAAGCTGTCATGCCAGGGAGAAGGAAAATGCAGCCGCCTAACAATCTTATGATTATTTGTTTTAACCGTATATATTGTATATACTCGACTATAAGTTGACCTTGAATATAAGTAAAGGGCAGGTGCTGGGGCCAAAATTATGGATTTTGATATGACCCATGTATAAGTCTAGGGTAAATGTGGATCTAAAGTGGATGAAGCAAAGGAAAACATTGCCAAAAGTCCAGCAGGCAGAACTATTTGTGCTCATAATAAAGGCTGGATGGATGAGAGAGTAGAAAGGGGTCAGTGCTTCCAGGGTAGATTAAACTCTTGCCTTTCACTATATGTCTATGTCTATGTCTATATCCATCCATCCATCCATCCATCCATCCATCCATCCATCCATCCATCCATCCATCATCTGTGTTAAAATACAGAATACAGTACAGTGCACCCTCTGCATATACACCCTTGCCGTACACAAATTTAAGCATACACGGACGGCGAGTGCCGCCATTCAAATCAATGGGACTTACGCAGTGTGTGTGTGTGTCCAGAATGGATCCCTTGCATGTGGGCAGACTGTACTTGCATTGACCCGTGGATAAGTGGATTCAGGTTTTTTGAGTCAATTTTTAACTTAAATTTCTAGACTTACATATGACTATATATACAGTATTTTCTGGTATTTAATTATTTCAGATGTT
>NC_056528.1:32890415-32913901 GCF_019175285.1 Sceloporus undulatus
TGCTTGCTTTTGCCGTTTTGAAATGGTCTGGAGACTGATTCAATCAAGAATACTTTGACTTTGGCAGCATTCAATGGCCCGGAGCTTTGCTTTGAATGCCATCCAAAGCATGGACATAACCCTGAGGATGACAGAACCCACATCCGCATTGCAGAAATAGTCCAGTTTGACATCACTAGAACTGCCCTGGCTCAATGCTATGGAGTTCTGGGAATGGGGTGTTTGTCGCAGCGCCAGAAGTGTCTGACAGAGAAGCCGAAAGGTCTCACAAAACTACAAACCTGAGAATTCCATAGCATTGAGCCATGGCGGTGAAAGCGGCGTCAAACTGCATTAATTTTACAGTGTGGATGCAGCCTAGGACTTTAGGAGAACAGAGGCTGCATCCACACTGCAGAAATGACCCAGGTGGACACCACTTTTAACTGTCATGGCTCAGTGCCCTGGAATTCTGAGAACTGTAGTTTATTGCAGCATTGGAGATCTCTAACAGAGAAGGCTAAACGACAATTCCCAGAATTCCATAGTGGAGTCCTTTGGAGGTTTTTAAACAGAAGCTGGATGGCTGTCTGCCAAGAGTGCTTTGATGTTATGCTCCTGAATGGCAGAAGTGGGTTAGACTGCATGGCCCTTGGCGGTCCCTTCCAACTCTATGATCCCACTTTTCCAAATGTTGCAATTTCTCTCTCTTCCTCTCACTCCCCCCCCCCTTTACCCTCAAATTCCTTCAGTTGCTGCAAGATGAGTTCAAAGTGCAAGTAAAATTGGAGGTCAACTCAGCAGAAGAGAAAAGAGAGGAGGGAGCAGAATCATGCCTTCCCTGGAGACCTGGGCAAAAGCAAGCTGCTGCACCATTTTCTAGCTGATGGCTTTTCCCTTTTGCCATCTTGACTTGATATGGCTTGGCCACATGTGTCTCATGTATTTTCTTCTGGGAAATGCTGGATTCTAGGTCACCTTTGCAAGCGGTGGATGGCAGCCGTGGCAGGAGCCTTGACAGTTGCAAAAGTATGCTGGAAAGCATGCAGGCGATGGATGATGAAATCTCAGAAACCGCAGGCATTGCTCAATGAGATCTGCAGTGCTTAAGGGGACGATGGCTGAGGCTTATCAGGAGCAGCACACAGGACACAGAACAAATGAAGCCACAAAAAATAAAACCCAAAGCTTGGAAATAGCTAATTCATTCATTAGATTTCTTCTGTCCCAACTCTGGGACCCAGAGAAGCTTAGAACTGCTGCATCTGCATTGCAGAAATGATGCACTTTGGTGCAGCTTTATCTGTCCTTCCATCTCCAAATGACATTCCTATTGTCCTGGATTTATTTATTTATTTGGCAATTCCTACATTTTATTCCCATCCTGGTGGTTTTAATTTTGAGAGCTATTGGAACAATGTTTTGAACTATCACCATCATCAATCATCATTGTTCCGCAGCAAGAGAAAAGATCTTGTTACTTTGGGGGATGGATAGAAAAAGACAAATGAGGAAAGCAGAGCTTTTTGGTTGCCTCTGTATCCAGCCTCATATCTGCGCACGCTTTTATGGAACAGACTCAAGCACATGGGTTCTCCTCCTCGAAGCACAAATGGAGCCAATCTGAGCAATTTTTGCAGCTTTAAATGCTTCCTCTTTTCTTTTTGAGAGCGCAAGCCAGGAACTTGGAAGGAGGAGGAGGAGGAGGAGATATTTGCTGTCCATCTCGATAACGGTCTATGACTATACCAGTTCCTCTTTTTTGTCATGCTCTCTCCTTTCTCTTCCTTTAGATGGGAGAAATATATCAAGGTGTTCCAGCATTTACCAATGTAGGCTTTTGTTGTCACTGTGTGCCTTCAGTTGACACAGGCAAGCTCACATTCGATAACCTAGAGACCTAAGTCACTGATCCCATGTTTGGAGGAGGAGTAATGCCAACAGGTCATCAGCATTAACCCTGCTAGCTAGAGGATTCTGGAGCTGCAGTGCACTCCCCCAAATTCGGCATTTTTGTGTGTGTTGTACATCCAGCATAGTATAGTGGATTGAGTGTTGGACATTAGGACTCTGGAGACCAGGGTTCGATTCCCAGGTCAACCATGTAAAGCCACAGGGTGACCTTGGGCAAGTTACATTTTCTCAGCCTCAGAGGAAGGTAATGGCAACCCTCCTCGGAACAAACCTTGCCAAGAAAACCCCAGGATAGGTTTGCCTTAGGGTCATCATAAGTCAGAAATGACTTGAAGGCACACAACACACACATTCTGAAAGGCATGGTGAAGTGGTTTGAGCATTGGACTATGACTCTGGAGACCAGGGTTCGAATCCCAACTCAGTCATATAATCCCATTGGAGCAAGTCACACTCTCTCAGCCTTAGAGGATGGCAATGGCAAACCCCCTCTGAAGAAACTTTCCAAGAAAAACCCAGGATAGGTTTGTGTTAGGGTCACCAGAAGTCGGAAACGACTTGAACACACACAACAGACATATCCGGAAAGAAACAAGCCTTCATGGCCTTACCTTGTCTATGGACCCCGGAAGAAGCCGGAGAATCAGTTTGCACAGCACTACCCCGTCTTTCAGGGATGCCTTGAGGAACTGCAGAGGGTCTCCAATCTTCATTTTAGGGGAGTTTAAGGCTCCCATTGAAATCAGCCAGGTCACAATTTGCTCTTCTGGGTTCATGGCTGCACGGTTTTAATGTCTTGAGCTTTGCTGGGACTTGTAGTGCAAGGGGAAGGACTAGCCCACATCCGCAAGTGTGTCTTCCTTCTTCTTCTGGGGTGGGTGGGTGGGCGAATGAGCGAAACAACTCCAGAAGTTACCGATTGTCCGACACTTAAAAAGTCACCAAGCAGCTGTTTGGATTTTTCTTTTTTTAAGTCACCAGAAACTGACTTCCCTTTGACTGGAGGAACGGGTTTTGTGTGCATTTGCCTTCATGGTTTCGTGATTAAGTCTGCAGAAGTACGAAGAGGAAGAGCTTCTAGGGCTAGCAAGCTGTTTTGCAGCAAAGGCAGATTTCCTGTATCACTTGAAACAGAAATTTCCTGCCTCTCTAGCTTTCTGCGCCCTCCCACTTCGTAAAGCATAAGAGGCCTTGGCTCTACACCTGAAGGAGAATCAAGTGGTAAGAGCGGGT
This sequence comes from Sceloporus undulatus, assembly GCF_019175285.1. Lineage (NCBI taxonomy): Eukaryota > Metazoa > Chordata > Lepidosauria > Squamata > Phrynosomatidae > Sceloporus > Sceloporus undulatus. Next base: position 32,893,542 of record NC_056528.1, read on the forward strand.
TTGGAGGCTGAGAGAGTGTGACTTACACAAGGTCACCCAGTGGGTTTGCATGGCCAAGCCAGCACTTGAACCCTGGATCAGGATCAGTGTTTAGTCTCATGGATAATGCCTTTACATGTCAAACTACAACTCAAGAGCGGATTCACTGCCCCACTGAAATGCAAGTCTTCCGATGGCACTTCATCTGGATTAAGTCAAATTAAGGGTCACTTCACACATTTCTATCACATATTTCATGCTACTCCTAAAAGTGTGAGGTTTGAATGAACCTTAGGTTAAGGCACATTTAGTGTCCAACTTTGCTTAAACTTCGAGGGCCTGCGAGATGCCGATCTGCAAACTTGGATAATATTTTGTGGAAGCAGACTTCATTTTGAACACCATTTGGAGAAAAAGGCAGGATACCATTGTAATGGTATTAGAAAGTGAAAGGTAACACTTGCCTGGTTCTGCTTGGTTCAATTTTTATCTTTTTGTTTGTAAACTCCTTTACCTTCAGCACTCAAGATGTTCTTAGCATAGAAATGCCAAAGCCTACATAGGTTTATAATGCAGGAGAAATACCAGTAGTGTCTTTGTGGCACTGAAAAACTAATTAATAATACTATTTCAAGATAGACACAACCACTTTATGTTTTGTTGAAACCAATGATTTTCATTTATGATTAAGGGAATACTATAGCTGCTTTTCTTCCTGTTTTTCTCATTCCTTTGGAATGGGGATCTTGGAACCATCTAGGTTATTGAACTTCAATTCCCATCATTCCTTGCCATTGCCTATAACTGTTGGCTGCTGGGAGCTGCAATCCAACATTAACTGGCAGAGTACAATCCCCATTCCTACTCTAGCCTGTTCATGCCATTCTATGCCACTGTCGGGCTCAATTTATTTATTATTATTATATTTGTATCCCACTCTTTCCCCAGAACTGGGACTCAGTTTGTCTTCCAACACGCTTCGTTGTTGTGTGCCTTCAACTCTTTTGACTTATACCCCTAAGGCCTATCACAATTCACAGGGCTTTCTTGGCAGAATTTGCTCAGTGCCTTTGCTGTCCTCTGAGGCTGAGAAGTGGGTTTCCAAGGCTGAGCAAGGATTCGAACCCTGGTCTGAGTGTCCCAACCCAACACTCAAGACCACAACACCATTTTGTGATCTCAATGGTTAACTGGCCAAGAGCTCCACCTACCGGCAGCTTCACACTTCAGTGTTTGGATTGAATTGGCAATTATGTACGCCACAAAAAGTGTTAGTGTTTAAGGTGCCACAAGACCTATTAGTTCTTGCAGAAATCTAAGACAGCCATGATCCATTTCGTTATAGTGGCTTAAGTATTAAGACTAAGATCAGGGTTCGAATGCATGCTCAGCCATAGAAACCTCTGGGTGACCATGGGCAAGTCACTCTCTCCCAGCCTCAGAGGAAGGGAAAAGCAAGCCCCCTCTGGGACATACCTTACCAAACCCCCACAATGTTCACCTTAGGGACAGTGTGAGTGAGCTATTCCTCTGGAAATTTGGAAGTACAGTATGGTCATTGCTAACAATAACTGGATTGAAGTCAGTCTGTTGAGACTCTGGAGTCCTGGAGAGCTTGCACCAAAGAGCTTAAAAAGTACCATTAAACGTTCCCCCCTGCAATGGGTTTCACATCACACCCTCCAGAAATTCTCTTAGGCATTCTAGTTCATTTATGCAGTAATGCAATAAGCCAATTCCTCTGTAGCAGTTCCCCACACTCAGTTCTGATATATGGGGGAAAAGGTGCATTGAAAACTTAAGCACTTCCCCTCACAAAAAAGGACACAAACCCTACATGAACTGTTTGCTGCCTGGTGTGTGCCTCCCAAATCCCACAGTATCTTATTTCGCAAGTGGAAGGGCCTGACTGCAACAATAAGGCAAAATACCTGTGCAGGCACACAGAAGTAATCTGACAGGGCAAAGCCCAGTTTGTATTAAATTTGCCCTATGCAAGATATACTGGTTTGTTAACCCAGATTTCTCAATTTGGAAAGGAGTGATATGCAGTCTTGACCAGGACCTCATATGTACTGAATTGCCATCTACAAATTCTCCTTTAAGAACACTATGCTATAATCACACTCTGAAGGATACATTACTGGTATTTAAGGAACCTGGATATTTTAGTGCTATGCAAACTTATTGGAAATTTAAGTCCTGTGGAGTTTATTCCTGAGTAGCAAATGCTAGTATGCAACCAAGGAAAAGGAACCAGGTACATGTAAACTATTGCACTTCCCACCTTATTGCTCTAACCGTTTCTTCATTCTTCACCTTTTGTACCCGGAATAAAAACTACTGTACTTTCCAAGTTGACTTTCACAAGACCATCCTCCCCGAAACCTGTGGCAAGAATGGTTTTGTGGATCTAGCAAGCATCACTTCATTTGTTTGTAAAAACTACTACTATTCTGTCACGGAAGGATATAAACTCATTTGAAAAGCCAAGAGAAACAGCGGTCCTTACAAACTTTCCACCGGACAGTAAGGAATTTGAAGTTTTTGTGTTTAAACCATGGATAAGATCAACCACAGAAGATACAGTATTGAAATAAGTATTTTGAAAATCAAATCTCAGAACTCCTAGTTGATTCAAGTAGCTGTCATTTTGCTTTTTAATAAGCATTTTAATCTGAGTTTAGTCTGTTTTGTGCTTTATTCTGAAACTAGTATTAAAAGAACCTAGTTTTGAAATAATGAAATGAAGCCAAAAGACATTTAACACTTTATTTAGGGAAAACAGCAAAAAGGAATGAATGCAACAATAATCTTGTGCCCTTCAGCCTTTAATTGTACAAATCTCCAACTGGGAGTTGGGATTTTTTTTCTGACTGAAACACATTTCTGGTCAAGTTTGAATAATTATGTTGCTTGTTTGTGGTACTAACTCACAACCACAGTTACTGCTAAATAATCAGTGTTAAAAAAGAGTATTCACACCTAAAACACATCAAAATTAATTAAATAAATATATATATTGTTAGACACTCACAATTTTGTTTATTCCACAGGTTCTTTACTCAAACAGATATAATTTACTTTAAATTCATGTGACTACCATGAATGGTACTGTATAGTCTCTGGCTGTTTGAATGAACCCACCCAAAACCACCCTTTAATGCAGGGGTAGGCAACCTTTTTGAGCCGGGGGCCAGGTTGCTGTCCCTCAGACAACTGGGGGGCTGAAGCCAAAAAATAAATTATTTAAATAAATAAATAAATAAAATATAAAAAACAATTCCTATATACACTGCACACATCATATTTTGAAGTAAAAACCAAACCAGTCATTATGCAACCTCTTTTTTTCTTTTCTCTTTTCTGCTGCCTTGCAGTTCTGCAAAAGCAAACCCCCTCCCATCTCTTCTGCACACAAGACTTTATTAGGAAGGAAAGGGTTTGAAAAATTAACTACTACTTCTTTCCTTTTTTTTGCATTGGGCATGTCACACTCTCTCAGCCTCAGAGGATGGCAATGGCATCCCCACCCCCTCTGAAGAAAACTGCCCAGAAAAACCCCACAGAAGCCATAACAACTTGGAAGGCACACACAGCAACAAACCCAAACTTTGCCCCCGGGGGGGGGGTCACACTCTCTCAGCCTCAAGGGAAGGCAGTGGCAAACCACCACCTCTACAAAAAACTTTGCAAAGGATTGTTTCATAATAAGTCAGGAAAACGACTTGAGGGCACACAACAACAACCACACCTCCCAGCCCTTGTATCTTGAAGGCATGAGGGCACAGATGGCAGAAATGGACTTCCTTTTCTGGCCAAACACCCCCCCCCCCCCAAAATACACACACACACAATTCCAAAACACACACTAAGCACATTTGGGCATTTCACATGGCTTTACTTAACATGGCAATCTCTTGCATATTTAATCAGAGTCTTATTGCAGAACCAAACTCTTTAGGTTTCACACTGAACATGGTTTAACATGGCTATGCATATATTGAACATGTCCAGGTGGTTTCACAAGAAGTGGATTTGCTGTTTCATGTTTCATGCACCAACTATACTTCTCAGAAGTGTGTACTTGGTCAAGGGACTTTGGTTTTTCTTCACTGCGCATGAGTTTGTAAAAATCATAGCAATTTACACTGGCCATGCCTCAGAATCAAAAACACACAGAAAAGGCACTTTGGAAAGTCACACTCTCTTGGCTTCTGAAACAGTGCCTGCATGCCTCTGAAGTTGACTCATATCATTATCATCATCATCATCATCATCATCATCATCATCACCACCACCACCACAATTGTCAAAACAATGTTAGCGTTAAAACACCAAAATTAAAAAAAACCCTTGTAGCCAGAGGCCTCTGGCCACTCACCTCCTCCTCCTCTTCCTTTCCCCCCTCCTCCTCCATGCCCCACGCCAGCCTGGGGGCAGGGCAGAGGAGGCCTCGGAGGCCCCAGAGCCTCTCCCCGCCCTGTAGGAAGGCCCAGGCCTCCACACAGGGCGGGGAGGAGGAGGCTGCCGGCAATCGCGCCAATTGGCGCGTTCGCCCGCGGCCCCAAGATCCTCTCCCCGCTCTGTGGGAAGGCCCCGGCCTCTGCACAGGGCGGGGAGGAGGCCACTGGTGACCGCGCCAATTGGCGCGATCACCGGTGGCCCCCGGGGGCGGCAATTGGCAGCAGGGCCAGGCTGGGGCCAGTCCCACGGGCCGTACGTTGCGACCCCTGCTTTAATGTCTAATCCTAGCAAAATATCACTTCCCATGTGAAAATTTTAAGAGGGCCTTTTGAAGGCTTTATAGTAAATATCATCTAAGGGAGGTTTCAGTTCAATTATCTTCTGGTATTAAAACTTGATCAAAGAAGCATTTTCTTCTGTACGTATATGGTTTCTAGCTTAGCTATTATGATTTCATTAAGTACCACAAGGCATGTTTCACTGCACTTCAGTTTCCCTAAGTCAGAGAACCCAGATACAGGTTTTCTCCAATAGTAATAGTAACTTATGTGTTACAGGTCTTGGTACATGTCTGTCTCCAAAATTTAAAAGTATAGTGTTTTGTAATAAGACACAAGTAATTTCGCATCAACATTCACAATTAGGACCCTTCGCCCAGTGCTGAAGTAGCCGAGACACTTTAAGAGCCAAGTGCTCCCTGCAATGTCTTCACTGAGCTTTACAGCCATATTTTAAAGACTTCTCGGCCTTCTCTAAAGGCATCCGCCTCTTCTTCACGTCAGCCATGATTAACTTTGCACCTAGAATGTGAAGATTAATATTAGCAGAGTGCACTGAAGGAGAAAGTTAAACCCCAACCTGTTCAGGGAATAAAGTCATGGTTACGTTCACTTTCACATTGATACAAACCCCAAAACCAAAAACCTACGGAACAGTTGACAGGATCATTTTAATACTATACAGTGGTACCTCGGGATACGAAATACCCAGGTTACGAAATTTTCGGGATACGAAAAAATCCCATAAGAAATAATTGTTCCGGGTTACGAATGTTTTTTCGGGTTACGGAAAAACTTTTGGTGCTTTTCGGCGCTATTTTACACGGAATCGCGGCTTTTCCCCATTAGCGCCTATGGCATTTCGGCTTACGAAGGCTTTTCGGGTTACGAAAGCGGCCGCGGAACGAATTACTTTCGTAACCCGAGGCACCACTGTACTATGTAATTGTTGCCACTTTTTTTAAAAGGGTGATTCTGTCAGCCAGAATTGAGCATACTATCCTTGAGATCAGATACAATGCCATCTCTGTAAATCAAGCACTATCCAGCATGTGAAGGAAGACCAAATTAAGATCTTTAAGGAAATCATGCCTGATTATACAATGTTACTGTATTCAATACACAACAGAGTACTGACAAGACTGAAGACTTTACTGTCACTTTCAGCAGAGATTTAAATTCCACATGTGAAATCAAACAACCAGGTCAGATAAACCTTGGTAATAAATAAACAAAAAATATTTTAAACCCTCTAGACACCACAGGAAGACAAATTTCAAGATCCATCTCGGGACGATTTTTCTTTCTTTCACCAGCCATCATTTTCTTTATGACATCTATTTCGGCGGCCTTATAATGGCATCCACATTTAGAAATTTCTTTACTGGATGGCATGGTTTTATTTTTGTTTTGTCATAACAAAATTCCAAACATACTGGGTGGAAAATTAAAGTTTTACCCCTCTTGTCTTTGTTTTTAAAACATTTCTTTCTTCACATTTACAGAGGAGATAGGCAAAAGACAACCCTTCCAAATAGGAGTTTCAGCTTATTTACATAAAACCTGACTGATAAAACATGCCAGCCTGAGTTCAGCCAGCACCTCAATGAAGATGTCAAGTCAAGTGGTAAATTAATGCTTGCCTTCCAAGTTTGTACTGTTTTTAAATGCGCACTCACCTAGGAATTACCTGTGGTGTTTTTACAGCTTTTATCCATGTTGTTCATGATCACAGCATATACTGTGTCCTCGGGTCACATCGTCTTAAAGGCAGTGAGTGGTCAGCCTGTAACAATTAAGGTAGATATGAATACTTATGCCAACACAAGCTGCCCAAATCCCATGACCTCCCCCCAAAACACACTCGTACGCTTGGGTTTGCCGATTAATCAGTTTCAGGATCTAATGCTTTAGTTTGAGAGGTGGAAGGTTCACTGGACTGGAATGAACTGGAATGGCTTAGTGACAAGTCGTATGGCTTATGAGTCTTATTTCCTTTCCAATGGTGCTTTTCATGGTAAATCCATTAACTTGAGTGGCAAAATATGTTTTGAGGATTACAGAAGAACTTTAGTTGGAGGTCTTCAAGTCTTATTACATTTCAAGAGCATCTTTTGAACTTCCCGGCTGCACCTGGGTCATATCAACTTGCCACAGGTTCTGCCATTTGTGCCACGCACTCCCCAAACAAGACTATAGTATAAAGGGAAAAAAAGGCTAGGCATCCAACTAAACATCAGATTTGTAATAATGGCTTGCTTGACATTTCCCCAAGTTGGTATAGATTTTGGCAAATTAAGCCAATTTCTGATTGCGCTGGGATTAATTTTTTTTAAAAAGATAGTACAGGCAGCCTGGTTTTTAAGTGTCTTCATTGAAACACATAGGGCAAAAAGTAATCCCTCCCAACCCTTTACTGGAATGGTTGTCTAAAGTTAGCTGCTTTCTTAGTACCATTTTCAAAAGTTTTGTGCCATACATACTTTCATCCAAGACAAGGTTAAGTTGAATTTGGAAGACTTCGCCTAAGGCTATCCAGCACAGTTTTTCCATTGGGTGCTGCTTTAAAATTTAAAAGGACTCCCGTTGCCAGGACAGACAGCATGTCCTACCGAACTAAGGATGTTACGTTTTGGTGTCATGTTTGACTTAGACTGAAAAACTAGTTTGCTTTGCTTACCATCTTTGCTGTTTCACAGGCATTTGGTGCTTTAAATCTGTAGTGGAATGCTGAAAGTTTCACTTGTTTATATGAAGCCATAAGCCTTTCAGAAGTTGGAGAGAAAGACTTCTTTGCTTATCTTTATTTTCTCCATTTTGCCTTTGGAGTCAAAGCTGTTCCTTTAAAAATGAGACACTACAGGGTTGCAAAAATTTGAAACAGTAAGAGCAAGTACCGTTTTGCAGCTTCTTTGATGGAACTGGTCAAACCTCTTACTTACAGAACTCTGTAGCCTGCTTACTACAGGTTAATATGTTATATTTGGGGGGCGAGGTTCTTGCAAATTCCCAAATGAAATACGTAGAAAGGTACAATGTACATTCAGCATTATCCATTTGTTGTTTTGATTAAATGACTGAATGGCATCCTGAATGTTTTTTTTTAAACACAAGACTGAAGAATTTCAATTTTGTAATTGGGAGTATTGTGTGCATTTCAGCATTGAGAGGACATTTAACTTTTTAGTTTGGCACACATCCCCACCACCCTCCACCAGCTAACAGGGTTTGCCTAGAAAGAAGGCATGTTTGCATGAGCAGAGCAATCCATGGCCATTTTAGATGGCTGCACGTTGTATGGGGAAGCCTTAGATTTGCTGGTCTCATTGATGAGGTGAGAAGCGTGGCATTTCAGGGTTAACGTTTACTTCTGAAAAGTTACAACACTAGTACACAGGCTAAAAATGTCATACATTAACATCTGCGTTTTGAGAGAAATATTAACAATTTTGAAATGAAATTAAACATGTTTACTTTTTCCTCACAAAAACATCAGTAATGGAGGGGAACTTAACAAGCAACGATAAAAAAAGGTAAAAACAATTGTTTCGGTAGTCCTCTTGGAGTGAAGATAAAACTTCCACATTTAATTTGTTGGAGAAAAAAATGGTTTGGTCCAAGGCTTTGAAAGGTTTTAGTATCGGCTTCTGCCCCCGCCTCTATCAGAGCGGCTGCCTCCACGGCCACCACCTCTTGGCGCTCCGCGGCTTGAGCTGCTGTATGAATCACGCGGAGGAGGGTAACCCCTTTCCATGGAAGGGGGAAGGCCTCTGTCTTGTCTTCCCACACGGTCGCGGCCACTTGAGTAGACATCGCTTCTGCTGCTTGAGTAACTTTCTCGACTTCCACCATACCCATCTCGGGTGCTCCCGTAATCATCATAGCGGCTGCTTCCACCATAAGATGGAGGGGGCCCTCGTGCAGGTGGAGCACTACGTGAGTTACCTGCAGGTTCAATGGTCAGGTAATAGGGCAACACTATAAATCATGTCACGACAATTTTACATCTGAGTTTTAAAAGTACTGAATCAATGGCTTCTGTTATTCTTTTGTTTTAACTGAGAAGGTTAATATAATCTCACATGTTGGGACATTTGGCAGGGGAGTATCGGGCAGTGACCGAAATAAACAGGCTGTTTGAAGACGCTGGTTTTTTTTCTCAAGGCAGCTCTTTTTGGGGTTATTCCAGAACAGCTTGCTATTTTACAGAAGAAACTCAGCCATTTTTCCAGTGACAGATGCAATTCAGAACGGTTGAACTTTGCTTCGTTAGGTTATAGGAACTGTAATTCAATCATTTTGTTAAATTAAGATAAACAAATGTTTTTTCACTGCAGTGGGCAAGCCCAGCAATACTATGTCCCCATTTAAGTAAAAGCAGTCTAGCAAGTCAAGCGTGGTACCTACTACATTCTGTAAGACCCACAAAATAACCGCTTACCATAACTTTCATACGAATCTCTGTAAGAGCCTCCACTTGGGTGATCCGAGTAGTCCCGGTCACGCCCTCCATAGCCATCCCGGTCACTGTAAGAGGAGTAACTGCTGGGATTTAATACAAGTTATGTTATTCAGTAAGGAAGCCTGAAACAGTTTAAGCAACCTATTCCTTCAGAGAAGAAACAGCCAAAACCACCTCTGAGTATTCCTTGCCTAAGGAAACCCTATGAAATTTTATAGGGTTGGCATAAATTGATATTCCAATGCCCTACTGTAACATGGCCTAAAAACATGTAATATGTGCTGTTTGTCTTCAAGTCGTTTTTTACTTAGTTCAGGAGGTTTTCTTGGCAAGTTTTTCCATCTAAATTTATGCCCTCAATTTCTTGCCTTTATGTGTACTTTATGCTCCTTTGTCAAATATCATGTACATAAACAGAGGAAATTATTATTATTATTATTATTAACCTTTATTTATAAAGCGCTGTAAATTTACACAGTGCTGTACATACAATCTTTTTAATTAATTAATTATGGCACTATGTCCTTTTACCTTTCAGAGGATTGGCCTTTGGTATATGAGGCATTTAATTGAAAAAGTTTGTCTAACATTAACCACCATGAAAGACAATAATGACTGAACTTCAACTCCCTTATAGTTATTTTTCAATCCTGTAAATTTTAATCCATCTGTCAATTCAATCAGACTAGACTAAGGGCCTTATCAAACAAGGCAGGTATACCACAATTACTACACCATGCTAATATAGTCTCTGGTTGGGGATTATCACATTACACTATTCCACTTCCATTGTTCTCCCATGGGAGACCATTTTGAAAGCATTTCTTTTTATTAACATGATAAATTAGTTAATGGCTCCCTTTCCTACTACTGTTCACCTATGATTTCCAGTGTGAAAGTTCAATTGTGCTTTAAAGCCAGCTTTGGGTGGTCAGGGGCCATGTTTTAGGTGTGGCTTAAGTGCCCTGTGATCAGGTGAGAAGGATCAAAATTTTTATTTTATTTTCTTTCCATTGAAAATTGCTTTACATCTGCTATAGAAAAAAAATCCATTGGCAAATGATCTCTGGAGTTTGTCAGCATTGGCAAAACTATGCTCCCTACCCCCCATAGCCCCATTCTGGTCTCTCTCTCTCTCTCACACACACACACACACGGAAACGTAAGTGGAAGTTTCACGGTTAAAATCAGACAGATAGTTCAAGAGCTGTTGGCTTTCATCTGCCAGTGACTAGCTCAGTCTGAAAACAGAAGTCTCATCTATCCCAATCAGGAAACGGTCTTCCTTCCCACTGGTTGCCCATGCTAAAAACTTATCACATGCAACATTTGAGACAAAGGTTGCAATCCTGGAAAAGTTCCCTAAAGTGCAACAGGAAAGAGAATAGCAATTGCATAGCTTTTTAAAAAGAACAACACTATATCAATGGGATAAAGCCCTAACAGTTGAGTAATAGAAGTGCATTTAAAAGAACACAATGCACTAGGTACCTGTAACCTCTTGAGGGATATTCATCACGTGAACTGGAATGACCGTAATCACGGTAGGCATAATCTCTTGGAGGTGGAGCATAATCCCGTGTGTCTCTGGAACTTGGATAGTCTCGACTTGAGTAACTATGGAAGTTAAAATGACATTACTTTTAGTTGCAAAAAGTACAATGGGAGGGCATTCAAGGACATTACAGGTTCTTAATGTGATCTACAATGAGATTTGAGTTTACCTGTCTTTAGTACTATAGCCATCATCTCTAGGAGACAAGTAGACATCTCTTCTGGATGGAAGTGGCTCTCTGCGCGGAGGCCCTCCATAGCTGTCTCTGCCGCGTGACAGGGGTGCTTAAGTCAAGCACAAAATGAAAAATTATGAAAACAAGGCAGCAATTGTTCCTGTAAACTAAGAAAACACACTGGACCAATGAATTCTATGATGGTGGAAGAGTAATGCATCCGTTCTAACAGCATGATCATGAAACACCAAAGCTATTATAAACATTCCTGCAAATAGGAAGATCTTCTCTGATAAAATACATATACAGGTACTGAGAGTAGTGTTTAGTTAATATTCTGTAATACAAGAACTTTAATTGTGGCACATGTAGTGCTTTTTATAGCATATGGTGCTGATAGGGGAGAGGAGAAATGTGGTTTACTGGAAAGATACCAAAGCTGATCAAGTAGCCTAAAAGGCTCATGTTATTGAAGACATTAACGAATTACACTGAATAGCTTAAATATCCATCAGAACCAACAACTTGAGTATCTGCAGACTTTTTATTTTGTCAAGTGTGTTTCTGAGGCCTGCACCTGTCCCAACTAAGTACACAAGTGGGACTTTCCCCCCCTCAGTACAATGCTCAGCTCTGGTTAGTACTTGGATGGCAGATAGCCAATGAATACCAGGTGCTTTAGACTAGATTTCTGAGTAAGGAACTGGTAAATCTGCCTCTGTGTTTTCTTTGCCTTCCCACGTAATTCATGGGTTCAAAATGGTTGACCCCACAAATCGCCAGGCGACTTGAAGATGCACGCACACATAGTGCTCTAGGAAACTCTTGAAAGCAATGCTGTATCTCACTATACAAGTCCCAAAACCCAGCAGGGCTGCATAGGCAGGAATAGCTTGATTAGCAGCAACTACAGGCACACAGAACTTGTGCATGCATGCTATGGACAAATTGCTGGATTAGAAGAAATCCTCCTATTGCTTCTACATTAAGTGCTTGAGAAGGAACCTTACCTCTCCCGCCCATTCCACTGCTGCTATGCACAGGCCCTGAAGGTGCAGGTCTTTTAGGTGGAGGACCTCCACTACGTGGAGGTGGGCCTCTCTTCATTGGGAGAGGGCCTCTAGAGGAACCTGGAATGATGACAATTTGTATGTCAGCCTTACACTGCTGTAACAACTTCAGTGAGCAGAGACAAGTATACATAAATGAAACAGGATTTCTTAAATGGCATTGCTGGGCACAAGGCTAAAGTAGAAAGCAAGTTGTGCACAGAAAATATCAAGGACAACAAACAGGAAATCAAAGTAACCAACTTACTAAATACAAAGAAATATTTATGGTAGAAATCCTTAAGAATTCATGGAAAAATTACACATGAGCAGGAAAGAATCAATTGTTAACAATCTGCTCTGTGAGCAATTAAAACATCCAGTGCACATCTACTGGTCCAAAAGAGGCAACTTTTCAACACTTTTCTTTGTTCATTGTTCTTTACTTAACGTTTACTCATGAAAAAAGTAGTGTGATAAACACAATTAATGTATCACACAAGCAAACAACAAGCCTTTCCCAACCAGATCCTTCCCAGATATTTGTGGTTCCAACTTCCACCAGCCCAAGCAGCATATGTAATGATCAGGAATTCAAGGAGCTGTACTTGAGAGGGTACCACTGAGAGGGTATCAGATGGGGGAGGCTAGATTACAAATTGCACCACAAAACAGACAGATTACCTTGGGTCACTAACATTCAAAATGGCAACAACTTAAAAAAAACAACGAACTTCACCTTCACCAGTTACATTTGGGGGATAAACCAACCAAAACAGGCATATAGTTTGTCTTCTTTAAATACACTAAATAACATAGGCCCTATACAGACAGGCCAAAATAAAGCTGCTTCGGGTCACTTTGGAGGTATGCTGTTTAAATACTGCATGCGTCCTAAGAATCCGGAAGCTGCGCCAAAGCCACACTCTAGTCCTAAGGACTGGAGCGCAGCTTCCAAAGTGACCCGAAGCAGTTTTATTTTAGCCTGTCTGTATGGGGCCATACTCAACTTTGTTTAATATTTGGAGTTGTTTACTGACAAGTGGATACTGTGTGGAAGTTTCAAGGAATATAAACTATCAAGAACTTGGCTGTCCAAAGTTGCACAACTTTAGTCCAAGGAACAATTCCCCAGTTTGCCTGATCAAAACAAGCCTAATAGCTGGGCCACATTTTATATCTTCTTTTAATATGCTGCAATGCACTGTTAAGTAAGTCTGCAAGATTTCTAAACTCTTTAGTTGGATATAAGAGCTCGGTGAATGCAAGAAGAGCTTTTACTCTTTAAGTTAAAAGCAACTGGAGCAATCCTTCCCCCTCAGGAAGTTATTTTCTCATCAGAAATTGACTATTTGTATTTATTACGGTGTGGTTTTTAAAGTACAATATTTCTAGTTTTATAAACAGGAACTGTTATAATATCCCTATGGCATTCCTAGTGTGTCACGTAGGCACCTCCATAGGTGGCCCAATTGCACATGGGAATACAAACATACCCAAGTGACTCCCTCTTGAAGGAGGCCCCCGCGTTCCACTTCCGCCTCTTCCACCTCTAAGGCCTCTGGGAGGGCCTCTGCTTCTTGGAGGGGGCCCACGTCTACCGGTTTCAAAGGATGGCTTGGTAGCTTGCTCAACTTTAATGGCTTTTCCGTCTAAAGACTGAACAAAGGAATTTAACTCAGCATTCATGGCAAATGCTTGCATTCAGGACAGATACTCTCAAATATCAACTCTTCTTTGGCAGTTGTATTTGCCATTATGAAGCACTAAACCTTATGTGGCACCTTCTGGCACAAGCTGAAGGGTTTGAGAACTGGAAAATCTTCAAAATGGCATAGCTGTGGCTAAAATGATCAGTAAAATTCTTAATTTAATTTTATTCACGCCTATCTTTTTACACTTTCTATAACAGTTTCTAATACTCTCTCTCTCTATATATATATATCTCCTATCTGTACTAACAGGTTAGTAACAGGTGTTGATTATTGCACACTTGTTTATTTTGGCAATTAAAGTTGAGGCTTTGATCAGATATAGTAGCCAGTGGGCAAAGAAAGCATCTGGGATGTACTGAGGTAATCTGAAGTCAACTGGCAAAGACTGTTGATTCTGAGCTTTTTAACAAGAACAACAAAGTGACTTTCCATGCAACTTGCACTTGCTAAATGAGGGATGTGAAAGAAGGACTCAATTTGAAAGTGGCAGGGCTATGAATTTAGCTTAGAATTTATGCTGAACATACATTACAGCATTGTTATTTTGTTTGTCCTTAAAAATATTCTGCACATTTAAATTGCAGTATTGACAGGTATCCCAAAATACTTGCTGTATTCTGCTCTATCAATATATTGCAAGTAAATCTTTTTTTCAACCGCACATAAACTAATTTTCAGAATCACATATTTCATTGTATCTCTCAAGGTACAGTAGTCACAGCTATTTTCCAAGAATAAGAGTTTTCTAGGAATAAGGGATCAATCCAACACAACCAAAGCTATCAACAAATCACAACAGTTCTTCCAGATATCAAGTGTTTAGCAATAGTTCAGAGACTATTGCCAGTATCATATCTGAAGATAAAATGCCTTCAGGTTTAGATTATCTTCAGATGCTCCTTCTTTGGAAAGCTAAATAAGGTTTTACTGGCGAACCACACATTTTGTTATAATATTATCAAGATTTCTTTACTGATGGCATAAAAGCAACACTGGGGCAGACACATGAGAATCATGCTCAATGTGACAAGCTGCAACAATCAGAATTCAACATGTCAGTACTTCCTACCTTTCCATTCATATCTCTGGCAGCATCCTTGGCATCTGCTGGGCTCTCAAAAGTGACAAAAGCAAATCCTCTGGACTTGTTGGTTTCACGATCTTTCATAAGGAGAACTGAAAAGAGGTGGAGGGGGGAAGTATCAGTCCACTCACACCTCATGGTGCTATACCCCAGGTTTTACACATGTCTGCTCAGAACTTCTTAGAGGAGACATAAGCCCTTATCATTTTGGCAGATCAAGGCTGTTAGATTCATCACAGCAGACCTAAAAGTCAATACCCTTCATTTAAAATGATTTGAGTTTACCTTCCACTATGCGGCCATATTTGCCAAAGACAGCTTCAAGAGCCTTCTCATTTGTCTCAGTGTTCAGTCCACCAATGAACAGCTTCCCAGGTCGATCTGCTTCAACCATTTTGATACCGTTTGGGATCTAGAAACACACACATTAAAACCCAAATCAACAGAGAAATTTGTCGCTTATGCTGATGCTGCAATGCCAAAACCAAGCAATGACCAGACTTCGATTTCCCACTACACAGGTTTCTCCTATCCATCGGCAAAAGCACATCCTTAGTTGCAACAAAGGTGCTGTCAGAAGAAAGCTAACCAAAAATGAGTCTTGACATGGAAATGGCACATAATAAATAATAATAATGAATAAAAAATGTTGCATAGACACAAAACTAATGGCCCAGGAATTTTTTGGTAGAGGAGGAAGTGTTCTCTGCTCCAAGTGTTAAGTGTAGATAAACAGGGTTGGATGTTAAAACATATGGCAGCAGCCCCCAGGGACAGTCTGGTCCCTCTCCCTGAATTTTCAGCTTCAACTCATTAAAATAAAGGAATAACTTGAAACCTCGAGTCGAGAAGCAATGCTTTGCAGCTTAACAAATAACAACGTTCTTTACAGAACAAAGGCTTCAGAGCTTTTTTCTATCGCATTAGAAATAACATCTCCGGCCAATCCTCTGGGATGGTTAGTTTCAGTGGCAAGCTAAAAAAAAAAAAAGCCTTATGGCTATGACATTACCAAGCAATTCCCTTCCAAAACTGGTCTCAATGAGCAGAAACAAGGCAAAATAATAATGATGATGATAGTAAAATAACACAGGCCTGCAATAAATTCCCCCTCCTCCCCTCTGGACCAGTTGTTTTTGGCTGCCAACTTTGAAAAAAACAAAAACCCACAATAAAGATGTCATCCCACACAGAGATATTTCATGGATTTGATATTTTTATGATAAGGATACTTGCCCAAAGGGAAACACTGGGCAAGTATTCAATGTTCCCCTATGGGCAGGTATTCTCCAATGGCAAGTATGGTTTCCTTATGGGCAAGAATTCCCCAATGTTTCCCTACAGGCAGGTATTCTTCTATGATTCTCTATGGGTAAGTATGGTTTCTCTATGGGTAAGCAGTCTCCTATCTTTCCCTATGGGCAAGTATCCTCTTATGATTCCCTATAGGCAAGCATTCCCCAATGATGCTCTATGGGCAAGTATTCTCCTATGGTTCTCTCTGGGCAAATCTTCTGCAATGATTCCCTCTGGGCAAGTATCCTCTTATGATTCCCTATAGGCAAGTCTTCTGCAATGATTCCCTATGGGCCAGTGTGGTTTCCCTATGGGCAAGTCTTCTGCAGCGATTCTCTATTGGCAATCCCAATGTTTCCCTATGGACAAGTAGTATCTTCTTATGATTCCCTACAGGCAAGTCCTGCAATGATTCCCTATGGGCAAAGGTTCCCCAATGTTTCCCTATGACTCCCTATGGGCAAGCATGGCCTTCCTATGGGCAACTGCTACCATTTGCCTTGTGCTTTTCCCCCCCATTCACGGGGTCCTCCTTCCCTTAACTGTGGAGGGAGCGCTGCATTGCAGCATTTAGAACAGACCGCCGGTTGAAAGAATAAAAGGCAGTTAGGCAAAAGCACTCACAGCGCTTAACGGAAGCCGAGGGGGGTCGACGGCGCATGCGCGGGCCCAATCGGAGTGGGCGGGGCGAGGAGCTGCGCGGCCGTTGGCGCACGCGCAGAAAGCAGGGCCCCTCCGTCCCCGCCCCCTTCTTCGTCCTCGCGGCGCCAAGAAGGAGCGCGGAGGGACTTCAAGGGGGTCACAAAATGGCGGCTCTCCCATTGAGTTCACCCTTAAAACCCCCGCGGCTTAAAATGGCGCTTCCCTCAACGAAGATAATAAAAAAGGCAAGGCCTGTAATAGGGTCACGTTTATATCCCTCACGAAAAAAAGAATAGGAAACGGGGATGAATGTGTAGCTTGAGTTTATATATATATATATACTGTATATATACACACACATACATATATATATAATGTTCATACATATATGTATACATACACTGGCCCCCCGAGACGCGCGGAGTGCGCTCTCTCTCTGTCTCCCGCCCAGCGCGCTTACCTGGTCCCTGCCGGCAGAAGAGCGACGACGCACTGAGGAGGAACAAAGGGGCCGAGGGCCTTTATATAGATGACGTCAGCGCGTTCGAACGGGGCCCGTGTGGCCCGGATGTAGAGCGTGAAAGGCAAAGGGGGCGGGGCGAGATAGAGAGAGGGATTGAAAAGGGAGGGGGGGTTCCCAGGAGGAGTGACGTCACTCGTCTTCCAGCCTCTTTGCAGAAGGAGCAAATGCATACACACACACACACACATATATATATGTGTGTGTGTGTGTACACAGACACATGGAGACGTATTGCAATATTATTATTTTGCATAGGTAAAACACTCGAAAAAACGATATATTCAAATATATATATATATATATATACTGTATATATATCATCTTCATCAACCTTTATTAGGCATCTCAATAGACAATATACAACAAACAATACAATACAAAATTAGCTAAAATAGTCTACATGAATACTTTAAAATCTATTCAGAGCCCTGAATAGATTTAGTGAGTATTGTATTAAGTTCCATCTACAGATAAATGTTACTAAATCAAAGGTTTTGGTATTTTCAAAAGGATTCATTCCAAGGAAATGGAAGGTGAATAATCAAATCATAGAGCAGGTAAAAATGTATACATATTTGGGTGTTCTTTTCCATTATAATGGTCTTTGGGCAAAGCAGAGAGAAAAGGTTGTTCAATCTGGAAAAAGATCTCTGGCGACTTTACAATCCTTTTATTATAAGAAGGGAAACCAAGATTTCCTTGCAGCTATGAAAATTTATAAAACCAAAATAAGACCACAAATACTATATAGTATATCTGTTTGGGTAACAGCTTTTAACAAGGAGGTTGAAAGTTTACAAACACAACTCTGCAGGAAATTGTTCTCTATCCCACCATGTGTCCCTCACCTAACATTATATGCTGAGCTTGGTCTGGATACACTGATGGCGTACAAATCTTGGCTTAAAATCCATTATAGACTAAATAGATCTAGTCTAATTTGGTTTCTTTTATCTGATAATTATTATACTAACTGGTCAAAAATCTATGAAGATAAATTAAAATTAAAGAGCCTAAGTTTGGACTCTCTACTCCTCCTGAGGAGGAGTGCCTCAAGACAATTAAGGATTGTTTGTTGAGTTATATATATACATACACACACACACACACATATATTGTAATATTGTATTTTTTGCATAGATAACCCACTCAATAAAAGCACACACACACACACACACACATATAATATTTTTGCATGGGTAGCACACTCAAGAAAAACATGTATATACAGTATATATATGTGTGTGTGTGTATATACACACACTATATATTCAAATAAATACATATATATATTTATTGCAATTTTTGCATGGATAGCCCACTCAAGAAAAACATGCATATATAATTGAATATATATATATTGCAGTATTGTATTGCTCAAGGCAAGCAAGCGAGAGAGAGAGAGAGAGAGAGGAGGAATGTTGCGTCTGGACTGCAGACATAATCCATTGTGACACTGATGCACTTCTCATGGCTCAGTGCTATGGAATGCTGGGATCTGTAGTTTCGTGAGGCCTTTTGTGCCTGAGAGCCCCTGGTGCCACAACAAACTACTGTACAGTGACTGGCATTCCATAGCATTGAGCCATGGCAGCTGAAGCAAGGAAGAAGGAAAGATGGAAGGAAGGAAAGAAAAAAGAAGGACAGATGGAAGTAAGGAAGGAAAGGAAAGGAGGAAGGAAGGAAAGAAAAGAAGGAAGGAAAGAAAGAAAGAAAGAAAGATGGAAGGAAGGGAAGATGGAAGGAAAGAAAGAAAAAAGAAGGAAGGAAAGAAAGAAAGATAGAAGGAGGGAAGGAAGGAGAAAAGGAAAAAAAGCAAAGAAGGAAAGAAAGATGAAAGGAAGGAAGGAAAGATGGAAGCAAGAAAGGAAGGAGAGAAGGAAGGAAGGAAGGAAAGAAAAAAGAAGGAAAGAAAGAAAGATGGAACTAAGGGAGGAGAAAAAGGAGGAAGGAAGAAAGGAAAGAAAGGAAAGATGGAAGAAAGTAAGGAAATGAAAAGAAAGAAAGAAAGAATCAAAGAAGAAAGAAGGAAGGAAGGAAAGATGGAAGAAAGGAAGGAAAAGAAAGGAAGAAAGACAGAAAGAAGGAATCAAAGAGGACGAAAGATGAAAGGAAGGAAGGAAAGAAAGACAAGAAGCAAGAAGGAAAGGGCAGGGAAGGAAGGAAGGAAGGAGGGAGGGTCTGGGCTGAAGAGAGCGCCAGTGCTGGCAAGCATCCGGGCATTTTGCCCTCCTCCAAGATGGCGCCGGCGCCGTCTGCGTCCGTGACGTGATCACGTGGCCCCTGCGAGGCCGGAGGAGGAGGCGTTGGGCGAGGAGCGAGCGAGAGAAGGCAGGCGCGCCGGAGAGGAAGAAGACAAGGCCTGGGCGCCGCTGCCGCCGGAGGATTGTGACGCCGCGGGAGAAGGCCTCCCTCCCTCCCTTCCACCCTCCGTGT
Source organism: Sceloporus undulatus (assembly GCF_019175285.1). Taxonomy (NCBI): domain Eukaryota; kingdom Metazoa; phylum Chordata; class Lepidosauria; order Squamata; family Phrynosomatidae; genus Sceloporus; species Sceloporus undulatus. The sequence goes on from NC_056528.1 coordinate 32,913,203, forward strand.
CGCCTGACGCTTGAAGGAGGACGACGCCTCCGCCGCCATGAGTGGCCCTTGTCGGCTGCTGGTGCCTTTAGTGGTGGCGCTGCTGGTGCCGGCGGGGCTTCGGGGCCCGGGCTCCCTCTGCGGCGCCTTCTACCTCCCGGGCCTGGCCCCCGTCACCTTCTGCCAGCCCCACGCCGAGACCCAGGAAGGGAAGGAGCCGGGCGGCAGCGGCACCGCCGGGTGCAAGGTGAGAGAGAGAGATATGTAGCAGAGAGTGTGTGCATGCATGCATGTATCTATCTATGGTACACGTAGAGGTACTCAGGTGGTTACAAACTGAGGTGAGAGAAGTTTAGATAGAGAAACTGAGGCACTATATATATATATATATATATATATGTGCGTGTTTGTCTGCTTATATATATATCACATACATATTAAGGTGATTATAAACTGGGGTAAGAGAGAGAAAGGGAGAGTTTCTGTATAGATATAGAACCTTAAGGATCAATCAAGATATAGATATAGATATTTACAATCACCCCAATATGTACGTGTTTATATACAGTATATGTATATACACAGTATGTGTGGGGTGATGGTAAACTGGGGTGGGATAAGGAGAGAGTTTGTGTATAGACATAGAAACTTAGGAGATATATACATATATATAAACCTATGTATATACAGTATGTGTATGTGCATATATATATATATATA
>NC_056528.1:32916901-32926689 GCF_019175285.1 Sceloporus undulatus
CTATCTATCTATCTATCTATCTATCTATCTATCTATCTATCTATCTATCTCTAACACACACACATATTGAAGGGATTATAAACTGGGGTTAGATATAGTTCCTATATAGATACAGGCATATTTCTATTACACATACACATTGGGATGGTTCTATATAAACTGGGGTGAAAGAGACAAAGTTTCAGTATAGATGTAGAAACTGAGGCTGAGGCTATACAGTATATACATATATCTATATAACACATATACATACAGTGCTAAGGTGATTCTATATAAAAAGGCAAGAGAGATCGATATAGTTTCTATATATATATAGTTATATAGAAACTGAGGCTATACTCTCCAGTTCCATATCTTGCAAAACATACTTTCTGACTGCTATAAAAATGCTGGCTCAGAAGGAAATCTCTGATTCAGTCGACGTTTGGCCCTTGTGCTCATTGAGAAAGCCCCAAGTTCAATATTCAGTCAATGTCCTGCTTTAGATCTCTATCCTGTATTGCACAATCACAAGTTCCTTCAGTAGTGCAAGGAGTCAGGCTGTGTTTGGCGAAGCTTTTACAAGGCCAATTCAGCCGGAGCAACTGGTTGCACTGCTGGCTGAGAAAGAGGGATCCGGGTGCTTTGTTCGGGTCTTGCCCTCTCCATTTTCTTCTGGTACTTCCTCCTCCAAGTCCATAGCAAAGTTTAGGTCTTTGCTTCTGCGGCGTGACGCGCTGGGCAGGAATTAAGTCTGTATTTTAACTGGTATTCAATGATGAATATATAGCCCTTCCGAATGATAAGTGTGCATCTAAGACTTTGCAGGTGTAGTGTCACGAAGGCTGCATCTCCACTGCAGAAGTAGTGCAGTTTGATACTGCTTTAACTGCCATGGCTCAATGCTGTGCAATCCTGGGATTTTTAGTTTGTTTTGTGGCACCAGAGCCGAGAGAGAAAGGTTAACTATGGTCCAAAACAGACTGCAGAAATAATCCAGTTTGAGACTGCTTTAACTGCCCTGGGGAATCCTGGGAATTGTAGTTTGTTGTGGTCCCAGAGCTCTTTGACAGAGAAAGCTAAATGTCTCTCAGAACTACGGTTCCAAGGATGCCCAAGCATTGAACCAGGGCAATTAAAGCGGTCTCAGACTGGATTATTTCTGCAGTGTGTTTTGGACTTACCTCACAAAACTATAGTTCCCAGAATTCCCTAGCACTGAGCCATGGCTGTTAAAGTGGTGCCTAGAAGCATGAATTCTGCAGTGCAGACGCAGTCCAAGAAACAGGGTGCCAGTTGGCACAGTCAACTCAGGAACATATGACCAGTATTGGAACTAAGGTCACCAATCCTTTAATATAAGAATCCACTCTTGGTTCTTTTTGAGCCATTTAATATAGGAGGAAAAAAGCTTTTACTGTAATTGTTGCTAGGAATCAGAAACACTTGCCTTCTGTTTGCAAGACATCCTGAGACTTGTTGGCAGGTTCCGGTGTACCTTCTGCCCATCCCCTTTTCCAAGGCGCGGTGTCCTGTGTCCTCTATGTTGACACAGGGAGGGTGAGGATCTGATTAGTAAGGCAAGACTAGGGGCAAGTGATCGTCTCTTAGAAGGAGGTAGGACTAAATCCGGTAAAAGTTATACAGTGTTCCAATAGCAAGTTGTGGGACATCAGACTGAAGTCATAGATTCACACAGAAGAACTAGGATGTCAGATCTGTTGATCCCAATGAGGTTTACTGTCAATTAAGCCTATTTGGTGTATAGCAGCCTCAGGAAGACATTTTTTGGAAATATGTCCCACTGAGCTCAATGGGATTTATTTCTGAGCAGATGTGGTTAGGAATGTGTGGTTCCTTTATTTCTCTAGAGCTGTTGATTGTGGGAAATACTTTATAGCCGTCCCTCTGCTTGTGCGGACTTTGAATCGCTTACTCACGAGGGGCAAACCTAGGGACTTAAAATGGGTGCATGCTTGAATATCGGTGGATTTTTGTTTTCCTGGTGTGGGGCGTCTGGAACGGATCCCGGAGAAAATGGAGGAGTGACTGTACTATATTTATGTTGCATTTTTTTCTTTAAAAATCTTTTTTTATATTGTTGAAAACATTTAAACCATTTTTTTCTGTTCTTCTAGTCACAAATCGAGTTGTTTGTGAACAGACTGGACTCCGTTGAATCAGTTCTACCCTATGAATATGATGCGTAAGTATATTCCAATTACATTAGCCCAGTCTTGCAGTTGTTCTTAAAGTATTTATTTTAGCCGAGCGAGGTCCGATTTGCAGAGCCTAAGGGATGCTTGGTAACTGCTAACCAAAATCATGACTCCGCTTTTGAGAAAACGTATGAAGAGGAATTGGCTTGGGCATAGTGTTCAGAAGAGAGCATGGTGGTTTGAGTGTTAGACTGCGACGCTTTGAGGCCACGGTGTGTGTCCTGCTCAGCTATGGAAATCCAGTGGGAGATCTTGCGCAAGTCACACTCTCTCAGCCTCAGAGGAAGGCAAGAGCAAACCCCTTCTGGACAAATTCTGCAAAGAAAATCCTATGATGGATAAACTGTAAGGTTGCCATAAGAAATGACTTGAAGTCACACAGCAACAACATCAACAGTAGTTCAGAAAGCTAAGCAACACCTCTGAGAAAGCATGGTTTATCAGCAGGTACTAATGCTTAGCTTTGTATCTGAACAGATTGATTGGGATGTTGCTATCCCATTACAGGCAGCTGTTTGGGAAGGCAACTGAAGAAGGAGGACATACAGGTGTGCCTGTGTAGCTGGAATATGCATGATTGTTTGCAGTCAAAACTGTGGTGAATGCAAGCAAGATTTGCTGTTGTGTTTGAACACTAAAGTAACTGGAAAACAGTTCATCAATATAAAATATTTAGAAGCTGGCTGTAAGTGTAGCTCTTTTAATGTTAAGAGGATAATGTTAAGGTAAATTTGTTGTTAAGAAAGTAACGTTCATCTTTGTTTGTTTGTTTGTTTGCTCCTAGATTTGACTTTTGTCAAGATGCTACAGAAAAAAGACCTTCAGAAAACCTCGGACAAGTTTTGTTTGGAGAGAGAATAGCTTCGTCGCCCTATAAGGTTATTGCAGCCATTCAGTACTGTTTGGATGTCTGTTTTCTGTGGTTAAGTTCTGTTGATTCTTGTCTTGTTTCCGATCACTTGCGCACTGTTTCCGCTTGATAGTGCTTTGTTGCAAATGCTGAATGGTGGGTTGGGTTCATTCAGGTTCAATCATTCTTTTGAAATTATGGTCGGTGCAAATTGGTCTTAGGCACTGGTCCTTTTGCAGTCATGTGTATTGGGATACTGTGCTGATCATGATTCAGCAACATATTCATTTCCCATGCAGCAAGTTGCCTAAAATGCTGTTTATAACTAATAAGCAGCATTTTCCCATCTTACCTTACCATGGTTAAAAATAACAATTTGTGTGGTGCAATTGAGGAATTCAAATGCCTCAGGAAGCAGGCATGCTCACTTAGTGGCACTCCAGATCAGTTGTTTCTGAGGGAAAACGAATGTGGCAGCACCTTAAAGACTAATTGGTTTTTATATTTGCGTGCGTTTTTCTGGATATAAACCAACTTGTCATTTTGTTCTTCTTTTCCTGCCTTTTGTGCTGCAAGAGAGAAACACAGCTACTTCTTTGAAAATTTCTCTGAGTTTTCAAAGGGAATCTTCCTGGTCAATACTGGGATCACAAGATTGACCAATTGGATGGTTCTTTTACAGATCAGAAAAATAATGAATGTGTCCTTCTGCGTATTTGCCTCTTGTTCCACCTCTTTCAAGCATCTGTCATAGGGCCCAAACAGACAGGCAAAAATAAAGCTGCTTCGGGTCACTTTGGAGGTATGCTGTTTAAATGCTGCATGCTAAGAGGCCAGAAGCTGTGCCAAAGCCACACTCCAGCCCTAAGAACTAGAGCATAGCTTTGGCTCAGCTTCTGGCCTCTTAAGATGTGTGTATCATTTAAACAGTATACCTCCAAAGTTACCTGAAGCAGTTTTATTTTGGCCTGTCTGTTCAGGCCCATAGTTTAGTCTGCTAGTTCATAATGGCTAGAAACCCTTTGTGTGGTTCAGAAATCCTGTATGATGGCTCCTTGCTTGCTTATCTTTGAGGCTGCATACTATGTGTGTGACAGAGGATGAGGACAAAGAGGTTTATTTACGGGAGTACTGAACAGAACATATCACTGAGCAGACTTTATTAGTATTTAGTTGTTAAATTGTAACTTTTAAGTTCTAGTAGATTCCCTTAAATACTGGGGATAAAGATTTTTTACAAAAACCGCTGCCCTGTAAAAATGTGTATTTTGACATCATGGAATAAAAAACCAACCCTTTGTATTTATACTAGTTTATATTTAACAAAGAGGAAAAGTGCAAGGCAGTCTGTGTGAAATCTTATGATCCAACAAAAGCAGAAGACAAAAATAAACTGGATTTTTTGAAGAAAGGGATGCAGCTGAACTATCAGCATCACTGGTAAGTGGGTTTGTTCTCTAACATCACTGTTCTCTTCAGGAAAGGATTCAGTTCATTCTTTATTGTGGTCTATTATCAGCATTGTAGAAGAAAAGGATACAACAAAATTAATTTAAATGCATGGGCAAGACAAGGAATTAAAGGATTAAAATTAACAGTCCACTAGGATTCTACACATAACAAATGGGAGAAAAAGCTAATACAGTTATCATAGGAATGTGACATAATTCTGTCACTTGGAAAATGTATTTTAAAAGCAGCTCTGCTTATAAACTGGAGAGCCATTTAAGTCTACGGTAGAATGATCAGTTCAACCTTGTTCTTACTCAGGATTGTTGATAACATGCCAGTGACTTGGTGTTATGATGTGGAAGATGGGCAGAAATTTTGTAATCCAGGATTTCCAATCGGATGCTTTGTTGCTTTGGATGGCCGGCCAAAAGATGCCTGCATTATCAATGTAAGTGATCAAAACAAATTTCTTTAATTTTTTCAGGAAAGGTGTCGGGTATAAAGTCACTGTTGTTCTGAATCTTTAAATTGTTGTGACAGAACACCATAACTAATATCACCCTCTGGTTTACAAATATTCACCAAACCAGAAATGGAAATCATGGCTTGCTGTTGTTTTGCAAGGCATTATGTAAGCAAACTGTACTTTGACGTTGTGAGTAGGTAAATTGTGTTTGGATTATAGTTCTGCCATCAGAGGAGAGTTCTCAGGGAAGATAATGAAAGAAGGAAATAACACAAGCCTTAGTTTGCTTTTCATTTGGAATAGAAATAAAGGTTTAGAGCAGGGGTATGCAACTGCACCTTTCTCTCTCCACTTTTATTTGCATATTAATTTTATAAGATAATATATATAAAGAAAGAGAGAAGCCTAAAATTTTAAGATGCAGAAAGTATGGAGGAGACACATTCTCCCTTTCCCCGTCTTTCTTCCCTGAATATGTTCCTTGGACATACTTTAACTCTATCAAGTTCAGTGGGACTTATATCCACAAGTATGTATAAGATTTCAAACATCATTATTATCATAAAGAGCAGTCGCTCATGTTAATAGCAAATACAGCTATCTGGGGTTATTAAGCAGTTCAGTTGAGTGCTTTTATGTCTGTTTTGAACTCAGCTATTGACTTTTGGATCATAACTAAAATTAACTCATAAATGAGACATCATTTATCATCATCAACATATGGACAGTATGCTACAAATCACGAGGCAATAGATAACGTAAAGTCCCCTGATTCAATAGGTCTAATTGGAACCATTTAAAAAGGATTCTCCTAAGCCTAAAATGCCTTGGGGGGGGGGTCTAAAACATGGTGGAAAGGCCCACATAGTCCCTAGAAGGTGTTGGGCATTTAGGGACATTATTTTAAAAAGATTTTGGCAGTCGGCAGCGCATGGGGGTTGGCCTCTCCTTGGGTCTCCAGTTTCTTAGCCTCCAACAGTAGCCCACCCTTCCTCATATGCACAAAATAAAGTACAAGTTGAGTATTCATGGCTCTGGAGTTGCAAGAGCCATCAATGTAATGTCTTGTACTGGTGTAAAGCTTGCTTCTCTTATGGGAAAGAAATCGCTTTAATGCCTTTTCTGCACTGGCAAATTACATTGGCTATAAATATATTATTTGTATTGATGAGGCATTGGACCAAGACAGCAATCAATTGCAAGAGAACATAGTGAAACATATGTACTCTAAAAGTTTAATTTGCAGAGGCTGGAGAGTACATTTTTATTTCTAGTGGTTTAGGCTTCGTCCACAAAAAGGAATGGTTGATATCCATGTCATTAAAAAGAGAGTGTAAGGCAATACTGTCAGATCTTTTTCAGCACTGTGGATTTTTGGAAGCGGTCAAAGCAATTGCAATCCAAAGCAGCTTTTTTGGGTTGAAAAAATGTTTTCAGTACTTGAAGCTTGATACTTTTGAAACACCAACGCACAATGAGTCTTCCCAAATTCATTTAGCCTCATTACTTTGCCCTTGGAAAGGACATTATTCTCTCTGGAATAGATGATGAAGCTATTCTAAACGCATTCCTCCTTATTAAGAAAGGGCCCATTGTTATGCCATAAATGGAGGGCTGCTGTGCATATTGTATCCCAGATAACACTCATGCATTCTCATAAGAGGCTATAGAGGGATGAAAAAATAAAAACCTGAATAATTTGTTATAAAGAAGGTATCTATGGGACATGGAATGGGAAGTGTTCTAGTCCAAATACCACTCCAAGAAGAAAAAAGAGCTTGGAAAAGTTTTGGACTACAAGTCCCAGAATCTCTTAGCTAACCTGATGGGGATTCTGGGAGTTGTTGTCCAAAAGATAACTGAAAGCTCTAAGACTGTTTGTACATCAAGATGCCATCTGTATCTTCCTGTATGTTCCAGCGGCTTAATGCCCCTGTGAAAGCCCATAAAATGTGCCTTACTCCGAATACAGTACTGCAGAAATGGGAGCATAACAGTCACATTGCTTTTAAAGGTATTTAATGAAACCCTAGAATCAAAACCCTAAAATGATAAATATAACAAGAAAGAAACTCGGCATTAGAGAAATTCAAGTTAAGCCTGCATCCACAGTGACATGTTACTGCCCCTGTTCTGTGAGAATCAATTACTTAATACTTCAGTTGCCATCAGTACCTATCTATTATTGTTGTTGTTGTTGTTGTTGTTGTTGTTATTATTTTAATACAGATACATTGTAGTTACCCATGGTGGTTGACAAATGCTTGTTGCTGTAAAACAAACAAACTCGGAAAGCATTTAATAGTACTTTAATATCTTTCAGTCAGAGTTCAACAAGAAGAATACTTTCTATCTCTTCAACCACGTTGATATCACAATCACATACCACAGTGGAAAGGATGAGAACTGGCCCGGAGCTCGGCTGGTTACAGCTCGGCTGGAACCCAAAAGGTAACTTGGGACATTTGCTGCTTTAGAGAGATTTGGGAAGTTTAAAACTTGCCTAAAAGAAGGTAAGGAAGAAGACAAAAATGAGGGATACACTGACGTAGAGAAAAAAATAAGGTGGGGGGGTGTCTTCCCAAAGGAATTATTTACTGAGGGTCATTCTGTGTGTGTGCTAGTTATGATCTTTACAAAGTGGTTGAAAAACAAAAGTGAGCTTAATAACTTTCTCTCTCTGTTTGAATCACAGCCCACTCAGTTGCTTTTACTAATTCACCAGAGCTTTCTCAAAAGATATTGCCCCAGCTCCAAAAGTCCCTTAGGTCAGAACTGATCTTGTGCTAAGTCTTAGAGTATGGCTGTTTCCGTCCTTTGTTTTGCTTTCATATGTTAAATGGGAAGAATCATAGAATCAAAGAGTTGGAAGAGACCACAAGGGCCATCCAGTCCAACCCCATTCTGCCATGCAGGAACTCTCAATCAAAGCATCCCTAACAGATGGCCATCCAGCCTCTGATTAAAGACCCCCAAAGAAAGAGACTCCACTACACTCTGAGAGAGTGTGTTCCACTGTCCAACAGCCCTTACTGTCAGGTAGTTCCTCCTAATGTTGAGGTGGAATTTCTTTTCCTGCAGCTTGCATCCATTGCTCCGGGTCCTAGTCTCTAGAGCAGCTGAAAACAAGCTTGCTCCCTCCTCAGTATGACATCCCTTCAAATATTTAAACAGGGCTATCATATCCCCTCTTAACCTTCTTTTCTCCAGGCTAAACATCCCCAGCTCCTTAAGTCGTTCCTCATTGGACATGGTTTCCAGACCCTTCACCATTTTGGTCACCCTCCTTTGGACACGCTCCGGTTTCTCAATGTCCTTTTTGAATTGTGGGGCCCAGAACTGGACACAATATTCCAGGTGGGGCCTGACCAGAGCAGAATACAGTGGCACTATTACGTCCCTTGATCTAGACACTATACTTCTATTGATGCAGCCTAAAATTGCATTGGCCTTTTTCGCTGCCGCATCACACTGTTGGCTCATGTTCAATTTGTGGTCTACTTGGATTCCCAGATCCCTTTCACATGTATAAGTCTCTCGTTCAGCCAGGTGTCTCCCATCCCATATCTGTGCATTTCATTTCTCCGTGTTGTAAGTGCAGTACCTTACATTTCTCTGTGTTGAATTTCATTTTGTTAGCTTTGGCCCAACTTTCTAGTCTATTCAGGTCGTTTTGAATTTTGATCCTGTCCTCTGGAGTATTAGCTATTCCTCCTAATTTGGTGTCGTCTGCAAATTTGATGAGTATGCCCCCAATTCTGTCATCATGCATTTGGTTTCATTGCACACCTAGAATCATCGTTTCCCTTTTAAACTGAAGTTCAGGAATAGCTGAATCTGGAAGCAAAATAGCTTTTTGTTTCTAGAAAAGTAATAGTAACTTAAAAAGAAGAATTTCCAGGGGTGCGATTGTCTTTATGTATGTATGGGTGCGCCTTCAAGTTGCCTGTCAACTTATAGGTGACCCCATGAATTTCCTAAGGTTTTCATAAGCAAGGAATTGTCAGAGGTGGTTTTGCTAGTTCCATCCTCTGAAATAGAGCCTACAGCACTTGGTATTCATTGGCGGTCTCCCACCCAAGTACTAACCAAGGCTTAGCTTCCAAGATCAGATGAGATCTGGTGCCTTTAGGGTATTTAGGCCCTCATTATATTACTAACTTAATCTTAGATTCTACTCAGGCCTTGTATTCCTTTACCACTCTTTAACCACTTTTTAAATAACCTTTCCCATTACAGTAGGCTCTCTGTTTTTGCAGGGGGATCCGTTCTGCGAAAACAGAGGCTTGCGCATATTCAAGCCTCATAGGCCAGGGCGCGCGCACCATAGGAAATAGCAGAGGCTGCCCCTCTGCGGATATTCAAGGGCGCGTATCTGAGATCCGCGAACTAGGAGGGGCGACTGTATATTGGACCCTTAATTTTTTATATATAAAGTGCATTGTTTGTTAAGCGCAGTTGCAGGAGATTCCTTGAATACATCTGAGTCTGTGTAATGGATATCTTGTCTAAATGTGCCATGTTGCATGCTTTATAATCAGTGTCGTGAGTGCCACAAGGGGGCATAATTAAATCTTTTGTGCCATCTTTATTTCTAACTATCTGTGCATCTTATTTTTTGATACCTGTCGTCAGTATTTGACCACTGTGTTCAGAATAGGCCAGGGTCTGGAATAATTTCTTAAACAAAAATGTAGCATGTTAGTTTCTTCTCATTACATAAGAGTAATATACTGCTAATACATTACTTTTTAAATCTTTTTATTACAGTGGTACCTCGGGATACGAATTACCCAGCTTACGAATTTTTCGGGATACGAAA
>NC_056528.1:32929689-32960709 GCF_019175285.1 Sceloporus undulatus
GGCGCTTTTTAAAATGGAGCCGCGGCAGAGCCGCGGCTCCATTTTAAAAAGCGCCAGCGTTTTTTCGCAACCCGGGTAAACCTTCGTAACCCGGAAATAATTAATTAATTTTTTTTTTGTAACCCGGAAATTTCGTATCGCGGCGCGTTCGTATCCCGGGGTACCAGTGTATGGCTATTTCCGTCCTTTGTTTTGCTTTCATATGTTAAACGGGAAGAATCATAGAAACATAGAGTTGGAAGAGACCACAAGGGCCATCCAGTCCAACCCCATTCTGCCATGCAGGAACTCTCAATCAAAGCATCCCTAACAGATGGCCATCCAGCCTCTGATTAAAGACCTCCAAGGAAAGAGACTCCACTACACTCTGAGAGAGTGTGTTCCACTGTCCAACAGCCCTTACTGTTAGGTAGTTCCTCCTCATGTTGAGGTGGAATTTCTTTTCCTGCAGCTTGCATCTATTGCTCCGGGTCCTAGTCTCTGGAGCAGCAGAAAACAAGCTTGCTCCCTCCTCAATATGACATCCCTTCAAATATTTAAACAGGGCTATCGTATCTCCTCTTAACCTTCTTTTCTCCAGGCTAAACATCCCCAGCTCCTTAAGTCGTTCCTCATTGGACATGGTTTCCAGGCCCTTCACCATTTTGGTCACCCTCCTTTGGACACGCTCCAGCTTCTCAATGTCCTTTTTGAATTGTGGGGCCCAGAACTGGACGCAATATTCCGGGTGGGGCCTGACCAGAGCAGAATACGGTGACACTATTACTTCCCTTGATCTAGACACTATACGTCTATTGATGCAGCCTAAAATCGCATTGGCTTTTTCGCTGCCGCATCACACTGTTGGCTCATGTTCAATTTGTGGTCTACTTGGACTCCCAGATCCCTTTCACATGTATAAGTCTCTCGTTCAGCCAGGTGTCTCCCATCCCATATCTGTGCATTTCATTTCTCCGTGTTGTAAGTGCAGTACCTTACATTTCTCTGTGTTGAATTTCATTTTGTTAGCTTTGGCCCAACTTTCTAGTCTATTCAGGTCGTGTTGAATTTTGATCCTGTCCTCTGGAGTGTTAGCTATTCCTCCTAATTTGGTGTCGTCTGCAAATTTGATGAGTATGCCCCCAAATCTGTCATCATGCATTTGGTTTCATTGCACACCTAGAATCATCGTTTCCCTTTTAAACTGAAGTTCAGAAATAGCTGAATCTGGAAGCAAAATAGCTTTATGTTTCTAGAAAAGTAATAGTAACTTAAAGAGAAGAATTTCCAGGGGAGCGATTGTCTTTATGTATGTGTGGGTGCGCCTGTCAACTTATAGGCAACTCCATGAATTTCCTAAGGTTTTCATAAGCAAGGAATTGTCAGAGGTGGTTTTGCTAGTTCCTTCCTCTGAAATAGAGTTTACAGCACTTGGTATTCATTGACGGTCTCCAACCCAAGTACTAACCAGGGCTTAGCTTCCAAGATCAGATGGGATCTGGTGCCTTTAGGGTATTTAGGCCCTCATTATATTACTAACTTAAACTTAGATTCTACTCAGGCCTTGTATTCCTTTACCACTCTTTAACCACTTTTTAAAAAACCTTTCCCATTACAGTAGGCTCTCTGTTTTTGCAGGGTGATCCGTTCTGCGAAAACAGAGGCTTGCACATATTCAAGCTTCATAGGCGCAGGTGCGCACACCATAGGAAATAGCGGAGGCTGCCTCTCTGCGGATATTCAAGGGCGCGTATCTGAGATCCGCGAATTAGGAGGGGCGACTGTATATTGGACTCTTAATTTTTTATATATAAAGTGCATTGTTTGTTAAGCGCAGTTGCAGGAGATTCCTTGAATGCATCTGAGTCTGTGTAATGGATATCTTGTCTAAATGTGCCATGTTGCATGCTTTATAATCAGTGTCTTGGTCATGAGTGCCACAAGGGGGCATAATTAAATCTTTTGTGCCATCTTTATTTCTAACTATCTGTGCATCTTATTTTTTGATACCTGTCATCAGTATTTGACTGTGTTCAGAATAGGCCAGGGTTTGGAATAATTTCTTAAACAAAAAAGTAGCATGTTAGTTGCTTCTCATTACATAAGAGTAATATACTGCTAATACATTACTTTTTAAATCTTTTTATTATATGAAAGCACTCTGAATAATAACTTTACAGTAGTCAAAAATCTCTCAAATGATGTAGAAATAAAGGGGGAAAATGACAGTGCTACCAGCCTCTATGTGTTTGGTTTTCCCCCCAAAAGAAAGGCCATTATGCCCTTCATTCCTTCCCAAATGCAACTCATGACAGGTACTGCTAGTAGCATGTTACTTCCAAGTTCTGAAAAGCACTTCAGTCGTGTTCTGCTCAAACATAATGTTGCTTGTCAATATTTTTTTTTAGGAAAAATGGCCCAAAATCTGAAAATATCAGGGAGAAAAGATTTCCCACAGTTGAAAATAGGGGAATTGTGTCACTGCACATGTGGTTGATGCAATTTTGTTCTTGCTCCATTAGATGGCTCTGAAGCACCTTGTAAAAATAACTGCTCATACTTTGCTGTGAGGCTGGAGGAGAAGGAAAGGAAGCATTTAAGAATCTTTTTTAAAAAGGGTTAGCATGCCCTTTTCCTTATAAATAGAGCCTGGGCCCTATTTTGCTTTGCTTCAGCTGCCATTGTACTAGCTGTGCAGCTGTGGCAAACCCTATCCTGAAGAATATTTTAAAGGCTTCCTAATTCAGAGGGAAGGTTTTTCTTCAGACATACACACAAAACCACAAGTGTCTGGGTCATGATACTTAACATCAAATAGCTAGTCAAAGGACACATTTTTTAAAAGGCGCAAGTGTTGGATGAGTTTCAGAAATTTCCAGGGGTTTGTCTTTGCATGTCTGTTGCAGCAAAATAGTTTAAGTTTTATGCATGCCACATCCATGTGCAGTCAGTGTGTGTGTGTGTGCACTTGCATATGGGATGACGGAGAATTATAAACCAGTTAGTCAAAAAATTGTCACAAGACAACTACCCCCTGAGCATTTTTTTAAACTTACGATGCATGTATATCTTAAGCTCTATGGTTGTATTCCATGCATCTGAGGAAATGTCCACAGTATAATAAATCTGTTAGTTTTAAAGATACAACATGACTCTTTGATGAATAGTACAGTTTACAGTGCTTCCCAGATTAGGAATATTGATTTGCAGTTTCCTAGAGGATTTTGTGAATATAATGCTCCAGGACTCCCTCTCACATGTGAGTTCCCTGGTTTAGGCGCTTGCGTGTGTGTTAACAAGTGTAGACATTAGGATTAGCACAGATTCTGCTATGGTCTTCTTCTGTGGCTCTTAAGATCATTCTGGGGTACGAAGCTGTTCCATATGAATTTTTTTCATAGGGCTACAAGAATAGGGGATGCACGGACAGCATTTCTAAACTATATTCTTTACTAAATGTCCAGGAATCCTCTTCAAAGCCCACTCGCCATGGGCTTTGCCATCCACTTGGCAGTTCAATCAGACCAACTTGAAAACCCAAACATATTTATCCCATCCCCAGTATATCCTTGAGTATTCTATGATTCTATGATTATGAAAAAATTGTGAACAAAGGTCTTTGCATCATCCAGTAAGTGTGATTATCTTTGCAGTTACAAACATACAGATATTAACAAGCTAACATGTGAGGAGACACCGATGGAAATACCTGCAGAAACCACCAGCAAGCTGGATCTTATCTATTCTTACTCTGTGAAATTTGAAGTAAGTATGAAGAAGCTTGCAGCTGCAATTTCTTGAACTATTGTTAGAACTGTTAATGTTTACACGAGCAGTTCATATTTCCAGAGATAGACTTTTCTGTTTTTCATAATTAGTGATTCATTCTGTATGTTATCAAAGTACTCAGGTACAGCATCCACATATGGCAAAGACTGAGTGATTCCATTTGGAAGGGTGGTTTCATGACTTCAGGGTTTTGAGTTGTAAAATTTACAAGCAACTGCCAAGAACATGTAAACATCGGAGCAACTTTTAACATTTTCCCTAAAGGAAGAAGAAAAGTTCTTTGTCAACACCCAGTGAATGGGCAAGCCCTGCTGTTTCAATACCTATACCATTATTGAATTTGCATCTAGCTGCTGATTTTAATTTTAATTTTCTGCTTTGGTCTTTTCATGCAAACTCAACAGTTGTCATTGAATGGCTGATTGATAGCTGTGAAGTCGAAGGCTTTCATGGCCGTTATCCATGGTTTATGGTGGGTTTTTGGGCTATGTGGCCATGTTCTAGAAATTTTTCTTCCTGACGTTTCGCCAGCATCTGTGGCTGGCATCTTCAGAGAAAAAACCACAAAAAAACATGATTGACAGCTGTTTGGAGACAAATATTGGTTAAATATGACACAGCACGGACAACTGAAGAGAAGGCTCAGTACTTTGATTTCTGTATCCTCACCAGTTCTGATAGCAATGCTGAGACTAACCCCAAAGGGTGGCAATTAAAGTTACTTTATTGTGATGCACGACACCTGTTTTGCAACAAAGTCAGCAGAGCCCATTAGCTGACTTGGCCTACGCAGCTAGATAGCCACCATGTGCTAACAACTTTCCCTTTTTTCTTCCAAATGAAATTTGACTTGAACCTATGACCTGGGAGTGAAAAGTTCTGTATCTTGTTACTTTTCCCAGGGGTCGGTCATTCAGTCCTTTTAATTTGACGGTATAAATTGCTGCCTGTCAATATCTGTCTTTTCAGGGTCCTCCTGCCCCACAATATCTTTTCTAAAACATGGGTTGGTAATCAGTTAATTCAATAACCACAAGATGGCTGTGGGGTGTAGTTACTTTTACAGAGCCGAATTAATCAGCCTAAACCAATGGCCCTAATGTGTGCACTGAAGTCTGTATGCAAAGGTGCTGCTCCTCCATTTTCAGTGGGTCAGGAAATTCTCAGTTCATCTCCACTGAGCATTCCCCATGGTAGAAGAGAACATGACTATCTCTTAGTGTGTGGAAGCTATATGTAAATAAAATTCCTACAAGCTGACTTCTTCAGGCTTCCATCAAGAAGGCATGAGATGGCACAGAACTGTGTTCCGGTTTGGTAAACTAAAATTGAATGTGGCCCAAGGAGATTGTGTGACGTGAAAAACACATCCGCACATGGCTATTGCAGATACAGCCACAAGAATCAGATTTGTATGACAACTTGTCTTTTTGGTTCAGCTCCTATTTCTTTTATGTGCAGGAGAACAACAATATTAAGTGGGCCTCAAGGTGGGACTACATCTTGGAATCCATGCCTCATACCAACATTCAGTGGTTCAGGTGAGAGATGAAAGAAATAGCTTGCAGCAAAACTTGAAGGGTCTTATTTTAAGCATCTTTATTTTGGCAATTTTTGCTTCTATTGTGGTTAAAAAGAAGATGAGTTTCTGGCTAGTGAAACTGTTGGTTTAGTCTGTGGAGTAACATTCCTGAGTGTTACTTCTCTTGGGAGCAGCTAAGAATATTGTGTTCTGCCCAGAGAATGTGCCTTCTGAAGAAAAGCAATCTCCATATTTTACTTTCATCATTTTGTTTTGGAGCATTTCCAGGATGTTACAGTTGATCAGCTTTTTCTTCTTTTTTCAAAAAAATACACGCTGTCACATTGCATACTTTAGAGCTTTATCTCTGTCTGAAGCCATTGTTTACTGCTAAGGGAAAATACAGCGAATGTAGATTGATCCCCCCCCTCCGATTTGTTAAAAAGTAAAGGGGAAATCTCTTGCCTGTCTATACTGTATGCAGATCTTTCATCCTTAATGCCAAACTGTGGTTTGAAAACCTGGTCCATGGTTTCTTGATTTGTTGTACTCAACCCTGTTTGACAACTTGTGAGTGGCAAATGGCCACAGAAACTGAATAGTTCAGATTTCAGGATTCTGGATAAGGGAGGCTCAACTTGTGTTTTCCTTTCCATATCGAAACATCATGTTGTGAATTTTTGTTCAGTTAAATATCCAAATGATTATTGAATCCTGTTATTCTGAAGATTCCAGCCTTTGCCATGTTGCCGCTTTTGCCAGTGATCTCTTGCCCTGTACTTGAGCTTTTCCTTTTCCTTGGTGTAAACTTCAGAACTGTGTTGGGTCCTGGGGTGTGTTGTTTTGTCGTTGGTTTGAAATCCTCAAATTTCTCTTTATTTGTAGCATAATGAATTCCCTTGTGATTGTTCTCTTCTTGTCTGGAATGGTGGCCATGATTCTTCTGAGGACCCTGCATAAAGATATTGCAAGATACAACCAGATTGATTCTTCCGTAAGTAAAACAAAGCTTCTATAAACCCTCCTAAAACTGAGAGGACAAAGCTATTAAATAGGTATTGTGAATCCAATGAGAGAGGGACAGTGAACATGTAAACTCCTGTAAATATTGGAGCTCAGTATAGCAGTTTAGTGTAAAGTGGAAACCAGTGCATTCTTGCTTTCGTGGGGGGGTCTCACTTCTTGCCTTTAGGGTTTCCTGTGATGGCCATAGAAATCATTTAGTGATTTCCAAGGTTTTTTTTAAATAGGATTTTTCCTGTCCTGAAAGATTGAAATGCATCTCTCTCTCTCTCTCTCTCTCTCTCTCTCTCTCTTTCGTGTGCAGTAAGTGCTTTAAGCAAAAAATATGCTGGTATTTTTAATTTTGCTCTTTTACTTTTGGTCCCCAAGAATTTCTCTGAAGGCCTTTGAGTTGAAGGAAATCTGCACTTTGGCTTCTTATTTTATTCAGGCTGTGGAGATAATGTTATTCGGAGAGCAGGCAGCGAAATATTCCACCTTGCTCAGCAATTGTTTGTGCCTTCCTTGAGATGCTTTGAGTACAATACTTCTCAACATTTTACTTTGTGGATCTTTCTTCTTGCATTTCTCCAAGAAGCTACAGGTGGTCTGTGGGGCAAACAAGCCCCCCTTGTCTGCCTTAGTGAAGAGCTCTTAAAACTTTGGCCAAATATATCATATTTGCTTAGCTAATTAAAACAAAAGTCTGCAAAATACAGACTTTCCATCAGCTGTCATTTGGAAGTAATGAACAGGCTTTACAAAAATCCTGCTTCCCCAAGGTGAGGAGTGCCTTGTTTCATATGAAACAAATCAAGGGCTCAGCAATCGTGGCTTGCTTGGGTAATTTGAATCTCCTCCACCCCCAGCTTTCCAGGCAGAGAGGTCTGAGTCAGATAGTTGCAGGGTATTTTCAGTTGATTTGAAATCTAAACTCAAAAATTAGCCTACATTGGCATTCAAAGGGAAAAAGGAAGGAATTGTTCATTTTTTCAGCTTATTGGTTGTTGTGTGTAATCAACTAAACCTTGAAAATATTCACTCTATATATACAGTGATGTAGTAAAATGGTGCCGCTTGTATAAAATGACAAAGGAAAAGGGATTTTTTTCCAAAAAATATATTTTCAAGTTGTGAATGGCTGAATCCATGGATGCCGAATCCTTGGATACGAAGGGCAGACTCTACTTTATTTCACTGGGTTTACTGTAATGGAAAAATGACTATTGTGAGGAGAAACCAGGAAGACATCTGATGCAGCCTGGGCCTTAATTTGTCAAGCAGGTTTTTCTTTCTTTGAATGTCAGGTTTGAAATGGCCTTGTTTGGCAGTAGACATTCAAGGTAGATAAATGTGTTAAGTGCTTTTGGTGCCGTTTAAATTAAACATTGTTTAATATCAATTAACATTGCAGTACTTTAGCTGTAAGTATGTTAATGTTTGTTTTGCCTTCGTTTCTTAATATATCTGCGTCTTCCAGCCCCTGCCCCCAACCAGCAGTCCATTAGGGGGTTGTAAAATCAGTGAGTAATGAAGCTGATGAAATTAGTCTCTTTTAGAAACAAAAGCAGAAAGATACTCAGGCTAGGAAAGTGAATTTCTTGTCTGGCTCGTACTAATTTGCTGGTGCTTGATGTATGTCTAATAAAGATGTTATTGCAGGAGGATGCCCAGGAGGAGTTTGGGTGGAAGCTGGTCCATGGAGATGTGTTCCGGCCTCCCAGGAAGGGCATGCTTCTCTCTGTCTTCTTGGGCCAAGGGACACAGATTTTCATAATGACTTTTATCACTTTGTGTAAGTACCAGAAGATGGCCTAAAATTGTTCCTTATGTAGTGCCAGCTGCATGTAAGCAAAAAGTGAGAGATCTGTGCCTCAAGCAGATTTTAGTCTGTGGTTTGACACTGGGGAGGATGGAGAGGAAGAGAGGAAAGAGGCAATTGTAACATGAAGTGAGTGTGAGTCAAATATAAAACTGAAGGGTAAAAAGGTTTCATGGTAATTTGATATGGGACTTTGCAGAACCAGCATAATTGCTATTTCCCTTTAGAAATGTAGTGGTAATGAGAATACAGTGGCCCAAGCCAATATTACTCTGTCGGAAATTAATACTTCTAGGAGCCAGGATGCCAAAGCTTCTTCCCATACAGTGTGCTGGGTTATGCGTGTGCCACTGCTTGTTTTTTGCCAGCCTTGTGCATAACAGCCCCCTTAATATAAACGTGGTGACTGTTGTTCAGTCCCAGCTGGGCGCCTGGTGGCAGCAGCAGATGGTACCATCAGGAAAGGGAAATTATTTGACATGATACAATTGCAGGGCATCACCAGCCAGTGTTCTGTTGGTGCATAATCCTCAGGTATGCAAAAAATGCTGTTAGTTTATCATGTTGTCTGGCAATGGGAAGCTTCCATTCACTGGTTTGTTCCTTTCCAATAAACCAGGGAAAGAACCCGGGGTTTATTTTTGGCTTCTTTCTTGGGCTTGGGAGGGATCAAACCTGAGTATGGCCTGCTGCCAAACAACATAAATCCATTACGCCATAAAGTTCCGTGGGACTGATCAGGTAGCATATACTAGCATGCTGCTTATTCATGACAAGCCAGGCTTTCTGTGGTAGCCTGCCCTACTATCTAATGTGGAAGAACTCACTTTGTAAGCTTTCATCCTACAACTGTGTGTGACAGAACTCAGCAGCCATAAGACTGGGCAAGAGCTTAGAAGGATATCCTGATGTGTGAGAAGGGGTATAGTTCAGTGATACCACACACTTATGCAAAAGGTCCCAGGTTCAACCCTTGCTTTGGGAAAGACCTTTTCATTTCCATTCCATGTAAGTACTGTAATCATGTAGCAAGTAATCAAATACATGGAGCTCCAAGTCTTACTCAACATAAGGTGTCTAGATGGAGTTTCTGTGGAAAAGAACACACATTTGTGGAACCTTGCTCTGATGAAGGTTCTGTTCTCAGTGCCTCTGTGTTTATGCTCACATTTTCAGTTCTTGCCTGCCTTGGGTTCCTTTCGCCAGCCAACAGAGGAGCCCTGATGACCTGCGCAGTTGTGCTCTGGGTCTTGCTGGGGACCCCAGCAGGCTATGTATCTGCTCGAATGTACAAAAGTAAGTACAGTCTTTGTGTAAGGGGCTGGGGCCTGCTTGTGAGGACTGGAACTGCAAGAGTCATACTGCAAATGGAGAGCCATGTGCAGTTAATGGTTGAGATTAGAGCAAGATTAAAAGTAGCAAACTCATGGAAAAATTTAAAAGATTTCTCTATGCAAAGATGACTAGATAGAGTGTGGTCAGTAGTGTTATCAGAAGAGATAATGTATAAAGACAGAGTAACAGAAGGAGGAATTAATGAAGATATACTTGAAGAAATTTAGAGGTCATTTATTCTTAGTATTACCAATGCAAACTCTGGATTTAAACCAGTTGGAAAGTGTGTTTTGAGCAAATAGACTATATATGATGGTATCATGATCAGAACTGATATTAATTGTCCTGTTAATTCTAAATGTGTTAAAATACAGTAATTGTCTTCCTCCTTGTTTTCAGCATTTAGAGGTGAAAAATGGAAGACAAATGTACTACTGACAGCTCTGCTGTGCCCTGGGTTAGTATTCCTGCTTCTTTTCTTCATTGGTGTGCCTGAAAATGCACAAAGGCTTATGTTGGTTATCAAAATTAACTGACAGTTCTTTTAATTATAATTGTGCAGGTTCTCTTGATTTCCAGATGCTTAAATGCAAGTAGCTGTGAGCTGGATTATTATGTTTGAGTCTGCATCTGTTGCTTCTTTTTCTTTTTTCTTTCTTTTTTTAAAAAAATCCTTTCTTGTCTTTACAACTCAATCTTCAGGAAAGCTTAAGTAGTTTAACTGTAGTATGCTTGGTGTGGAAGTCATGCTTAACTGTGGTTAATACAAACTATGGTTTCCAAATCCTCTTCAAACGGTATTGTCACATCTAGGCTTTGGCCAGTTGTTAATGATGTTTTAAAGAGAGCATCATTAAGATATAAAAACATCAGAGTATGCAGGATTAGAACACAGCTCGCTGTTGTTCCATATTTTTCCCCCACATGGTGGCCATGTGGCCAATATGAAGATTAGAAAAGCAGGATGTGTGCATCCTTGGTTTTCCATTCATTAGCTAGTGATATAAAGAGGTATACTTCCTCTAACACTAGAGGTGATATATAGCCATCCAACTACCAGCCATTGATGGCCCTAATCACTATCAATTTCTTAAATCCCCTTCAAAGCCATCCAGGTGGTCCTCTGTCACTGGATCTTATGGCAGAGAATTGCAGCATTATATGTAAATGTAATTCTTAACCATAAATTGAGGAAAATGGATGGTACTTATTATGCCTGCACTGAGCTAATGAGTTTTCCTTTTCTGAGGTCAAGTGGTCAGCTCAGATCTTCTTGCTTCACACAATATTTGCTTAAGGTACAACCAAGTGGGATGTTTTCCTGCACAGAGCCTTAGTGCAGTGAACACAAGTAGGGTAAGGCTGTGATTGTGCAAACAGTTGTTCATTGTTGCTTTAATTTTCACTGGGGCTAGTTTAGGGAAATCATTCACTGAGTTGAGTGTTCTCCTTGATTTTCTTGAGTCCAAGAGGGAAGGGGCACTTATTGTACTCTCCCTTCCCGATTTTTGTGGTGCTTGAGGGAAAGTGGGCAAAAGATCTCGGTATGTGTCTTCTCACACCAGTATAGTCCTGTTGCATTCTTTTCTCTACATGTTGACTGCATCAGACTGCCGAAGTTCTTTCTGTAAAGGGGCCTGCCTATTGAAACAAAAGAAACTGAGTGAGACAGTTCAAAAGATTATAGAGAAGTGGGGGGAATGTCTTCAGCCTTCTGCAGACATAACTCTTAACCATAGTTAGTTGGAAGCCAGGATCTGATACTGTCGTTAGAAGCCCATTTGCAAACCTTGTTATGTGTTATTCTTGGATAAGTACAGTCAGTCCTCCTTATCCACGGATTTTTTATCCACGGATTCAAGCATCAACGGCTTGAAAATAATCCAAAAAGTATAAATTCAAAATAGCAAACCTTGATTTTTCATTATATATAAGGGATACCATTTTACTATGCTATTGTATTTAATAAGACTTGAACATCCATGGATTTCATTATCCATGGGGGGTCCTGGAACCAAACCCCAGTGGATAACAAGGGTCCACTGTATTACGTCTGTTTCGCGAATACCACCGTTAAGGCTATTTCCTTATTTCCTCTGGTGTCTCTTTGTATTTAGCAACGACAATAACAACAAAAAATCAATAGACAGTCGATTTGTGCGGATTAGTCTTAGATAATTGGTGGGAGGGGATGGGTATGAAATAGCCACCATTTTTTGTCCAGTCTAGAAAGCTGCTTCCTGCTGTCATTTAGATGCTATCTTGGTAGAGCCCCCAAAATGGCAAAAACACCATGCTGATAGCTTAAATTCCAGGATATAAATTCCATTTCACAGAAGTAGAATGATTGCCTGGCGTGGGTGGCGGGTGGGGGAGAACACAAAATAGGAACAGATGTCTTGATTATGCCATGCTAGTTCAGCACATTTGCATAATGCCATAAACAGCCTGAGGCAATTACATACTCTGTGGATTGATTTTTGAGAATTTGTAGATGGACAAGATTTTTCTTCCTCCTCCCTCTATGGAAGGATTAAGGAGAGACATGCCTTCCTTGTCAAAATGTATAAGTTGATCTTTATCTATATTTAAGTGTCTTTGCACGTGAAAAGTTATTGGTTTGCGAGCTATTTCGCTGGAAATGGGATGGCATTAGTGTGTTAAATGGCCTTCCTGAAACTCTTTTGTTTTGTTTTTGTTTTGTGCTGCTTTTTTGGACGAGAAGAAAGACAGTTTTATAAGGCGTTAATGGAATTGGCTGTCTCTTCCCTTTTGGTCCAATATTGCATATAACAGAGCCGCTTTTCTGTGAGAGGATTGCAAATTTGGCTGTGAGAATGCTTGCGTAATGAGTCCCAGGCTGCTGAGCATTTCCCTGACCCTTCCGGAAGCCAACTGATGTGCAGCTGACGGTCCTTCTGTTCACTGGATAGGGATGGGTTCAGCTGCTAGGCAATTCTGCGTAGATAGATGCCCTGTAGTGAAACTGCAGCTTCATCAGAATATAGGCTTTGTTAGTCAAAGGTGTTTATATGTTGAAGCCCTGGGTGGGGGTTTTTGGACAGAAAATGCAATCCACCCCAATATAGCCATTTTATCTGCGCATATTGATTAGAAGAAGGCTGCTACTATTAAAAATATTGCCTATCCAGTCTAGAGATGTAAACTTTCCCTGAATATTGAAGCAGTGAGGAGGAGGATCCATTTTCTTGCACAGGGAAGCATACTTGCTCTGATCTTCTAATAGCTGCAGTTGGGTTAACAGGAAGGAGGTTGACTTTTCAAATAAGCTTTGTCCAAAGTTGGAAAATGGTGGTTGGAGTAAATTTGTGGTGATCATGATCCCTTTGCCAGTATTGCACAAGCATCACATAGTCTGATCTTCAAAGTTTTAACAAGATTCCACAGGCTGAATCCCAACAAATTAGGGGAAGCATGTTCACCCCAAACCTTGTTTGAACTAGCCTTATGTCATTTTTTGTTTCCCTAGAATTGTATTTGCTGACTTTTTCATTATGAACCTTATCCTATGGGTGAAGGGATCATCCGCAGCTATCCCTTTTGGAACGCTGGTTGCGATCTTGGCCATGTGGTTTGGAATATCTGTCCCGCTGACCTTTGTTGGTGCATACTTTGGATTTAAGGAGAAGGTAGGATGTAAATATAATTTAGCAGGTTTTTTTAAATATGACATTTATTAATTTTATCTGCATACTTGCATTGCACCTATATTGTTGGTCTCAGGATGGTCTACAGATAATTTAACAGCTTAAAACCTTTAAAACCTTTAAGGCAATGAAAATAATGGTCTAAAATGATATTAATCAATTTAAGAGATAAAGACAGATAAAACAGTTTAAAACCATGTGCATTTTTTTGCGGGGGGGATTTGTCTCCAAGGGCTTTAATGAAAAGCTGTGTGGGCGTTTTGGCATCATAGTTGGGCTTCCATAGTTGAGTATGCCCTGAAGAGAAGCATCGTATTCTGCCTCTTTTAAAAATATAGTTTGTTTTCTAAGCTCAAAATGTCCATAGGCTTGGATCCAAAGAACTATGAATGGAAGGAGAAAATATCTTAGGTGGTATTCTTCAAATGTTCATCCAAGAAGGGGTACAAGACCTCTCACAGTATAACACCACCATATATTGTGGATTGCAATACAGCATGAGAAATGTATGAATAGAAGGATTTCAGACTGTCTCAAATGAACTTAAGAGAGCCATAAAAAGAGATTGAAAGAAACTTGTGGAATGGAGAAACTAGGGGCTCCTTTTTCATGCGGAATTCTTCCACTTGTCAGGACTAGATCTTCTGGTGCATTGATGCCACTGACATTTGTGGAAATGCTTTTGGTCTTATTATGCAGTGTTCACACCTAGATCCCCCAGTTTACTGCTTGGTTGTTTACTTAACATGCATTTCTCTAGTTAATTGTGCTTATTTTTCTCTCTCTAGCCTATTGAACACCCAGTCCGTACAAACCAGATTCCACGTCAGATCCCAGAACAGTCCTTTTTCACAAAGCCTTTGCCTGGTATCATAATGGGTGGCATCCTACCGTTTGGGTGTATCTTTATCCAGCTCTTTTTCATTTTAAACAGCATTTGGTGAGTGGTATAAACTCAACACTAGCTAGACCATCCAGCTGTCAGGGATGATGGCAAGTGCAATTCAACAACAACTGGAATCCAGAGGTTCTCCATTCTTGGATTAAATGCTTCTGTGTGTGAGCTCAATGCATTTATTCATGAAGGGAGTTATCTGCTGTCTCTCCCCCTCCCATGATTTACTTTTTTCTGGAGTCCTTAAAATTTGTTTATCAACTTGCCAACTGTTTCAAGTGACTTTATTTTAAAAAAGAAAAGAAAAAGAAAGGGAAATATCCTGCTATTCTTCTGCCTTGGATGTGGCTGGCTCATTCAGTTGTTCTCAGCATATGGCCTTCAGGAGAGGTTAGATGAGGCACTGCTGTGGACCCAGCCTCTTATAGACCATGCAGAGAACTGTGATTTATTCAGAAGCAAGGGAAAGAAGGATGGGCTCCTGTGAGTAGACAGATGCCCTGGCTAAAATAAGCCAAGTTGACAAGGCTGAGAATAAAAGATTATGGGTTTGCAAAATGCAAGTCTAATAAATGAACATTAAATATGGAATGAAGTATGGGATATTACCAAATTTGGGGGTGGACGGGCAATTACTCTACCAGCTAGAATTTTAGTTAGCTATCATTGTGATGTTAAAAGAAGTAAGAGGGCTTGATCATGCCTTGCCTTGACCCAGCTGCATTCTTTTTATTCCAGGTCCCACCAAATGTACTACATGTTTGGATTCTTGTTCTTAGTCTTCATCATACTTTTGATTACGTGTTCAGAGGCAACGGTCTTGCTGTGCTATTTTCATCTGTGTGCTGAGGTAAACAGATGGGTTTCTTGGTTGCCAAGGCTCATGTGTTGCTGGATGGGGTTGGCCACCAGCCGGTAGCTTAGGAGGGGGTCACATCTGCAAGATGCTGGTCCTTCAGTACTGGGTTGCATCAGAAGGATTCATAGAATCATTGCTGCCAGCTGTGCAGAGACCTCCCCAATTGGAAAGAAAGCGAGTGATGCTATGCCTGGAAACGCAGGACTCCTTTCCATGTAAATTTTGATTATGAGCGATGGTTTGTGAGCGGTGGTAATAGAATGCACTGCTGCAGGGTGGCAGAAGGCCAAGATGCTAAAGG
This sequence comes from Sceloporus undulatus, assembly GCF_019175285.1. Classification (NCBI taxonomy): domain Eukaryota; kingdom Metazoa; phylum Chordata; class Lepidosauria; order Squamata; family Phrynosomatidae; genus Sceloporus; species Sceloporus undulatus. Next base: position 32,944,862 of record NC_056528.1, read on the forward strand.
GAAGAAAAATGGAGAGTGCTTTTTTTCTTTTCCCATCATAACAGTTTTCCATGCCAACTCAGCCTTCCTAGTGTACCATCAAGGCGGAATTGCCTCTGCGTACCAGCTGGGGCCAGTGTGGTGTAGAGGTTTGAGCACTGGACTACAACTCTAGAGAACAGGGTTTGAATCCTTCCTCAGCCATGGAAACCTGACCATGGACAAGTGCGGATTTGAACCCTGGCCTCCAGAGTCATAATCCAACACTCAGACCACTACACCACGCTGTATGCAGATCATCTTAGTGTATTGGTCATAGAAAGGGGAGTTAATCCATCTCGTTATCCAGCTCACTATTTTGCATTTAGGTCTATTTGGTGGACTTTGGCATTCTGGTAAAAAAAAAAATAAATTAAAAAAGCAAAAGTTGATCCTGTAAGCCTGAACTTTTCCCTGTTCTGTTGTAAAAGATTTGTTCTGTGTTGCTGAATGTATATTTTGCCTTTCAACTTCTCTTGATTTTGTTTCTAGGATTATCACTGGTGGTGGAGATCATTCTTGACCAGCAGCTTCACAGCAGTTTATCTCTTCATCTACGCAGTTCATTATTTCTGCTCAAAGCTCCAAATTACAGGGACTGCCAGCACTATTTTATACTTTGGGTACACAATGATCATGGTCTTGATTTTCTTCCTTTTCACTGGTGAGTCAGTTTCTCATATATTTCAGGGAAGCTGGGAGATCTTTGGTATATACATTTGTGAATTGCTTTTCCAGTAATAACTGTGCCAGATGTTGGTCTATGCCAGTATTCTGCCTTGGGTGAAGAAGAGCGATTCTTACTCTGTCTACCTAAGGTCCTTTTAACTAGAAACACCATATATTGAACTTGAGACCTTGTGCATGCAAGGGCTGTTCCTTCCTTGTTCCAAATATTTTATAGTCCAGTTAATTTCCATCATGGCAGAATATGGGATTAGAGAATATTGATCCGTGGAATTCCTACATCTACTGTAGTTTTCCAGTTCATTTCCCTGGAGGATGTATTTTTATTTCCAATCTAAACTGGGGACTTTTAAAGCCCAAGTGGATTTAGACAGGTGAGCCAGAAGCAAATAATTTACATACCCTCTTAAAACAGATGGGTTTTCGAGGTATTTCTCTGGCAGGATTACACCAAATCATAGTCTGGAAAAGGAATGTAGAACATAAGCTTTCACTGCTTGACTGAAGAATCAGCATGAACCTCACTTAAATATATGGTCTCTGATTTATTCATTTTAATTATTTTTGATCACTTATATGTTGCCTCTGGTTTTAAATCTAAGCATAAAACTTAAGAATTTTAATGTTTTGTGCAATAAAAACAAAACATTAAAATGGGAAGATAAGAAAAGATAAAACCCATTCAGAACAACTGAGTGAAAACCAGTGGTTGCTAGTCATTATGTTAGTGACTAGGAAAATAGCTTAGTCTTCCAGTGATGTGGAAATATCCATCACTGACAACCTGCCTGATTTTGGAGAACACAACAGAGTCCTGCACCAAATGAGCCTCACTAGTCCATGGTACAGTAAATACACCCCCCTTCCCCAAAAAGTCATAAAAGACTAGAGTGTTTCTATATAGGAGAAGGTAGGCTCTTAGTGTACTCATGTAAAACCAATGGAGCATGTACATCTCATGTTAAGAGGAGACAAATAGCAGAAGCACATGGTACAGTACTATTGGAAACAGGGAGGAACATTCCACTGCACTGATTCTTGAGACAGTCTGCTTTTTTGGTGCATATATTATGTGCAAAAACACTTTTTGTGTTTCGTGTTGATCCGGGAATCAAAAGAACATTAGCCTGGGATAGTTGTCTCGTTTCCCCTTAGCTTAACCTAGCATTCATACTGTAACAAAAACCAAACCTGAGTTTATTTATACTGTTTTCTTTCTTTTTTTAAAAACTGAATACAGTACAATCCAATTTTAGGGGTGTAAATTGTGGCTGGGTTCATCCTCACATAGCAAATAGGACAATGACATTGTTAAATGGGATGATGTGAAAATTTTTCTCTTCATGGCAAGATGGTGAGATGGGAGAGGCAGCCATGGAAAGATTATACTCATTGAGAGTAGGTGTATTTTTGTAGATTCCTTTAAAATGTGCAGAATTGAAAGATGCAGTAACTATTGCCTTGTTGCATGACCTAGTAAATGTAGTAGTGTTGGATGGATTCTTTGTGTGGTTTTGATCAGCCAGGTGGTTTTGTTTTTTTGCATTTGCCTTGTGTATTTTACACACACCAAGAGGCGTTAGTTTTGCACAGAGACATGTGTAGAATTCAGAAAATGCAATGTAAATCCCCCCGCAGAACATGGCATTTCTGTCTTGTGCTGGAAGCAACATTTCACAAGGTGCTTGGTAAGTCCTTGGCTGTCTGTCTCACTGTGCCAAAGATGGTCTGTTTTGGTCAGATAATGGCAACAGGAAGAATCCCACACAAACATCCTAGTAGGAATATTGTCCAACATACCCTGTTGCAAATATTGGAATCACTTCGGTGCCCTTGTTGGGTCAAACCTCTGTGTGAATTGTGCTCCGTGGCAAACAACACTTAGCCATGCTTTCCTGAGCCATTTTACTGCAGGTGCTCTTTTTTAGAGGATAAAATAGAAATCCTCTTTCTTGCAATGAAAGGCCCATTCAGTGCTGAGCAGATGGCTCTTACATTCATCTGGCATTACTTAAGTGTACAGTAAGAAAGCAAGTATATATGCATGTGTGAAACAGCCTACACTAGAATGGCTGTGACTTTGGGGAAATGTAAGCATATAAAGGTCATAAAATCTTCCTCTAAATTCTGCTACGGTTCTTTCTGTTAATGGTTTCCCTCCTTTTTGCTGTAGCCTTGTAGAAGGATTTCTCCTTTAGTTACTTTCAGTTGGATAGAAGCAAGCAGGATTAAATCTTGCCAATTTAAAATTGTTAGAAAGCAAATAAAGGGATTGATGTTCCCAGCAAAACCCCGTTTTAAGTCCCCAGCTCTCCAAATGCCCCCCCTATAAATTTCCCAAAATAAATTTGAGTGCTTAAAATGTTTCAATTTTGAATTGAAGCAGTAAGCTAATGCCTGTCTGGGCTTTAGCTTAGGTTAGCTGCCAATTTCAGTTTCGCTTGCGTGATGTAAATTGCTAGAATTAGAAATATCCTTTTCATATAGGAAATGATAATTGAAATTGTCACAGCAGCTGCTGAAAGGGATTAAAATCTCCAGATATGTCGGCTCTTGTCTCCTTGATATGAAGGGCAGCGAGGCCTAAATGTGTCGTGGTAAAGTTTACAGTTGTGCGTTCTCACGTTAACGTCCAGTGCGGATGTATGTCACGTGCTGATCCCAGTTTAGAGGTTCTTCCTCCTATACTCGATTCATTCTGATCCTGTTTTTCAGTGAGATGTCTAAAATGGGGGAAACTGTGGTTCATGTGAAGTGACTGTTTGGCCAAACTGTTTGGCAAGCCCACTTCAAACCACAGTTTTAAATAATGAGTTATTGGCAGCATGAGGTTAGCACTGCCCAGTTTGCCCAAATCCAGCATCGTTGATAAACTGTGGTTGAAACAAAATGAAAATAAGAGGTATGCAATATGTGAGAGCTGGTGAATTGTAATATGATACCTAAACTTGCCTTAAGATTTGCAAGTTAAGCTAAACTTGTTTTGTGAAACAGGTTCTACACAAACATTATATCTGCGGTTGGAATCGTATGGCCTTAGAGTCTCATGTGATCTTCAAGTGTGTTTTTTCTGATCACCAGGCTCCTCTTGGACCCCCTTCCCCATTTTAAAAAATAATTGTTAATTCAGCCAAATAGAATACTTTCCTGCCAGCGGTTTTTCTCCAGAACAAGTTACAAGGCCTTGATTTGTATTTATTTTGGGTGGTGTATGCTTGAGGCTCCCAGTGCCACCAGAAGTTATCTTCTGCTCACTGTCAGTTATAGAAAATGAATTTCCTCCCATTTTTGGAGGGGGTTGTGACCTGTTGTCGGTCTCTGGGGATCAAAATTGGCTGCCAGCGGCACTGATGTTGCCCAAAGCTGCTCTTGCTCCATGTCATATCAGTACACGAAGCTGCCTCTTTCTAATTTGTTCTCAGCCAGCCAGTTTTATTCTGACTGGAATGAGTATCTCTCAAGCAGAGAAAAGGTTCCTCTGCTCAAGCCTTGTTATTTTAACTAAGGGTACCATCGATGGACTGACATTGTCGAGGATGCTATGCTTGTGCCATTTACTCAAGCTTGCATTTCCTTTTTTCTAGTCCATGATTGCAGATTTGTGTCTTCTCTGTTCAGCTAAAAGGAGGGAAATTATTAAAGAGAGGTTGGTTCTGGATATAGCCAGGAAGCATCACCCCTTTCTTGGAAGTATAGTGGCTCTTCTGGCTGAGATGCTCTTGCTGTGAGGTGCCAGTGTCTGTGAATCTGTCCAGCGCTCCCCCTCCACCTTGGTCAACCATTTATTTTTTTCTTTGGTTGAGGCCTTTCCCAGGGCTCCCCCAGTAGTCTATAGGGGTAATGTAGGGACTTATCATGCCGACCTTGTATCATGCTGTTTCTTGCAATTATTATTTCTGTGGTTTAGGAAAACAACAAAACCAAAAAACTCTTGGAGCTAGCAATTTTCGGTATGATTTTCAAGGTAATAATATGGTAAGGGAATGAGTATATTTTGAGCATGGGATAGCTTTATGATTACTGCCCTCCTTACTGTTCTTGGACCTAGGAGAAAATGCTGCATTTAAGCAAAGCACATGGCTACCTTGTGCCCTCTGTTTTGTGATCATCATTTTCACTCATGAGTTAATGTCATTTTTCAAAATTGAGTTTTGATCTTCCGGTAAATTGTGTTCAGAATTCTAGATCCTGAAAGAAGCAATGACTGTGTGGCGATTGAAACCAGTATGATACAAAACATTGCCAGTGTATAGAGAATACTTTCTTTTTTCCTTTCCTGTAATCAGTCCGTTCTTCCAATTTTTTCCCTTCATTAAATGATCATATCTGACAAAGCAGGAGAAATGCATGCAGTCCCCTTTGAAGTATTTTGGTTTGTCTGGAGCAATATAATGATTTTTAAAAACACACACACATTTTAAGCAAGTAGTTAAACTTCAGCATTTTCCCTATCCTGTTAACCCAGGATATTTCTGCAGAATGCACTAACCAAAAAATGGTTAGTGATCCATTGCATTACTAACTTGGGGAATTTTTTAGAGGAGGTTGAGGACAAAAGATCAAAGAAAAAACATTGGGAAATTCATCTGAGCGTAATAAAATGAATCTGCCTGCTGAAAGAGCTATGCTTTGTGTTTTGTGACAAGAAGCAACTCAAGTGTTCAGTAATGTCCCACATGCCAGTTTTGTGTGCACTAGGCAGATGTTCTGATAAGTTCTCAAGAAGTTTTTTTGTGTGTAGGCTATACTTATTTACAGTGAACAGGTTACTTAAGGAATTTTCTTACTACAGGTTGTGGTGGTGGCTCTCATGGATAGCTTTTTAAAGGGATTAGACAATTCATGTAGGTGAAAGAGTGTGTCTGCCATTGGTTATGAGTCATGATACTATGTACCACCTCTAGATCAGAGGCATAATGCAGCATCTGAAAAACAGGTACTGGGGAAGAGTGTTGGGAAAGGGCTGTAGCCCTCATGTCTTACTTGTAGGCTTTCTGGAAGTATTGGGATCAGTGCTCCAGAAAACGAGATGGTAGAAGAGATAAGGCCTTTGGTCTGAACCAACAGGGCTTATCTTGTGTTGTCATGAGTAGCTGATATGACAGGAGCCACACTTAATTGTGATATATTACATTCATCAAAGGAAGGGATAACTCCTAGTGTGTTTGACCTTCTTGGGACCCATCTTTAAGTGCTCACTTAGCTGATCAATGCAGCCTGGCAAGGTATCCATTGCTGGACTAGATTTCTGGAGATGTGGAATTGAAGGCTTGAAACTCTCCACCCCCACAAATAATAATTTTAAAACTCCTTATGCTCATATGGTGTTCAGATCATAGGGAGACATGACTCTGCTCTCCATGTAACTGGGATATAAGCATCATGCAGACCTTTGTGTTGTAGAGGTTTACATGTTTGGTCAAACTTGTTCAGATAGACTTGATCTGGCAAATCTGCCGTTTTGTGCTCTTTGCTAACATTTATTCTTGTGATGTGGGCTTGGAGCATCAGGTACTGGCAGCTGAAGTTGTGGCTTGTGAAATGCTGTGTCTGGGACTGCTGTAATGCTGTGTCCTTTTGGGAAGAAAGGGCATTCCACACAACAGGCTGTTTCAGACATTTGTCAGAGTGATGTCTATAATGCAATAAAAAGGGGAAGGGGATAGGGATGTAATCCAAATGAGATTACCAGGGAGAGAATCTGCTACCAGATGTGTGCGTGTCTTTCAAGGCTGGCTTTAATTAGAGAAGTGGTTCTTATAAATACATCATTTGGAAATGGCTGGTTCTCTTCATTCAGGCCAGTCCATGTAAGGCACTGCTGTTTACCACCCAAGTAAATTACCAAACCCCTTATTTGATGCACCAGGATATCGATTTGAGATTGTGTCCTGCTGCAAAAAAGGATCTCAGTGGATTCCAGAGGGAGAATGAGGTGGTTAACCAAGTTTAAATCAAATCTTATGGAGTTCTACTCCTCTTCTTTAAATAGAAAAGCAGAATTTACCTGATTGGTAAGACCAGTGGCCTGTGCATCCTAGTTCCTTACCTTTGAGAAATCCTGATGTAAGTTGTACTACCCAGCACTTCAAAGGAAACCATATCTCAATGTAAACATGGCTTTGAGATTGTTCCCCCCCTCACCCATCCAGGTCGATCATGTTCTGCCTTCAAAGGCGGTTCTTATTGATAAGAGGCATCTCTTCAGACTTAGTAGTTGGGGGAGGGAGTGCAGTAACAACATCATGGGTCCCTCTCCCCACCTCTCCCCTGTGATAGCTGTTAAACTGTGCCTCCTTGATTTCTGAGATCTACATCAATCTGCAACCTTTAGGATGAGAGCCCTTATTACAGCCACCTAGATGGGATTTGAGCAGCTTTTAGAAGGCTGTTTTATGTTTCTTTTTTGTATGTTTGAAATGGGAACTTTTTTTTATATAGTGGAAACAGTTTTGTTTGCTCCTTGTCACAGCTGCTGTTAACTGTGAAACATGGCCTCAGCACTTGGACCCTTTTATGTTAGGTATAATATAGAGGTTAGAAATAGATGGATTAGAAATCCATCCATTTCTAGCAGGAGAGTTTCATTTGCAGCATTCACAAAAGCTAGCTGCATTGAGAGGTGAGAGCAAAGAATGACAGATTGGGCCTTACTGATGTTTCCAGTTATTTCTTTCCCTTGTGCTGATTGATCACAGGCTTTAGCATCAATGTGGACTACTGAGCTCTGATAGTTCAACGGCCCTATTGAGTTTCCTTTCAGTTACTACCGTTATCACTAAATCTCTGATGTGTGGTTTGGTTGAAGGAGACCTTGGTTTGTTATAGTTCTGCAACAGTGGAATTCTGACCACAACACATGACGGAGGCTGAACTAGCTGTGCTGGTTTTGATCTCACCACAGAATGTGGGAAACTTTTGGACTCCGAGAATCCCCCAGACAGTGTGGTCTCTGACATTTGTGGTCCAAAAAGCAACTTTCTGAACCTCTGGTTCAAACTACACATCAAAATGTTGGTTTTATCATTATATTTGAAAAGGTCTGGGTGCTTTGCACTTGTTTGGACTCCTACATGCATCTTAAATTTTCAGCACTTTTGTTGAGATGTGGTGTGCCCATGCCAAGGATAGGCTGCTAGTAGATATTGTTGGAGGTAGAAATGAAGACTTCTAGAACCAGTGTATTGTATCCTCAACACAGCTACCTACTATCTAGAGTGAAAGCAAGCAGCAATCCTATTGCTTTTCTTGAGCCTTAAAGTTACTTCCCAATTTTTTGGAATTACTGCTTGTTTCCTATATGATTTTAGCATAATATTTGCATTAGGTGTGTAGAGATATAGCTTCATCTTTCAGAAGTTCTAAGCCATACACTTTTGTAGGTGTGTACGTGGCATATTCCCAGCCTCTTGGCATTTTGGGGGTGGCTGTGCCATCCTCTCTCTTTGAACCCAGAAATAACCAGAAGGTCACTCTAGTTTGCAAAAAAACAAAACACTTCTGCTTGGGTGGGTGGGGGGGGGCACAGAATTATATTGTTGTTAAAACACATTGTTGGAGGGGGACACCTTGCTCTAGAGGAGAAACATTGCTTCAGAAGACTTTTAGAAGCAGCAGTTCTCATACTTCAGGAAAATGAGAAGGGGTGGGCAAGTAAGGATCAGCCCAAAGGAGTCTGTTTTATATACTCCTGTTTTATACTTCCCCTCCTCCCTTTGCAAGATATCTCTTGCCTTCCTATGTTTTTCTTTTCAGAAACCTTCGCTGATTGGACACTTTTCGCTTTAAATGGGAATGTATTGTGCCGATCGGCATTGCCCGAGAAACTTTTGAAGAATTAACATGCAGCTCTGCTTAGAGACGGAAAAAACCTGGGGTGCTTTCATTTATTTCAGTGCCTAGAGATCTGACAGCAGTGTTTAGGAATCCACAATATTTGTTCAGCCTGTCAAAGGCACCCCAAAATTTGGTTTCTAGAGTCTAGGCGTTGGAAGCTTCTTTCTTTCTTTCTTTCTTTCTTTCTTTCTTTCTTTCTTTCTTGACTCCCTATAGAGAAAGTGCCTGGAGGTGGGGGGGGCAGAGATGTAGATAGACATAAGTAGGATCCTTGGGAAATTAGAAGTGAGATTTCCAAATGTGAGACTCGGGAGGCCACGGAGGTCGCAGCAGCGCCAGTGGGGAGGAGTGAGACTCGACCACAAAGTGGAAAGACTTTGAGATGTCAAGCCCATAAAGGAATTAAATTCCTTTTGTGGCTGGCGTATGATCTCCTATCAAGCGCAGTAAATCTGCTGTCCCCCCACTGTTTGAGAGGATGATAGCTGGAAACCCGGACGAAGAGGGTAATCTGCAGCACATAATAGCAGGCTGTGGGAAAAAAAGGTCTTAACTAGAAAAAGAGAAGTGGCAAGTGTAAGGGACTGGAAGAGCAAGCCAGGTGTATGGTGTGGAAGAAGATAGGGGCTGGGGTGGGAAACTCCCAGTCTACTTATTCCTGCAACGGAGATCTGTTTTGTCAGTCTGTTGCTGTGTGCCTCCAAGTAATTTTTGACTTATGGTGACCCTAAGGCGAACCTATCATAGGATTTTTTAGCATGTTTCTTCAGAGGGGGTTTGCCATTGCTATCCTCTGAGGCTAAGAGTGTGACTTTCCCAAACCCAGTGGAAATGCTCAAGCAGGGAATCGAACCCTGATCTCCAGAATCATAGTCCCAACACTCAAACCACTACACCATGTAGTGGCTGCTAAACCTGGCCTAACCTTGAGGGATGTGTATGATAGCAACCATTGACTGTCTAGAGTAAATACAGGTTGAGTATCCCTTATCTGAAATGCTGCTTGGGACCAGAAGTGTTTTGAACTTTTTTCAAATTTTGGAATACTTACACGTACATAATGAGATATCTTGAAGATGGGGACCCAAGTCTAAACACAAAATTCATTTATATTTCCTATATACCGTACCTTATATACATAGTCTGAAGGTAGTGTTATACACTATTTTTTAATAATATAGTGCATGAAACAAAGTTTGTGTACATTGAGTCATCAGTAAGTCACTATCTCAGCCACCCATGTGGACAGTTTTGGAATGTGTTGGATTTTCAGATAAGGGATACTCAACCTGTAAAATATTTTGATCATTTGGCATCTGGGTTAGGAAATGGAAATGAAGAACCCAGAGCAAACCTGTTCCCAGAGACCTTCCACAGCAATAGAACTTGGCAGAATCTGCCTTCCATGGCAGGAGGAGATTAATAGTGAGCTATTGGGGGAACTTGTCTGCTTTTGCTAATCTTCTCATTGAGGAATCCCTGATAAGCTTCTAAGGAATTCCAGGCTTCCCCCAGAACATGGTTTGAAAATGGACTGAATGCTTGCATATGAAAGAAAAATCTTTCGCTCCCCACCCTCTCCAACAGTATAATCAAGCTCATTATATTGGCTTCCTAGTAAATGCTTGTCCCTTCTTCATGCATTTCAGCTATACATATGCATGGTGCAAACGTCTATACCCAGTACATACATGTGTGTGAGTGTTTATATATATTCCTTCATGGGAACAATGGATTGTCTGCAGAAAGTATACACAGTAGGTGGGGTAGATCCAACCCTGGACCAGCATGTGGTCTCCCAAGGCTGTTATAGCAGCCCTTCCAGAATCGCAGGACTGTAACTTTTCTGGTGTAATGGTTTCAGTGTTGGACTAGGACTCTGGAGACCAGGGTTCAAAGCTTTACTTGGCTATGGAAACTCACTGGGTAACTTTGGGCATGTCACACACTCTCAGCCTCAGAGGAAGGTAATGGCAAACTTCCTCTGAACAAATCTTGCCAAGAAAAAACCCTGTAAGGCTTTGTTCCTGCTGGCTGGGGGATTCTGAGAACAGCAGTCTGAGAAAAATAAGTTCTCCAAGCGCTGACATAGATGCCCCTTTGTAGACAGCCTTGCATTATGGTGGAGCATGTGTTGTGGAAGTACAGAGCCAGGAATTTGGTTCTCCCCCTCCTGCACCCCAAAATGTGCTCTGAATGTATGGAGAGTATGCAGGAAGACTTTTGGTTTCAAGCAGTTTAGCATCATTGTAATTCTGGCTTTAAGCTTAATAGTGCAGAGTTTCTAGGCTGATAACAGAACTTGAGTCCCTATATTGGGAGAAAGGCAGAATATAAGAAAATCATCATCATCATCATCATCATCATCATCATCATCATCATCATCTAGTGCAGTAGAAAGGTCCCATTTGCATTCTAAGACCATGTTGGAAGGTGTCCAGGTTTTAACCTATTTTCTTTTGCATTTTTTCCTTGGTCTTTAGGAACAATTGGATTCTTTGCCTGTTTCTGGTTCGTCAGTAAGATATATAGCGTCGTGAAAGTGGACTGAAGACTTTCCACATTGCTCTTGAACATATCCCTATGGTTGCTGGAGTATAAATATATATATAAAAATATATATTTTTAATCATATACCAAGGATGGACGTTACATCTTGAAAAAAGTTGAGACCATGCAGAGTTGGAATGGGACCGATGGAATATGGACAATTCTGAAGAACGTGACTTGAATTGCTTTCTACAAATGCCACATTCATTTTTGTTTTGCTTTATTATTTGAAGCTCAAAGAATAAAACCAGTTCAAAACCACAAAGATGAGCATTATATTCCCTTTTCCCCACTGCTAAAATTCCTTCTGACTCCCTGCCCCCAAGAATTACTTGATTATTCTGTCATGGGATAGGGCTGGTAAAATCTTGTGTAAAAAAGAAAAGTGACCTTTTTTAACTTTTAAAAATAAGTACAATTGTACATAATAATCTGCCTCTCCTTTGCAGGTAGTTGGTCATCATACAAATGTACAAGCATTTAATGTTAAGTGCAGAGTTCTGGGGAAGAAAAACCTCCCATCGACTTCTTCGTTTTAAATAAAACTGTACAATTCCAGCAGGTTGGTGTGTTACTATATCAGTTGTCGAGCTTGTTTGTGTTTCCAAAGCTACATAATAAGATTTGAATTGTCTGTCTGCTTGTTCCACTATATAAATCCACATGCTTAGTAAACAGAGTCACTAGACCTGGTGTGTTATCTGATGAGACCAAAACAGACAGAAACAAAAGAAGTAAAATTTTGGACCCGATCTGTTGAATGTTTTAGGTGCCTACCCAACAAAGACTTCAGGTATCAGTATGTTTTGTTCTAGAAAGCATATTTATAATCTGATTTTAATCTTGGGTGCTGAGAAGGAATTGTTGGTTGGGTCCGTTTCCCATAGAACTTGATGTAGAATAAGTATCAAGGACTTTTAAGTACTGCTACTCAAACAGTAATTCAACTCATAACCAAAATCATTGTCATCATCAACCCAAATTTTTTTGTAGTAATGTATGATCATTAAAGCATCAGGAAGTGCTTTATCCCATGTTGCACTGGTGGTTTCATATGGTTTCATATGATTAGATTACCTCATTAAGTATATGCAGGTATGCCAAAATCCAAAGCACTTCTGGTCCCAAGCATTTCGGATAAGGAAGACTCAGGCTGTATTACTACTGCTAATACTATTACAGGAATCTGGAGCTTTTTGTGAGTCATTGTCAATGAGAATGAAGTTTTCCGTAATAGTCCCAATGGTCACAGATGGAATATGCCAGACTCTTATGGATACACCTCGCAAAAGAAGCAATAAAAGTCAATACTTGAAGGATCGCAGGTGATCACATGTCCCTTACGCTCCTGGCAGTGTTATTTTATTGTCTTATTAACACTTGTTTGATTTGTGAAGTCGAAGACTTTCATGGCTGGCATCCATGGTTTTTTGTGTTTTTCGGGCTATGTGGCCATGTTCTAGAAGGTTTTATTCCTTACGTTTCACCAGCATCTGTGTCTGGCATCTAAATGCTTGATTATTAGTTTGTAGTTTTCCCTCCCTATGGTTGTTAGGCAGTGTTTCGTTTGTCGAGGGACCTTCCTTCCTTTCCTGTCGTTTGAGCCATTTTGGTGTAGGGAATAAGTCCCTATTAAATGAAAAATTGCACCAACGCCAAGTGTTGGATGCAATCCTTGTATTTCCTAATTACAAAAGCAGGAGGTGGCTGCAAACAGTTGGACTGTGTGTCCATCCATCTCATTGGTACCAAAGCTGGCGGACATCGGTCTCCCCCAAGTTCCCAAAGTAAGCTAGAAGATACCACCATTTGAAACCTTTCCATCTTTTGCATCATACAGACAGGAAGGGCTGCTTTTCTTCCATGACAGAGCCAGAGTTGGGATTTTATAGTTGGCGTGAGCGCCTGTAGTAGCCAAGATAATTTATTGTCTGTTTGCAATTCGAGGAAAAACACTTGGACGTCTGACTTGCAGCATTGAAAACCCAGATTTATAGCACTAGCGGCTGGGGAAGGGCCCCTGGGTGATGCTTGCTTGCCATAAAAAGTCAGATTAATCAGTTGTACATGTTGGCCATATTTTCGTGTTTGCTTTTACTTCACCCTCCTGTGCTGTTTGTTGACAGGCATCGTAATATATGGAAAGGCTTTGGAGCCCGTTGTCAAAATGCCTGGAGACTGCATGGGTGAGAGATAACATTGAGGGCATGCTCCCTTTCTTCTTATTTGAGCACCGACTGTCAGGCAAATAAAATGTACAGAGCGAGAGCCTCTGCTGAAATTGTAAGGTCTTCTGGAAAGAAGCAGAAGAAAAGCTCACCTTACAGTCAAATTGCAGAAAATGACAGTACTGGAGCAAAACTGGTCGTTTATTGGTAATGTTGTTTTCCCCAGAAATCTCAGTGTCACTGTCACCCAAGGGCACCCACGCAAATGGGTAAACACACCATCTCTTTGCTTCTGATACCAATTGCAGAGGGGGGCAAATGGAGCAAAATTTACCTTTTTGAAAAAGCAAAGGGTGGGCGGATAAAAAGAGAAACCCAAAGGTTAATTTGCTGAACAATTTTGTACAAGGGAAAAGTCGATTTCCCCCCACTTTCAAAGGGGCAGTAATCTCAAGGTAATGGAAACTGACCTAGTAAGGGCAAAGGGTACACTGCCACCTCTTGCCTACCTAGTAGCTATAAAGAGGGATAGAAGCCACACTTTTTGCCCAGCCAAGAATCAAATATGACAGCGTGGAAGCCTAAGGAACCAGCATTAAGAAGTATTGTTATTGCTACCCTGCTTTTCCCCCAAAATTGGAACTCAAAGTGGCTCACAATTTTTACAAAATACAATTTAAAATCATACAAAAATTTACAGCGTTAAGAGGTCGAACAGTCTTATTGTAGGAGATGCGAAAAGAGACGAAACCATAATTCAGTGGCTTCCATGTCAGCCACGGTCTTGAATCCAATCCTCAGTTCTAGTCCAAATTTTAAGGGAGCTGTCCAAGGCTGCATCTATGCTGTAGAAATAATGCAGTTTGATTCCACTTTTAATTGCTATGGAATCCTGGGATTTGAAGGTTTACAAGGTCTTGAGTCTTCTCTGCTCAAGAGAAGAGTGAGTTTGCTGTACAGTGGGCCCTTACTATCTGCTAAGGTTTGGTTCCAGGATCCCCCATAGATAACAAAATCTGTGGATGCTCAGGTCCCATTAAAAACAAAGGCATAGTAAAATGGTATCCCTTATATAAAATGGAAAATCAAGGTTTGCTATTTGGAATTTATACTTTTTTGGACTATTTTCAAGCCGTGGATGCTTGAATCTGTGGATAAAAAAAATCCGTGGATATGGAGGGCTGACTGTACCACCAACTCTATTTGAGGCCCTTCATGGTCTGATGTTATGGAAATGAGCATCGTTTCAATATTTAGGATGCGTATGTATCCTCCCTTGTGGTAGGAGATGATCTCCGCTCTTAGCATCCCTTTACGAAATAACTGGAAAAATACCTTTGTTAAACTGGAGCTTGTTAAAAATGGCTAATTCTTTCTCGAGCCAAAAAGGGAGACGCATCGGCAGACGCTTGCACAATTTGGCTCCCCATTTCACCTGCAGTAAAGCTGAATATGTGACATAATTTCTGTGGCAGCCTGCTGTGATTTCATAAACGCAGGAGGGTGATTATAGTGCGGGATCAAGGTGAAGCTGGATTGTGGAGGCACAAAAAAAAGAGCCCCCATTCAAATGCAAATGTTCCAGTAATAGCAAAAGAGATGCCACAAATTACGGGCAATTTCTTTTATTTGTGAATAAGCGTCTCATTCTGCTCCCGGCCCTTCCTCCAGTGTTCCAGCTTTCATATCCATCTGCGTCTGTGTAAGTAATATAAATAAAAGGAAGCAACGCAGGAAAGGGGAAAGAGGCAGAAATAAAATGTTACAGAGCAGTATTTCTCAAGCTGTCTAATGTGGAAGATTGACATTTTTTCCCTGTAATGTGCAAATGTGGTTGTTGTGTGCCTTGGTGTCATTACTGACTTATGGCGCCCCTATCATGGATTTTTATCATGGCAGAGAGAGTGTGACTTGTGCATAGTCAGCCAGTGGGTTTGCAGGGTCGAGTGGGGATTCCTTGTCAAGTCATTTCCGACTTGTGGCAACTCTAAGGTGAACCTATCATGGGGTTTTCTTGGCAGGTTTCTTTGGAAGGGTTTTGCCATTGCCATCCTCTGAGGCTGAGAGAGAGTGACTTGCCCAAGATCACCCAGTGGGTTTCACGGCAGAATTTTGGATGTCCACAAGAGACATTTCAGCCTTTACAAGGCACACAAGACACACACACAAAGTCAACCCACTGGGTGACCATGGGCAAGTCATGCTCTCTCAGCCACGAGGAGAATCAATGGCAAACCTCTGAACAAATCTTGCCAAGAAAACTCCATGATAGGTTCGCCTTAGGGTGGCCATAAGTCAGAAATGACTTGAAGGCACACAACAACAATAACAACAATGTAGGATTATCCCCATGAGGAAAGCACATATGTGTCCGTGCTGACATATATCTATGTTCATGTGCGGTGTGCATTATTTATTTATTTGTTCCAAATAGGCTAGCATTTAAACAGTTTAACTTGGGATTAAACTAATTGCATCACTTAAACACACACACACACACACACACACACACACACACACACACACACACACACACACACATGGGTGCCTCACACTGCTCCTCTTGCATCTGTTAACTCTAGGCCAAGG
>NC_056528.1:32960719-32980858 GCF_019175285.1 Sceloporus undulatus
GTTGTGTGTGGGGTGTGTGTGTGGATGGGCTAGGGATCAATGGGATTCAGGAGGCAGATGGGCCTTTGGATTTGAGTGGCTTCCTGCCAAGTAGATGCCATTTGGCTGCTGGCGGAGATAGAGCAAAGTCCTCACGCAAGGAAGGAGTGAACCTTCTCTTCCCCCCACCTTTGCCTGCCCTGGCTTGGCTTTCTATGGAGATGTGGTGCAGACGTATGTGTTTTAGGGCACTGAAGTGGACAATGACCAGCCAGGAATGGACAGAGGTTGGACTGCTTCTTCACAGGAGGAGGAGGAGGAGGAATAAGTACAAGAGGAGGAAGAAGAGAAAGAAGAAGGAGGAGGACTGGGGAGGAGGAAGAGGAGAAGGCGAAAGAAGAAGCGGAGGAGGAAGAGGAAGAAGAGTAGACTACTTTAATTGTCATGGCTCCATGGTATGGAATCCTGGGATTTATAGTTTGTTGTGTCCCCAGAGCTGACTGAGAAGGCTAAATGTCTCACCAAACTACAAATCCTGCATTCCGTAGGACAGATAAAACAGTGTCAGATTGGAATATTCTTCCACTATGGATGCAGCCCTTATTAAGATGTATTTATAAGAGGTTTTTAGTGGTGGCGCAGTGGTTAAATGCCTGTACTGCAGCCACTCACTCAAAATCATAAGGTTGCGAGTTCAAGACCAGCAAAAGGGCTCAAGCTCGACTCAGGCTTGCATCCTTCCGAGGTCGCTAAAATGAGTACCCAGATTGTTGTGGGCAAATTAGCTTACAGTTGTAAACCGCTTAGACACTGCTTAGGTGGTATGAAGCGGTATATAAATTAAGCTTTTTTGTTTTGTTTGATTATTGGACTATGACTTTGGAGAGCAGAGTTCGATTCCCAGCTTGGCCATGAAACCTGCTGGGTGATTTTGGGCAAGTCACATATTCTCAGCCTTGGGCAGGCAACGGCAGGCCTCCTCTGAACAAATCTTGCCAAGAAAACTCCATGATAGGTTTGCCTTAGGTCCACTGTATGTCAGGAACGACTTGAATGCACACAACAACGACATATGAGATTTGCCACTGCTTTCCTCCATGGGCAACATGACTTGCCCAAAGCGATCCAGCAAATTTCCATGGCTGAGTGGCCCAGAGTCCTAGTCTGATGCTGAAACCATGCTGGCTCTAGGCAGGCCAGGCCTAGAACATCTTTCATTTTGGCCGAGCAAAGGTTGCCGGCAAGGAGTGACCGAAAGGGATCCAGGGAAACAAATTAAGAAGGTGCACATATGGGAGGGAGATGCCTTCTGGAAATAAGTGGCTTACAAATCCAGGCAAGCTCGGTGGGGTGGGGGAACATGGGGTGGTCCGGTAAGAAGATTACCCAGCATCGCCACCTAATCGCCATGAGCTCCCTGCACCAAGCTGACCTTCAGGAGGCCGGCTCCTGGAATAAAGACCCCACAACCAAGCTCATGGTGGGGCACAGATTACAAAATAGAAGATCCTCCAATGCAGAGGTATATCACTGCTGAAGGTCAAAGCCTGGCTCATCCATGCTAAAGTAAAGAAATGTTTTGGAGGAGAATTCTGCAGATACTACAAATAATATGCATTCAAGAGCAAATTGAGCCTGAAGTCTTCCTAGATGCCAAAATGAAGCCTGTTATATTTTGGACACATGGTGAGATGACAAGTTGTTGAGTGCCTTCAACTCATTTCTGACTTGAGACGAGCCTATCATGAGTTTATATTGGCAAGTTTGGTTTGGAGACCTTTGCCATTGCCATCCTCTGAGGCTGAGAGAATGTGACTTGCCCAAAATCACCCAGTGGGTTTGATGGCTGAGCTGCTAATTGAACCCTGGTCTCCAGAATCTTAGGTCAAACCATTACACCATGCTACCTCCATAGAAGTTGCATTACGGAAATATTTTGCAAGCTTGCAGTAAAGAATCATGGCAATAAATTTCTCAATTCAAGGGGTTTTTGGACCTTTCCAATTTTGATTTACTACATTTCTGTCCCAGAAAAGAGCCAGCATGGCATAATGGTTTGAGCCTTGGACTACGATTGTGGAGACTAGGGTTTGATTTTCTGCTTAGACATGAAACCTGTCTTCGGTAAGTCACATGCTCTCAGCCTCAAGATGGCAATGGCAAACCTCCTCTGAACATGATAGGTTTGCTTTAGAGTTGGAAATTACTTAAAGGCACACAACAATAACAGATTTGGTCAAGGAAACCACAGCCCTGAGTTTGCTGGGCTCTATTTTTAGGAGGTATCTCATTCAACAAGGTTGCCGTACAGTTGAAGCTGATAACACAGAACAACAACCATCTTGTAAAACAAGATGGGTTTCCTTCGGATCAATCAGGATCTGCTACAGAGCCCAGGAAGAAAATCATACAGATTTTCTGATGGCAAAATCAGGAATGGCAGAAATGTCAGAAAAGAACCAGCATGATGTAGATGCTTGTGCATTGGACTATGACTCTAGGGACCAGTGTTTGAATCCTTGCTTGGCCATGGAAACCCACCGATAGGCAAGTCACATTCTCTCAGCCTTGGAGGAAGGCTATGACAAAACCACTCTGAACAAATCTTGCCAAGGAAATCCTGTGACAGGTTTGCTTTAGGGCCTCCATATGTTGGAAATAACCTAAAGGCTCATAACAGCAAGAAGGTGGCAAAAAGAAAGTCAAACAGATTTCTAAACACATAGGATTGTGTGGTTTCCAGACTGGGAGAACTACATATCCCAGGAATGGAGGATCCTCAGGCCTGTTGTAAGTAGAGGCCTGGGGTTCTTTGAAGCAATAATACAGATTCATAAAGGATAAAGGAAAAAGGTGTTTCCTATGCAAGAAAAAAAATTGCTGTTTTCTGCATAAAAATACCACTTGTGAATTTTGCACACACCTATGAAACTTTAGGAGAACGTTCCATAGAATAAGATCCAGACACCAAGCAATATAGATTCATTCGACACTGATGGAGCTGATGTCAGTAGGGCACTGAATCTGTTCCAGATTTTAGGGGACATCTACACTGTACTGAAATAACACAGTTTGACACCACATTGCTCCATCCTACAGAATCTTGGGATCTGTAGTTTTGAGAGGCACCAGCACCTTCAGCAGAAACGGCTAAAGACTTTGTAAAGCTACAAATCCCAGGATACCATAGAACGGAGCTACAGTGCTTAAAGTGGTGTCAAACTGCATTGTTTCCACAGTGTAGATGGACCCTTAGTCGGAACTTGTTGTCTTGTTGGACCTAAAGGGAAAGCCATTTTCAGTACTTGGGGGAACTCCCTTTAGTTTGGACTAAAACCCAGAGCAGAGTCACCAGATGCCACCAAGTATGTATCTTAAAATCAAAACTGCAAGATGAATAACAAAGAGTTTCTTTGCTCTGGGGTTTCTCCTTGTTGGCTTTCGTTCCTTTCCAAGGAGGCCTGTCTTTGTGGATTACGAACTCATTAAATGCGCAGGGCCAAGCGCTAAAGTGTTTGCTTCAACAAAGCGTTAACCTGATTATATGCGAAATATATATGATGAGTGACAAAATTACTTCTGCAGATGCTCAAGTGACATAACAGGAGAGCAATTGCTGCCTCTTCCCAGCAGAGGGTGATCGACCGATAGATGAACAGGTTTATGCTCTCCAAAAGAGTTTGCATGACTCTCAAACTTTATCCCAGCATTTACTAAAACGAGTTCAGATTTGAGTTTTAATGCTTTTACAAAACAAAAAACTCTTCTGCTGATTTTGCCAAGATTCTTGCTTATAATTATCAGATCAAAATAGCCGATGGATGGATGGATGGATATTGATTGATTGATTGATGTATTGATGTATTGCACTACAACTCTGGAGACCAAGATTCAAATCCCGCTTGGCCATAAATCCTTCAAGTCCTTTCAAAGTGCCTTCAAATAATTTCTAAGGAGAACCCATCATGGTGTTTTCTTGGCAAGTTTCTTCAGAGGGAGTTTGCCATGGCCATCCGCTCAGGCTGAGAGACTGTGACTTGCCCAAGGTCTCCCAGTGGGTTTAATGGCCAAACTGGGAATCAAACCCGCGTCTCCAGAGTCTTCGTCCAACACTCAAACCTCTTGACTACACCATGATGACTGTCTTAGAGGAGTCTTTCAAATCATTCTGCCTGCATTCATTTTGACCTTTGAAAAAAGTGACTTTGCCCGAAAGTCATTGATGGGATGGAAAGTTGCCACACTAGGCTTGCCATACAAATACTTCTTTAGCTCCCAAACAATGGACCAGATTATATAACAAAAAACCATTTCAGGCCCAGAGGTGTGCAAATAGCTTCACATAAATGTGAGAATTAGATTAAAAAGAGGGAACATTTGGAGCTGGGCTTGAAGACCCTAATGAAATTCACATTTTGACAAGTCAACATATTGGTCTCATATGGATTAAAACCCTCCTCCGATTGCTTTTCTTTTAAAAAGTGCTTCGTTTATTTAGACACCATTAATTGAATTCACACATCTGGACATTCGGGAAGGGTTACTTAAGAAGAAATAACAAAAGTTGAAAGCTGAAGTTCAACTTTGGACTGTCCCTCCTGCATGACTCTTTAAACATGGAAAGCATTTGGCTTTGAAATGGGTGTTTTCAATCTATTATTATATATATATATATATATTAAGAAGGAGGAGAAGTTATTGACCCGAGAAGGTATCATTTGATTGCTGTGAAATCCTATGCAGAGGACCCATCCTGTTGCTTAAAGGTTGAGTTCCTAACTGCAGCTTTAAATTATGCCGAATTGTGGAAAGGTCATAAAAATCTTTCAATAAAGGCATCCCAGAGGGGAACTGGCCAGGCAAAACACACAAATACGCACTCAGTTTCATAACAGCCAGTATGTTTGGGTCATTGATGAAAAAGAGGAGGTCACAGATCATAGAATTATGACCCCTTGCTGGTCATAAGAAGGCATGGCTCCATAAATCTGCCAAATAATAACCTTAGCAAGGTTGCAGGAGACGTCTGCAAAACTAACAGCGAAGCAAAGAAAACTTTTTGCAATGGCAAAATCAAGGTTTGGTTTTTGAAATGGATAGATGGATAGATTTAAAAAATATGTTCAAGCCGTGGTTGCTTGAATCTGTGGAGAATAAAACCTTGGATACGGAGGGCTGACTATATTTGAAATCATGGAGGCTGCATATGTTAAACTGGGGTGTTTTAATGTATTTTACACATTTTTATCTGTTTGAAGTTTTCGATATTTTAGCTTGGGATCTGTTTTTAATTACTGTACTAATTTAATTTGGTTTAAATGTACTATTTTTGTGTGTTTTTAATTGTATTGTTTTGAAAGTTATAAGCCACCCTCTATATATATATATATATATATATATATATATATATATATATATATATATATATATGACTGGGTGTACTGGGAAGGGACTGAGCGTACTGGGAAGAGCACAGCTGCAGCAGTTTGCTTTTGGCTGAGTGTACTGGGAAGGGAATGAGTGTACTGGGAAGAGCACAGCTGCAGCAGTTTGCTTTGTTTGAATGTATTGGGAAGCAAGGGACTGAGTGTACTGGGAAGAGCACAGCTGCAGCAGTTTGCTTTGTCGGAGTGTGCTGGGAAGGGAGTGAGTGTACTGGGAAGGGACTGAGCGTACTGGGAAGAGCACAGCTGCAGCAGTTTGCTTTTGGCTGAGTGTACTGGGGAGTGAGTGTACTGGGAAGGGAATGAGTGTACTGGGAAGAGCACAGCTGCCCCAGTTTGCTTTGTTTGAATGTATTGGGAAGGAAGGGACTGAGTGTACTGGGAAGAGCACAGCTGCAGCAGTTTGTTGAGTGTACTGGGAAGGGACTGAAGTACTGGGAAGAGCACAGCTGCCGCAGTTGCTTTTGGCTGAGTGTACGTGAAGGGAGTGAGTGTACTGGGAAGGGAATGAGTGTACTGGGAAGAGCACAGCTGCCCCAATTTGTTTGTTTTGAATGTATTGGGAAGGGACTGAGCGTACTGGAAGGCACCGCTGCAACAGTTTGTCTGGTGTACTGGGAAGGGACTGAGCGTACTGGGAAGAGCACAGCTGCAGCAGTTTGCTTTTGTCTGGGTGTTTACTAGGAAGGGAGGGATGAGTGCACTGGGAAGAGCACAGTGCAGCAGTTTGCTTTGTTTGAATGTATTGGGAAGGGACTGAGCGTACTGGGAAGGCACAGCTGCAACAGTTTGTCCTGAGTGTATTGGAAGGGACTGAGCGTACTGGGAAGAGCACAGCTGCAGCAGTTTGCTTTTGGCTGAGTGTCTGGGAAGGGAGTGGGTGTACTGGGAAGCATCACAGCCTGTTTGCTTTGTTTGAATGTATTGGGAAGGGACTGAGCGTACTGGGAAGAGCATAGCTGCAGAAGTTTGTCTGAGTGTACTGGGAAGGGAATGAGTGTACTGGGAAGAACACAGCTTCAGCAATTTGCTTTTGACCGACTGTACTGGAAAGGGAATGAGTGTACTGGGAAGAGCACAGCTGCACCAGTTTGCTTTTGGCTGAGTGTACTGGGAAGGGCAAGACTATACTACTCCCTCCTTTCCTTCTCTGATTTCTTCCTGATTAATAATGTCTTGACCATACTCTGATGTTGCTTGGCCACATGCGTCCCAGTTTACACCTGTGAAATATCACAGGCTTTGCAAAGTCCTTAGCCTGATGGTTAATTCAGGCCCGCTTCTTATTTCCCCCTTGGAAGAAACCGTCTGGGCATCCCAGCCTCCACCTCGGATGATGACCCACGGCAATGGCTTTCCATCAAGCAAAGGGTGAAATCTGGAAACCCGGTGCCTTTTGTGCGGGTGTGTAAAACAAGCACTGCAGGGCGATAATCGTGACTCATCGCCCTGTAGTCATTAGCGAATATTCTATTTTGTGTCAATAAACGGAATTTAAACACTTAGTAGCTAAGCTTCTTAAAATTCATAGCTGATGAGGGAGCAATTAGGAGAGGATTTTAATGAATACCCATAAACTCTGACAGCGTCTGCCATGGAAGAAAGCTTCATCTCTTTCTCGCTTAGCTGGCTCTTTTTATTATTTCCCCCCCTACTTTAATTTGGAATATGGTTCCGACGGAAAAACGGCAATGAAACACTATTAAAAAGAAAACTCTTATCTTTGGGGCTAATTATGTTAATCTTTCACCCGTTATCTCACTTTATCGGTGGACTGGCAAACGGGCGCAGCAGCAGTTCGAAACTGGGAGAGTTGGATTGGTGTAATGGTAAAAAATTGGACTCAGATGCTGGATGGATGGGTAATAATAATAATAATAATAATAATAATTTATTTATAGCCCCTCCAATCACGAAGAATCTGGGCAGGTTACAACAGTAAGAGAAATACATAGCAATAACAGTAGACGAAAAATAACATAGCGATTTACAATAATAATAAATAGCATGAAGAATGCATAGCAGATAACATTAATAGCAATAAAAACTGCATACCAATTAACATATCAAATCAATACAACGGGGAAGAGCTGAGTTCGAATCCTTGCTCAGCCTGATTCACTGGTTCTCTCTTGCCGTGAGCTCCTTGGAGAAAAGGCACAACACAAGGAAAAAAGTAAATAGAAAAGTAAATAATTGGAGTTATTGGTGCTTGGGTCTAGAAATGAGAAATATATGTATATATCGGGCTTAGAATCATAGGAGAGCCAGCATGGTATAGTGGTTTCAGTGCTGGGCCTTGGCTGCATCTACAGTGCAGAATTAATGCAGTGTGGCACCGCTTTAAAGGCCATCATGGCTCAATCCTATGGAATGCTAGGATTTGTAGTTTTGTGAGATATTTAGCCTTCTCTCTCTATCTCTCTCTATGGTGCCACGACAAACCATAAGTCAGAAATGACTTGAAGGCACATAACAACGACAACAACAACAACAGAAGGTTTTGGCACAGGTTATGATGTCTGTTTTGACCATCAGTTGCTCTCTAGTGCTTATGATGTTGTCTGTTTTGACCAGCATCTGTTCTCTACCACAGATTATGCTGTCTGTTCTGACTAGTAGCTGCTATCTAGTACAGGTAAACTGACACTATTCTTTTAAAATTGGATCTGTCTGGGACAGAACCTAGAATGTGTATGAGCAAAGCCCCAAACCACCAAGCAAAGTCTGCGAACCATTATTGGAACTGGTTTGCTTCAAACTCATACTGATGGAGAAAACAATGACGTCGACCCTTGCCACATCTAGAAATATGACCAATGAGTTCAGGACATGTTGGCGGCACAGCTGGCAATGTGGCCACAAATACCACTTACTCACGCTATTCCTTCCTTTACCTTGGGGAAGAATCTCGTGGCACGTATGACTTTTGGGCGACCTGGGCTTGTCAGGGCTTTCCGCCGACCTTGCGGGTTTGGCACGCGTCAGATAGAAAGAGCCTGGCTTTGAGTCTGAGAAACCAGGACGTCTGCATCTCAGCCACACCTGCGCCTCTCGGCAACCACATGCATGATTCGGGTACCAAGACATTGCTCCTCACCTGTTCTTGTGCAGTGTTCCTCTCCTGTGTCCCGGTGCAGAAAAGCAAATTTAGGACATCTGCAAACCCTTTGTTTCCAAGGCCTCTTGCCTCCCCAAGACCTCTGCCTGCCGCACGGTAAACCCAGGTGGGGATTTGATTCAAAGGGACAATTGACTTTTTGCCTCGTGCCTCTTTCCGAGCGGCGGAGCAGAGAGAGGCAGGCGCGGGTACACTCCAAAGCCATCTGGGGCATCGGCTGACCTTTCGCTGGCCTTGATTTCTAATCAACAATTTTGTGAATTTCAAATCACATCAGAATCACAGTGTGTAAAAAACTGTCAGTTTACCAACCATTAAACATGCGGTAAGCTGTCCTCGGGGGGAATTCCGGATGCCATGATACTCCCAGCTCCAGACTTAGATTTTCCATGTGCGAAAAAGCCAGAAACCTTGAGAAAGGCTCAGAAACGTTCAGCTGTATCAATTCTTGGTCAGGTGAGGTTTTTTGGAGATGCTGGAGGAGATGAAAGAAGTATGCCTGGCTTTTTGTTTGGTTGGTTTGAAACAGCGTCAGATCTGATCAAGTCTACAATGATGACTTGATCGACACATTTGTGTTTTTAATACGGGTTTGCAGTTAAAAAATGCTTCAAATGCTCAACATGGGGGGCTCACAGTGGGTCAAACAGCAGAAGAGGCTGTCATGTGAAGGAAGGAGGTCAGAGCTGGATAGATGGATAGTTTCTACAGGAGGAGAGATTTGAGTTGAATATTACAAGAAAATATCTTGATATTATGAATGGTTTGACAGTGGAACCAGTTACTTAGCGAGGTGGTGGTTTCTCTTTCACTGGAGGTCTTCAAGGAGAACTTAGGCAGATATCTCTCTTTTGCTGGAAAGCATTCACTGTCTTGTCTGAGAGAGGCTGAACTAGGTCATTGGTTTCCAAACTTTGGCTGGGACTTCTGGAAGCTGAAGTCCTAAACACCTGGAGGACCAACATTTGGGAATCAGTGAACTAGATAAACCTTGGGTTTGCATGGGATGTCTTCCTTTCAAAGATATTTGAGGATCCTCTAGCTTTGGATTTTCTGCCTTGAGCAAGGAGCTGGGGTGGGAAAATTGGTCTCCAAAGTAAATTTTAGCATCTCCGTAGCCTGAAAAATATCTCTGACCTACCACATATGTATGTGCATAACAATAAAAATATTACAGTCAGCCCTCCGTATCCATGGTCTTTGCATACATGGATTCAACCATCCACAGCTTGAAAACAGGTCTTTGCATACGTGGATTCAACCATCCACAGCTTGAAAACATTTCCTTCCTAGTCCAAATTTTAAAGCCCTTGTCTAAGGCTGGACCCTCTCCCTGAACATACAGCAGCATTACGGTTTGGACTAAACCCCAGAAAAAATCACTACCTCCATTAGCATTGGAGCCAGCGGCTTCCATTGTCAGTCCTAGATTTGGGTTTCAGATGGGAGGTTTTGGGGTGAAGTCCACATACTCACCTCTACTTCTGTTGCAAGGGAGGAGAAACTCTATCCATGCATATGGTCTGAAGTTTTCTAGGGTTGATGTCAAGACTGTCCTGGACCTTGAAAGTTTAGGGTCCAAATCTAAGACCCATGGACCCACCCTTTGTTATATCAAAAGAAGATAGCCCCTCATGATGTTACATGGGTGATGTTACAAGAAGAAACCTCCTCTACTCCAAAATATTTTGAAAGAAGCCTTCAAGTGGTCTTTAGAAAGTTCAGAATGTCTCTGCTTTCTTACATAAAGCTTGCGTGACCTGATTGTTTCATTTTGCACATGCATTTGGTTAGTTTTGGAGAAATAAGTTTGCTGAGCCATGTTGAACGGCTCTTCCGTTTTGCGGTGTCGGTGAACCTATCCCTGGTTCTTTCATGTTATTTCTGCTTCTGATACCAATTTTTCTGCTAAAGAAACAATGTCCAGGAGCGCCTCTGCTTCATTAACGGCAGTATACCTGCAGTGACAACTGTGTCATTTATAGCAGCCGTACATTTGAGTTTTGCACGGAAATATCACAGATTGCAACTCTTGCGTTGCATAGCTACTGGCCTCCATTATTTCCAAGTCCTGTCTTTATCTCCATGGACATAGGTGTTATCTGCCAATTGAGGAGAATGATGAAGCCGCCGATGAAGCCAGCCCTGGCCCACAAAAGCATTATGCCACAGCAAATGCGTTAGTCTTTAAGCTGCCATAAGATGCTCTGTTGTTTTCATCAGAAATGGCCCTTGGGGAACCACAAGTTGGTAGAGAAACCCCATGACCCTCCCTAGTTAGGAGATGCTTCTCTTCCCGGGCAATTTCCCCTCCAAAGAAAAATCAATTTGCTTACTCTCGGCTTGGTCTCTCCGGACTCCAGTGATCTCCTGAAGCCGAGGAAATATTGACTCCCTGGTTGCCGATCCGTTATAAAGATTGTAGGGACTTTTAGCTACCTGCTGGTCGGCAAGCCATGGCTGGAAGTGTCAGGGAGACAGGGTCCATGGCTTTGTTCCTTTGGCAGATTTCTCGACTGGGGCAGAAGCATGGGCTAGAAAATCAGTGATTCCCAAACTTTGGTCCTCCAAGTATTTTGGACTGAAGCTCCCAGAATTCCTGACTGTTGGCCAAGGTGGCTGGAGTTTATGGGATCCGAAATACAAAACACTTGGAGAACCAAAGTTTGGGAATCACTGGGCTAGATTCTTAAGGGCCTTTTTGGTGTTTGCTCCGAAACTCTGGCTAGAATGGCCCCCTTCAGGATTGTATCTATGGGGAAGGGGGCAAAATGAATCCCTTTACCCCCAATAAGAATTTTGACCCTTATGAAATTTGCCTTCAGTCTTTAAATTTCTTATGCAGCAGGAATTCAAAATTTCGGCTGAACATTTCACCAAAGCATCTGAAGAAATAGTCTACAAAAGCTCATGCGGCCAACTTCTTTCTTTCCGTCAGTCTCAAAGGTGCTACAAGAGCTTTCTACAGACTAAGGAGTTTATCAGACAAGGGAAATTGGAAGTATAATCCAATGGCAATCTGAACGCAATCGCAGGGCACCACGCTACCACACGCAATTTCGGGCAATGGGAAGTCAGTCCGAACACAATCATGTGGTTTCACGTTATTGCGTGATAGACTACCACACGCAATTTCGGGCAATGGCAAGCTATTTTCGGACAATGGGAAATAGTTCGAACACAATTCAAATTCACGTACATTCGCTGAACTAGTGAATTCACATGAATGCGTTCTGGCCCCACTTTCTTGTCATTCGAAATTAAGAGAAATTCCTCCCATGTGATAAACCCCTAACACAGCCATATCTTTGAATTTAGAAATTCAGTTTAGACATCCAAAGAAAAAGGGCAGGAAAAGGTACCCAGGGAATGCAAACACAGCAAATAGAAGAGTTCTAGGTGTAAATGATTTCTGGTGTCTCACACTAGAAATTTGGGGACTAAAGGAAAAATTCATGGGAAGGGACAGATTTTTTTATTTGAAGAGCATAATGCCCTCATTTCCCTATGTTCCTAACTATACCCCAGCACCCTCTTTGTTGTTTTTCTGGAAGCTGGGTATTGAGCATGGAAGTTTGTTAAAAGGAGAGCTTTTAGGAGGGTGGTGTGCTGCTGCTATTATTATTTTAACTGTATTGTTCTTTTCAGTGGCTTGTTCTTACTTTTAGACTGTATGTTTTAAACTGCTTTTCAATCTCATTGGTGGCTAAATTCCAATTTAAGGTAGAGCTTTCCCATGTTTTAATGTTAAAGTAGATGGGTTGTGTGTGTGTGAGTCTGTGCTTTCAAGTTGCCTCCTGTTGTCTTATGGCGACTCCATGAATTTCATAGGGTTTTCTGGGCAAGGAATCCTCAGAGGTGGTTTTGCCAGTTGTTGCTGTGTGTCTTCAAGTTATTTCTGACTTATGGCAACCCTATCTTGGGGTTTTTTTGGCAAGATTTGTTCAGAGGAGGCTTGGCATTTCTTCGCTTGAGGCTGAGAGCATGTGACTCACTGAAGGTCATCCAATGGGTTTCATGGCTGTTCTGAGTATCAGACCATGGTCTCCAGAGTCATAGTCCAACAGCCAAACCGCTATGCCATGCTAGCTCTGGTTTTGCCAGTTCCTTCCTCTGAAACAGAGCCTACAGCATCTGGTATTTATTGTTGGTCTTCCATCCAAGTACTAACCAGGCCTGACCCTGCTTGGTTTCAAGATCTGGTGCCATTAGGGCACTTAGGCTGCACTTATTAAATAAAGCAAACCAATTCCAAAGAGGAACAAGCAAAAGGTGCACTTCCTTCCGTCTTCCATTCTACCCCGAAAGATGGGAATTTGTTGAAAATCAGAAGAATCTGATTATTTTGGAGGGGAAAAATGCAATCAGGGCAAATGTAGTGCAAACCACGCTCCGTTGTCGAATCAATCCATCGATTCAGATCGCACACCGATTTATCCGTAAGCGGGAATGGGGTCCAGAAGTTCAGCCGACCCTTGTGGCCCCCATTATTCTTTCCTTTTAAAAATAAAAATTCAAACTTTTCTCCTGGTTTCTTCTCCTTCTCTCTTTCTTACCCGCGTGTCACATGGGGACAAAGAAAGGGTGCAAAAGGAGAAAAAATCCCTTCTGATGATTGCTTTAATTCTCAGATTCGGAGTGGCCCTCATTCATGAAAATTTCTCCTGGTAGCGTGGCTCAAGAGGGAATGAAGCCTCCTCTTTTTTCTCTTCCCCAGCCCTATCCCTTCTTCTTCTGCTTCTTCTCCTTTTTTGTTTTTGTTCTCTCTGGCACAAAAAAAAAGCCCAATTCACTCGGAGAACTCCTTAATCCCACTTTTTTCTCCCAATCAACAATTGCCACTTGTATATCACTCTTAATAGATTAAGAAATGGGATGATGCGGTTGTCTGGTCTAATTCAAGCCTATTCAGGTAACCGCCAGCCGAAGGGACTTTGTAGTGCCTGGCTCACAACGCTACAGGAAGACTTTTGCTATCATAATTTCCTGCGGCGCTCAGCATTGCCCCCACTGAGTGTCCTGAATTGCTTTGAATTAGGCCCGAGAACCACAGAGAGGAGAAATTCAGCCAGCAACAATAACCAAGTCTTTGAGCTTGACTTGCTTGGGTTTAGAGGGGTTCATTTCCCCCCTTCTTCTTGTTCTTCTTCTCCTCCTTCATCCCCCCTTCTTTGGGGTAAAAAAAGGAGCGATTTGGAAACCTATTTCAACCACCAAATCAAGAGAAAAGAGGGAGGAAAAACAACAGTCCAAGCGAGCAAAGGAAGGGGGGAAATGTTGCAGTAAAAAAAGAGAGGTGAAATTAATCAAAACCACTTTTTTAATAACAAAAAAAGGAAGAAATCCCTCCTTTGGGAGGAGGGAAACTTCATAGTTTAAGGGCCTGTGAAAAATGTTCAAGCCCGCGACGTCTCCATGGCAATGAGAGAACAAGCGCATGGCAGCCGAGGAGGCGGGCTGTCGAGGGGGGAAAAACCCAAAATCATAAAAGATCCTGGTTTGTTTGGTTTGTTTTTCTCCATTTTCCTTTCAAAGATGAAAGAGACAGATGTTGGTGTTGGGCGTCATTAGGTATTAACATGTTAAATGCTTTTTTCCCTGCAGTATCGTCTCCCTTCAAGGCCTTCCAAGCATACTGTTGGATAAACCAGCCTTTAACTTAAGTTGTTGCAACCCATCCTTGGTTAGAAGTTCCTCCAAAACAGGAAGAAAAAACAAACTGGCTTAGAAGTAGCTTTTCTCCATCCTCAAAAGGCCTTCCAAGGATGCTGCTACATACACCAGCCTTTAAACTAAGTTGTTGCAACCCATTCTTGTTAGAAGTTCCTCCAAAACAGGAGGAAAAAACAAACTGGCTTAGAAGTAGCTTTTCTTCATTCTCATAAGGCCTTACAAGGATGCTGTTGCATAAACCAGCCTTTAACTTAAGTTGTCGCAACCCATCCTTGGTTAGAAGTTCCTCCAAAACAGAAAGTAGGAAACCAAACCAGCTTAGAAATAGCTTTCCTGCCTTTCTGAAAGGCCTTCCAAGAATGCTGTTTGATAAACTATCCTTTAACCTAAGTTGGTGCAAGAAAAAACCCTAAACTGGCTAGACATAGTTTTCCTGCCTTCCCCAAAAGGCCCTCCAAGGATACTGTTGAATAAACCAGTCTTTAATCTGTTGCAAGAAAAACCCTCAAACTGGCTTAGAAATAACTTTCCTGCCTTCTTAAAAAGCCTTCCAAGGATATTAGACATATGTTGTTGGATAAACCAGACTTTTGCCTAAGCTGTTGCAAAACAACAACAACAAACCAGCTTAGAAATAGCTTTCTTGCCTTCCTGAATGGCATGCCAAAGATGCTATTGGATAAACCAGCCTTTTACCTAAGTTGTTGCAAAACAACAACAGACCAGCTTAGAAATAGCTTTCCTACTTTCCCAAAAGGCCTTCCAAGGATGCTGCTGGATAAACTAGCCTTTAACCTAAGTTCTCACAACCCATCCTTGGTTAGAAGTTGCTCCACAACAGAAAGAAAGAAACCAAACCAGTTTAGAAATAGCTTTCCAGATGAGCCAGTGGATGGCTGAAAAATAACAGGAGCAGTGTATAAAATGTGAAACTGTTGGCTTGGCTTGGGCAGTTGCCTTCGCTCCAAAGTGCGCCGCCGTGTTTGTTTGTTTCTTCCATGATACGCTCTTTCCTTGGCTCTGAAGTTTTAAAAAGTTTAAGCAAATCCGGGTCTCCGTCTTGCTTTTCCTCCCTTCCCGGCCTCCCTTCCCTCCCTTTCTCTTTCTTTGATAATTGCCATGGCCCCCTTCATAATTACCAACATGGCAAAAATGAATGAAATCTCAGTCACTTGGGAAGGTTACTCTTCTTAAGAGTTTCAATTGCTGCGCCTACTCTTTTACCTTTTCTGTGTTCCGAAAATAAAGAGAACAAAGGAGGAGTCCTGCCGATTCAAAACCAGCAGAACAGACAAACAACGGGAGCACAACCGCTCCCTCACGCATGACTGGGATTAGGATAAAAGCACCAAAGACTTCTGAGAAACAGAAAACAACAAAAGAGACAGGAGTGCTGATAAAAACTTTTTTCTCCCCCTTTCTTCCCCCCCTTTTCTTTCTATGGAGGAAAAAGGCTGGTGCATTATTATAATTGCTACCATTATTATTTATCATCATCATTTATCTTCATCGGCCTTTTTAATTTGTTGCAATTCTTCCTGTTATTGCCATCACTGTCATTGCAAACCGGAGTCTTGCACCATCAGCGATGCAGGTTCTGTCCAAGGATCTAGGAATCAGATCATGTGGCACTTTCCAAGCAACGGCACATTTTGTTTCTATAATTGTGATACTATTATCTATCATCCCCATCCTCATCCTCATCAGAGGTACAATATACCAGCTAGAGGTCTGAGGTGCAAACCAAGAAGTGCTGGATTCAGATCTCCTCTTTGCTATCCAACACAGGAGTCATCCTCTAGGCCAGTGATTCCCAAACTCTGGACTTCCCGGTGTTTTGGACTTCAGCACCCAGAAGCCTCAGCCCATCATGGTTAATGGTCAGGGATTCTGGGAGCTAAAGTCCGAAACACCTGGATGACTAGAGTTTGGGAATCGCAGCTCTAAGCAGTGGCAGCTGGTGGCTTCCATACTGATGGAGCAGTGAGTCTGCTCTTCAGAAATTTGAAGGAGATACCTTATCCTCTCAAATACATTCAGCATTTTGGATGTTGTTGTTGTGTGCCTTCAAGTCGCTTCCAACTTATGGTGTCCCTAAAGCGATCCCATCATGGGCTTTTCTTGGCAGGTTTCTTCAGAGGGGGTTTGCCATCACCATCCTCCATGGCTGAGAGAGTGTGACTTGCTGAAGGTTACCCACCTACCTCAGTTTGTACATCTGCAATATGGGGAGATAATCATGCTGTTTTGCCTTACTTCTGGGGTTCTTACAAGGGCCAAGATTTTCAGTAAACAAGGAAGAAGAATTGCCATTTTCGAGTGAAAGCAGTGAGATACTGCAGAAGGATGCCCTTGGATTGGGAGCACAGCAAAACATTGGAAAACACTAATAAGTATCAATCAAGTATCAGCCTTTCAGACTCTTGGAAAGATCATATTATCTTATATGTCCCTGGGGAGGGCTTTCGATCTGTGCCATTACCATCCCAGATGGAGACCAGAGACTTCTTGATGGTTGCTCCCACACTGTGGAACTTCTTCCCATGGAAGGCTGAGCTGTCCCCCTCCATGATCCATGTGGCCTCTCCGAACATAAACTTGGCCACAGATAGTCGTTCTGGGAGACATTACCCCCTTTACACCCCCAAAGTAACCTTTCCAAGCTCTCATTTGGTAAGATCTGGAATCTGAACTTCTTATCTCCCAGGGGAGTCCCCCATTCACTTAATCCTCAATCTATGAAAGGAAATTCCCATGAAATAGTTCACACCCGGTTGACAAAACATATAGTCATTTTTAAGGATTATAACCCCTTGAAGATGTCAGCACTCACCTTTATCCAGTCTGTTTGCTTTTGCCCCCGAGCCTGTGATGAAATCCTTCTGAAGCCTTTTGTGTTAGGACATTGCAGAACTTCATTTCCATAGGTTAACCAACGCACAAGTCGTAAGGCCTGTTCTGTCAATTTGTGTGTGTGTTGAAATCACCTGTCGTTGTTTGGCGAACCCATGAATTTCATAGGGATTTCTCAGGCAAGGAGTACTCAGAGGTGGCTTTGTCTACAGCACCTGGGATTCTTCGGTGGTCTTCCGTCCAAGTACTAACCAGGGCTGAACCTCCTTAGCTTCCAAGATCAAGCTATGTGTGGGTGAGTAAGTGCCTCCAAGTAGCCTATTGACTCATGGTGACCCCATGATGAATTGCATAAAATTTTCTCAGGCAAGGAATATTCAGAGGTGGCTTGCCTGTTCCTTCTTCTGAAATAGAGCCTATAGAATTGATGGATCATTAAATTAGTTAGTTGATTGATTGTTGGGACATGGAAGAGAATAGTATGGTTCTTTTAGCAATAAACGGGGCAGGAAGAGTCAACCTGGACTGTTGATCTGGTCTTGTCCGGAGGGTGGCAGCACATCCAGTGGGAATGGTAAAAGACAGGAGCATTATACTGATCCACCCCAAGAAACAGGAGTCTTTATTTCATTGAGTAACCAATCTGTTTCTTTCAAAAAGTGACCGAGCATCAATTTTAGACATGCGGACATTTAGACAACCAGACTCTTATATTAAAAGTAAGAACGTTCTTATTTAACTAGAGATGCAATCTTGTTGTAAACTAAAAAAGCAAAACCTTCCCACATGTGTGAGAGAAAACCAAGTTATTTATTTATTTAATTGCTTGCTTATTTCGTTGGTTATTAGGTTTTATATCCTGCTTTTCTCCCAAGACTGAGGTTTAAGAAAGCTTGCAACAAAGGAACTCAAAAAGAGGGGGACGGAAAAGTAGTTGTGTTAAAACACAGTGAAACAATTGTAATGTTGAAACAGTCTGGGATTAAAAGCAATTAAAAGCGCAGCCATAAAAAAGTGGAGCATGCATTCATTAAGTTCTCCCCTTTAAAAAGTAACTGCTTATAAAAACCGCAGGGTGCAAGGACCAATAAAGGTTTCCCCTTTACTTCTTACCAAGGAGGGAGACTTCTTCTAAAATGGCACCTGCAGTGATACGATCCTGTTAAACTAAAAAAAATCCATATATATATATATATATATATATATATAGAGAGAGAGAGAGAGAGAGAGAGAGAGAGACAGACCTATGCAACTTTATGCTAATTTAACTCATTAATCAATTGATCCATCAGCCCAAACTCACATCATTAGCTCATAAATTTAAATGGACGCATTAAATTAATTTACTTCTGCAGGTGGCAACCCAAACAATAATGTCGGGGCTTGCGATCCCTTTTGCATCTATGGCAGGGAAAAAGTTAAGAAAAGAATTACTCTGAACAATGTTTCTGATGGGATTTAGAAATATTTTTGGAACACTTAAGGCCAGGAGGTCATAATATCTTGCAAGTTGTCTATTGAAAAGAAAAAAAGGGAAGGTGTTCTCAGGGATATGAGGGCCTTTTTGTGATGAGATGTTGCCTTCGAGACCCTCACCCTCCACTGCTCTGATCCTATAAATTCATACCCATGTCCTCCCTAATTGAATCTATCCATCTAGTGTAGGGATATACACTATGTATGCTGTAAGCTAAACTTCAGAGGAAGACAATGACAAACTGCTGTGTATTCTTGCTTTAGAAAACTCTATGAAATTCATGGGGTTGCCATAAGTTGACAGGCGAATTGAAGGTATCCTTATACCCATTTGTTGTTGTTGTTGTGCTGTGTGTCTTCAAGTTGTTTCCACCTTATGGAGACCCTATCATGGGGTTTTCTTGGCAAGTTTCTGCAGAGGGAGTTTGCCATTGTCAACCTCTGAAGCTGAGAGAGTGTGACTTGCCCAAGGTCACGCAGCGGGTTTACATGTCTGGCCCTGGTCTCCAGAGTCCTAGTCCAATGCTCAAACCACTACACTACGCTGCTCTCTTCCTTATACTCATACACCTAGTAATCTCAGCCAGAGAACTCTAGTGTCTCTCCAAGTCCCAGGCTTCTGTAAGATGTTGCAACGGCAATCAAATGGGAATCATAGCTGAACTATCATTTTGCAGAGTAGGAGGGCCCTTGTTCATTGTCCCATGTATTGGCTTTCCTCTCAACACTACCTGGGCTTGCATGTGTTTCTTAACCTGTGTTTGCAGGGAATGATGTGGTCTTTTCCTGGGTCTTTTGGGGGAGTCTGGTGATGGTGTTTGTGGGCTTAGACGATGCACATGTGGCCACCTGCCCTATAGAAAATTTTGTAATAGTTTAACCATCATTTTGCAGTGTGTAAGGGCCCTATGCAAAGGCTTTCCTCTCCACTGTCTTGACCCTACACTGGGCTTGCACACATTCCTAACCTGTGTTTGGAGGGATGGATGTGGTCTTTTCCTGGGTCTTTTGGGGGAGTCTGGTGATGGCGCTTGTGGGCTTAGACGATGCATCTTTTTGTCCCATGTGGCCACCTGCCCTACAGAAAATTTTGCAATAGTATAACTATCATTGTGCAGCTTGCTCCATGCAAAGGCTTTCCTCTCCACTGTCTTGACCCTACCTGGGCTTGCATGCATTCTTAACCTGTGTTTTCAGGGATGGATGGGGTCTTTTTCTGGGTCTTCTGGGGGAAGCTGGTGATAGTGTTTGTGGCCTTAGACATTGCACTTATTTGTCACTTTTGAGAGCAGTGTGGCCACCTGCCTTACAGAAAACAAGAGCCTTAGAAATGTTTATGGGAGAATTCACAGGCAGGTTGCTATTTTCTTCGCTCTCCCCACAAGCACCATTCTGTCCAATATTTTAATTTCCGAAGCAGGCATGAAGCTTCGGCCTGGGGCTTTTGTAACAGGGCGCCATCAATTATGTCCCTAAGACATTAATTTACTTTTCAGGATCCCTCCCTGCCCTCCCTTGGCCTCCCCTTTGCCCCCCTCGCCTTTCGTCCGACTGATGTGGCCCCTCTTTCCTCTCCTTGACTGTTCTGACTTT
>NC_056528.1:32980868-33011799 GCF_019175285.1 Sceloporus undulatus
GAACAGGTTTAATTCAGCTGCTGTCTGCTAAGCCCTGCAGAAAAGAACAATGCTTTCCGATCTGCCTTTTATGGTTTATTGGAAACTGGTGGTCCGCACTGGAGCTTTGGCCGGTGATTAACCAGAATGAAAACAAACTACACAAGGCTAAGTTGATGTTGGAGAAGGACTGAGCCCACTTCATTAAGGCCTTAAGAGAGGCTTCTTTTCTTCTCCGGCACTTGTTCAAAAACTTTTCAGGTCTCAATTTAATCACGTAATTCTCCCTTAAGTAGCAAGAGAATCTTGCTGCGCTCCAGGGGTCCTTTTGCCAGATGACAACTTCGAAAGATAAATTATATATAAATATCTTCATGGGCTCGGGGCGAGAGGAAACGGTTGTGGGTTTGTTGGGCATTCAAACCGACCGGCTTGTCTTTTTTTACAAGGGGTGTTTCAAGCATTCGCTCATTGTCCGGTTCAGAAAAAAGAGAAAGAAAGAGAGAGGAAAGGGAAAATAGGAAAGAAATTGTCTCTTTTGAAACAGATGCAAAGTGATCAGATTTGTTCCTTTTCTTTCCCCTGTTTTCGGTCAACACTTGGGACAGGAAAAGTTTTTTTTTATTATCCTTTTAAAAAGACTTTCAACAATGGCCCCAAATGTGAAAATTAGGGTTGCCGTTTGATTAAAGAAATCCTCATTGATGAATGGTGCGAGTCAATGAATCAATTAAATTTGCAAATGAGTTTTTTAAAAAATCACTTCAAAGCCAGGAAAATATCTTGAATTTGTTTCTTTTTACCCTGGCAAAAATATAAACACACCATGAAGCATATTTCAGGAGGGATTTCTTCCGACTCGAGAGGTCAGGTGGAATGCCTCTTCTAATGTGGCACCAACCAGCCATGGCTTATTTTTAAAATACTAAAAATCAAAGGATTTAATTTTCCTCTCAACCAATCTGGGGTTGACTAGGGACTGAAAGAAGCTGGATCCACACTCTAGAAATAGTGTAGGTTGACACCACTTTGAGCCCTGTAACCCCATCCTTTAAATACTGGGATCTGTAGTTTTATAAGGTCTTTATCCTTCTCTAGCAAAGTGTGCTGGTGCCCCACAAAACTACAAACCCCAGGATTCTGTCAGATGGAGCCATGGCAGTTCAAGAGGTGTCAAACTGCATTATTTCAGCCCATGATACCCAACCCTGGTCTGTGAGGTGCCAAGAGGGTGGCATGATGTTGCAAATCCAAAGCAAGGAATGACTACCCTACTGGGAAAGGGGTCTTCTAGTAAGGGCTGTTTGACAGTGTAACAAACTCCCTCGGAGTGTAGTGGAGTCTCCCTCCTTGGAGGACTTCAAACGGAGGCTGGATGGCCTTCTGTTGGGGATGCTTTGACTTGGATTTCCTGCATGGCAGAGAGTTGGACTGGATGACCCTTGTAGTCTCTTCCAACTTTATGATTCTATGATTCAGAGTACCGTATATACCTGTTTCTGATAAAATAATTTTAACAAAACCATGCTCTGCTTTGAATACCTTGGTTGTCTTTTCCTGCCTTCTTGACAACTCTTGCATTCTCTGAAGATGCCAAAGCCACAGATGCTGGCGAAACGTCAGGAATAAACTCTTCTAGAACAGGGCCACAGAGCCTGAAAACCCCACAAAAAACACAAAAAACTATGGTTGCAAGCCTTCGACTCTTACAGGTGTTTGTTGTTGTTCTGACTTATGGTGACCCTAAGACTGTCATGAAGTTTTCTTGGCAAGTTTTTCTTAAAAGGGCCCTGCCATTGCCATTCTCTGATACTGAGAGTGTGGCTTGACCAAAGTGACCCAGTGGGTTTACATGGCCAAGTTGGGATTCGAACCCTGGTCTCCAGAATCCTAGTCCAATGCTCAAACCCTACACCAACGCTTTCTTTACAGTGTTATGGGCACCTTATCCTTCCAGTGTTGTCCATATGCATCCAACATCTATACCAGAGAAATGAAAATGAGAGCGGGGCCAGGTACTACATACATACCCCATTCTGGCAATGAACATATTGACTAGTAGCTTGTCTAGCATAGTGTTGTGGTTTGAATCTTGGATTAGGACCCCAGAAGACAAGGGTTCGAATCCCTGCTCAGCCATGGAAACCCACTGGCCAACTCTGGGCAAGTCTCATTTTTTTCAGCCTCAGAGGAAGGCAAAGGAAAGTCTCATCTGAAGAAATCTTAGCAAGCAAGTTGCAACCCCCCTAATGGGGTCTTTGGTTAGTTGGAGCCAAAGTAAAGGTGCATATCAATTAAAGATATCACCAAGAGTCATCCCTAGGTCTTGGCTTACAAGACTCGGGCCTGAGATAATCCTAAACTGGCAACCCTACTATGAGTCAGGGAGACCAAGGTTTGAATCCCTGAGCAGCCATGGAAATCTATTGGGTGGCTTTGGGCAAGACACACTCTCTCAGCCTCAGAGGAAGCCCATGGTCCTTCTGAACAAATCCTGACAAAAAGACCTGGCGAGGAGCTGTTGTTGTTAGCCTTCAACTCGTTTCCAAATCATGGATACTTTAAGGTGAACCTTAGGGTATCCATGACTTGGAAATTACTTGAAGGCCAACAACAACTCCTCTAGTTGGAACTAGCAGTAGGATTCAAGGACTCAATAGCAGTCCTTCCTTCTTTGTCTCTGAAAGTAAAGGCCATATTTGTTGCGTGTTATGGGTCCTTGTTTCAGAACACAGAGGACCTCCAGAGACCTTTCGATTTTCAACCTGAAAGGCTTGCTTTTAAAAAAAAATTAAGGAAAAACTATGGTGATGAAGGAATCTTGATGCCACCATGGTGTGCTGGGTATTGGATCGATGGAGCTGAGGTGGGAAAGCAGGTGGCACCAAGGGCGCAAAAAGCCCTCGGTGGCAATGCGCGTGACTGTCCGGGCCTGGTGCTCCAACCCATGCTGTGTCCAAAGGAGAGCCGGAGACGGATCTTGGGGCTCCTAGAAGCCACCCCCCTGTAGTCACAATGGAAGGAAAGTTCGACCAGAAAGTAGCATTGATGCGGTTCATGGTGAGAATGAATTACACAATGGTGTGTGTGATGAGGCGCCTAATAGCAGCGGTACCTGCCGTACCAGCTCTGTGTGAAACTAAAAAACCCTGTGAAACTAATTTCAAGCTCTATCACCAACACTGAGTCGGGCAGCTTCAAATAAAACAATCTCACCTCATCTGGTGTTGCAGAATTTGCTCGGGATTAAATGAGAAGGCCTTCCTTTCTTCGCCCCACTGAGAAGCATCTCCTGTTTTTCAGTCCTCTTTAAAATATGGGTTTCTCACTGCTGTCGTGAAAGATGGTATAATACATATATAGATCAAAAAGGCAACAACTTTCTTGACCGCCACCATAAATGGAACATTTACTTGGATTTTGAATAGTTAAAAAAAGAAAGAAAAGAGAGACCTCTTTTCAGATATAGATACTTATACCTTTTCCTCTGGGCCTAATAGTACCATAATATCTCTAGGAAAGTCCAATTGTATTGCACAACCAGCACACAAAAAAGGCTCATCTCCTCCTCCATGTCCAGCACGATGGACTGGATTCAAATTTAAGATATCTGGATATATATATATATATATATATATATATATATATCTTTTGGTGAATCCTCTTGTAGATCTGTGTAACATGTAGTTTGGCCTTAGCTGATGCTATTCTACATATAGTGGTTCCCAAACTTTGGTCCTCCAGATGTTTTGGACTTCACTCCCAGAATTCCTGACTGTTGGCCAAGCTGGCTGAGCCTTCTGGGAGTTGAAGTCCAGAACAAATGGAGGGTCAAAGGTTGGAAACCACTAACCTAGAGTAGTGGTTCCTGAAGAGTGCTTCTTCAGATGTTTTGGACTTCAGATCCCAGGGTACTGACTGTTGATCAAGGAGCTTGGTGCTGTTGGGGACTGAAGTCCAAAACATCTGGAGGACCAAAGTTTGGGAATCCCTCTACAGGGATGCAGCTCTTGCATGGCTGTTTATGGCTTCCCGACTGCCTCCTTCACCTCAGCTGTGGAGTTTATCACACGGGAGGAATTTCTCTTAATTTCCAGTGAAAAGAATGTGGGGCCAGAACGCATTCACGTGAATTCTCTAGTTCAGCGAATTTACATGAATTCAAATTGCATTCGAACTGACTTCCCATTGCCCGAAAATAGCTTGCCATTGCCAGAAATTACATGTGATCACCTCTCATGCAATAACATGAAACCCCATGACTGAGTTCAGACTGATTTCCCATTTCCCGAAATTGTGTGTTATAGTCTATCACGCAATAGCATGAAAGCCCATGATTGCATTCAGATTGACTTCCCATTGCCCGAAATTGTGTGTGGTAGTCTAACACACAATAACGTTAAACCCCATCATTGCATTCGGATTGCCATTGGATTATACTTCCAATTTCCCTTGTCTGATAAACTCCTGAGAATCAGCCTTGCCAATATAACCATCACTTTCCCTCTTTCCTTTCTGTTCTTTCCAGAAAGGAAACAGATGCTGCCTTGCAAGAAGTGGTGCAAGAAGGAACTCCAAAATCCTCTTGCACCATAGAGAGTAGCCACAGCAGCTGCAAAATTTTGACATAGCAAATTGAGTGACATCCATTCAGCAGCTATAGGGCAGGTCCCAATGGATTCTTGGGCTGGGCAGATTCAGTGTGGATCTGACATATAAACTTTACTTAGAGCATGTCTACACAGGCCATATACATCAGTTTCCTCCTGCTCTCACATTGCTCTGTCCAGATGACTCAGGGCCAAAGCCCCGATTCGAATGTGCGCTGTCTTTGTGGAGCCAGTTCCGCGTCAAATCTGGATCATCCCTGCTATAATCTGATTTTAAAAAATACACCATTTGCTCTAGATCTTCCAAGAAAATCCAGAACATAATGGATCCAGCAGTGCAGTGGGATGCTACGTAGAAAGCCATATGGCATCACTACAGAATATGCAGATAATGGGAGCGGGAGGGAATTCAGTGCAACTTTGAGGCCAGACTACTGCTCCAGTTTATTCTTCCCTTAGACTTCTCTGCAAACAAGAAGTAGAACTCTCTAGCACAGAATTCTCAGTACTTCATCAAACTACAAATCCCAGGATTCCATAGGATGAAGCCGTGGCACTTAAAGTGATGTCGAACTGTTATAATTGTACAGTGTCGCTATATCCCAACGCTGTCAGAGATGCTTTCCACAGAAAATACTTTTGTCATGATGGACATATATATTCTTGGTCAGTTGACACAGCAGATTCAGCCTCCCCCCTTTCTGGGAAATGCTGGATGTGTTTGATGCAGGGCGGGAGGGCATACAAACCTAGAATCATCGGGTGAATTTTACTATCGTATTTGTTCTCATGTGCCTTTTGCCTTTGACAAACCAAAGTGGGGCCAAGATCTCTCTCTCGCCCATTCGCGTGGGCGTCTTTGGTCTGGTGAACCCGCCAGAAACAAGCATTCCCACCTTTGTTTGTTCGCACGAAATCTCTTTGCAAGGGGAGTGTTACACCTGCTTTGAGGCAGCTGTGGGGGCTTGGAGATGCATCCGTGGCCTGGTCACTGAAGCCCTTTCCTCCCTCTTCATCTGCCAAGATCTGTCGAAGCCTCCCACAGAGAGCTGCTCGAGGTCTAGATTCCACCACAATGCTCTCCTCCTGCCTTTGTGCAATGTGCTTAATCCTGAGCCGAAGGACTCAGAAATTCCCTTCGCTTGGGCAGAGAGAAAGAGGGGTCTCCTCCCCACCCCGTGACCCTCCCAAAGATAATCCAGCTTCGAGCAGGAGCATTGATTTCATATCCTCTTTAAGCACAACCCCAGCTGAGATGGCTGAAACCAGCAATTGTAGGCATACCCTCAACAGGACGCAGACCAGCCCCCAAACTGCTAATCGCTAGAGAAAAAGGGAAAGAAAATAAAAAAGTAAAAGCAAAAGAGGAGAGCAGATGCATCAGTTTTGCCACAGAGTGAAAGGAGGTACAGTTGGACCTTGCAATCCACACACTTTCCATCTGCAAATCTGAGCACCCACAGATGGCAAGCCCTGTTGTCCCAAATGGTGGTACACACATGTGGCTGCTAGTGCGGCTGCGCATCTGTTATGTCGCCATTTGCAATGATGGCACTTGAGGTCCTGTGTTTTTTCGTATCCATGGGAGGGTCTAGAATGGATCCCCTGCAGATACAAAGGTCTGACTGTATATACTGCCTTTGTTTGTGGAGGCTCTGCTTCAAACTTTCATGGCTCATCTCATTCAGCATCACCTTTCCGAGGGATTTTTCCAGTCCCAGGGGACAGCAGGATTAAAGACTGAGGGCAAGCCTACACAGCCAATGGAAGCAGTTTCCTCCCACCCTCGTGGCAACCTGTCTTCATGAAGCAGGGCCACAATGGTGTCACTATGGGGTGCGGGGGTGCGGACCGTACTGGGTGACAGTCCAGTGGACTGGTCTCACTACTGGGTGAGTGAGAAAGGCTTGAACTGCAATGGCCCAGTGCTATGGAATCCTAGAAACTGTAGTTTTATTAGACATTTAGCCTTCTCTGCCAGAGAGCTCTGGTGCCACAACAAATTACAGTTCCCAAAATTCCATAGGATGGAGCCATATAGCAGTTAAAGTGGTGTCGAATTGGATTATTTCTGCAGTGCGGATGGAGCCAAGGTCACAAACGCACAGTTACAAATAGTGACACTGCTTTGAATATGCCATGTGGGACACGCCACATTTTTGGTTGGACAAAAGCCAAATCATTGGTGGTCCAAAACTTCCATCAGCAACACCTGGTAGACTAAAACAAAACAGCAGCAACAAGAACACTACTTGGTGTATGCTGCCTTATCCATCGATACATCACCGATTCCTAGATTTCATGGGAGTTTATCACACAGGAGGAATTTCTCTTGATTTCAAATGAAAATAATTAACTCTGGCGAGATTCCAGCCGATTGGAAGGATTCCATCATAATTCCTATCTTTAAAAAAGGGGACAGGCAGGATCCTGGTAACTATCACTCAATAAGTCTTTTATCGGTAGTGGGAAAACTGTATGCCAGTTATTTGGATTTGAAATTACAGAGTTGGATGAATGCACAAGCTTTGATAGGTCCGGAACAAGCGGGTTTTAGAAGACATATGTCCACTGTGGATCACATAACAGTGCTTTCATTCCTCATAAACAAATACCTCTCATGCCCTAAAGGTAAACTATATGCAGCTTTTATTGTTCTGAAGGCTGCTTTTGATTCAATTCACCGGCCTTTACTTTGGGACAAGTTGGCTAGGCTTAATATAGATCCTCGATTGTTGTTTCTTTTAAGCCAACTCCATACAAATAATCATTGTAGAGTGAAATTTTCTAAATTGGGCCTATTAACAGACCCTATCTACTCTGGTTTAGGAGTCAGACAGGGTTGTGTGTTGGCTCTTCATCCATTTAATCTATTTGTGGCTGATCTACCTGCCTTTATGACCACAGTAGATTCTCACCCACCATCACTGGGAAATCGTCCGCTTTTTGTACTCCAATATGCCGACGATACTTTATTACTCTCTCTATCTCAGATGGGTTTGGTAAGAGCCTTGAAAAGATTTTCTGAATACTGTGACAAATTTCACCTACTGGTAAACCTTGAGAAATCCAAAATATTGGTATTTTCTAAGAGATTTGTACCGAGAATGTGGAAGGTTGATAATAAAAAAATTGAGCAGGTCAAAAAGTACGTTTACCTTGGTGTCCTTTTTCATTTTATGAAAGTAAACTAACTTCTGTAGGTTTAAATTTGGATTCTCTCCTTTTATTAACCGAAAAGGAGTGTCTTGAATCTATTAGGGTCTGTCTTGCAGAGAGAGAACATCAACTGACATATCCAACTCCTCCCAGAGTATGTTCTCCAGTGATGCTTAATATCCCCCCCTTGCAGGATAGGATGTCAGACTATTTTCAAACCCTTTCACTGCTGGTGTGGAAGAAGGCCTTTTTGTTTGCAAGACTGAATGTACACCCCTCAAATGTGACCAGGGGCAGATATCTGC
Source organism: Sceloporus undulatus (assembly GCF_019175285.1). Classification (NCBI taxonomy): domain Eukaryota; kingdom Metazoa; phylum Chordata; class Lepidosauria; order Squamata; family Phrynosomatidae; genus Sceloporus; species Sceloporus undulatus. The sequence continues at coordinate 32,988,922 of NC_056528.1, forward strand.
AGACCCCATTTTTGAATCGTGAATGTCACTGTGATCAAGCTCCAGAAGTTCTCCATCATATTGTATTGCTTTGTCCATTGTATATTATGCAAAGGGAAAAATTGTTAAGAAGGTTATTGGAAATTAATATCTCTTTGAATGGGTTAACAGTGGAATACCTGTTGGAAGATCGGAACCCACATATTACCAGGTTAATGGCCAATTTTCTGGTGGGGGCAACAAGATTATGGTTTAAATTTTAATAACGATCCTGAAGTTTTATTGTAAATGTTGTAAATGCATGTTGTTTTTCTATGTCTAATAAAGGTTGACTGATTGACTGACATTGAAGAAAGTGGGGCCAGAACGCATTCATGTGAATTCGCTAGTTCAGCAAATTTACATGAATTCGAAATGTGTTCGAATTGACTTCTCATTGCTTGAAAATAGCTTGCCATTGCCTGAAATTGCATGTGATCACTTCTTATGCAATAACATGAAACCCCATGATTGCGTTCGGACTGACTTCCCATTGCCCAAAATTGCGTGTGATAGTCTATCACACAATAACGTTAAACCCCATGATTGCGTTCGGATTGCCATTGGATTACACTTCCAATTTCCCCTGTCTGATAAATTCCATGGATGGACTTTGGTTGTGAGGATGCAGTTTCTAATGAAGATAAGGACATGTTTTGAATGCTTTCACTTCAAAATCACTGTTAGACAAGTCATTCCTGTGTGAACACCAAACTCCATCTAGCTAGTCAAGAGCCAGCGTGGTGTAGCGGTCTGAGCACTGAACACATGTATCCTTTGTGTATGTTTGTGCACACATGGATATATAGATATATGTGCATATACTTTTGTGCATCTGTCTGTGCAGACTTAAATACATCTATGTGCACATACTTGGAAAGCCATCTTGATGTTGTGGTTTCATTGTTGGACAAGGACTGTAGGAGATCAGGGTTCAAATCCCCACTCGGCCATGAAACCCATTGGGTGACCCTGAGTGAGTCGCATTCTCTCAGCCTCAAAGGATGGCAATGGCAAACCCCTCTGAACAAATCTTGCCCAGAAAATCCTGTGATAGGTTTGCCTTAGGGTTGCCATAAGTCAGAAACAACTTGAAGGCACACAACAACAAAGCTGTATAAGGTTTTCTAGGTTGCAACCAGCACTTTGACTTGTGTTTGGAAACAGACTGGCATCCTTATTGAATTAATTCTGGCAGTGATCTATGTTGAATTGATGCTACTTTTAATGTTGTCACCCTACTTGCTTTGTGGTGTACATGTACACAACAACAACAGCCTCATGTGGGGATCTGAGTAAAAAAATCCTGATAACTCTCACAATACTCAGAGGAAGGAAGGAGATATAAAAAGTACCATCCATCCATTCATCCATCAATATAGGAACTTGGCAGAAAGAAGGGATGGCTAAACCTTTCTCCAAAGGCTACTCTTCCATAAACCCTTACTTTTGTTCGCCTTTGATACCAGTTTAGAAGGGAAAAAACTAATTTGGGAACAACAACACCCTCTTTCTTCTCCCTCTTTGTCTCCAATTGATTGGATTCCTCATTTTTCCACAACCCCCAATTTTAAAATTTGTTGCAGCCTGTTGGTGCACAGTTCGCTTAGTTTCCTTTTTTTTGCACCCAGGTTTCGGGAAGCCATCCAAGTGGTGGCCTGTTGTTGCGATTGTGCCGTCTTTTTTTGCTTTCGTTAAATCAATTTTTGGGCGCTTATATGTTGGAAAAGCAAAAAAGCAAAGGCAACCGGCCAAGATATATCCCGGCAGACAGGGCCATGCGCCCTCCCTCCGGCCTCCAGTCGCCAGAGGTAGACTCTCTTTATGAATGGAAGGAAATTCGGGCACCAAAGCTCCCCGAAATCTTCACTTGGCCTCCAATTTTTTTTTTTTGGCTGGGGCTGTTTCTATAGAGACCAAAAGGAAGCTTTTGGTCAGCTCCTCTGCTATTAAAGTGTAGCGCATTGAGAACTTTCTTCACGCTGTGCAAGCCATTCAAGGAGCAGAATAGGGTCTGAACTAATCCATGAAAGTTGTCATGCTCGGAGCTAGTCGCCGGCCCTTTTTCCCTTTTCAATCTGGCCTAGAACTATACTGTACTTCACAGTTGATTGGCCCTTCAGAGAGTCGGACTCAATATCCCTGCAGGAAATAGTCTGTCTCTCTGAACAGTTGTGTTGAACGTGGAAAGACCTTGTCCCTCTCCTTAGACATAATTACCGCCTCTTAACAAATGAGCTTCAAGTTTATGGCAGATTCCTCTCTTCTTCTTCTTCTTCTTCTTCTCCTCTTTCTCCTCCCATATTCATTTTCTTCCTTCCTTTCTGCTTTGCTTTTCCTGAACTTTCCAAACCTGACTCTTTTGGGGGCAGATCAAATAGTTTGGAGTCTCCATTGGCAAAGTTGTGCGCCTTCCTCCAAATCTCTCTGGCTCTGACCATTAGGGATTTCTTCCACTGTTTTTTTTTATTTTGCAAAAATCTCCCTTTCTCTCTCCTCTTTCCTTTCCAAAGATGCCCAGCCAAATACCTGACCTCAAGGAACCAGAATGGTCCTGGTGAAGTCACGGTGTAGCCAAGGTAATAATAATGATACTACTACTACTAATAGTAATAATGGTGATTTTTGCTTTTCTTTCTGTGCGTTGTCAGAGTTTCAGCAAAACAAGAAAGGTTGCTGCGTAGAGGATGGTTGGGTACCTCCTTCCATCTCTTCTCCGCAGATATTCTTTGAACATCAGCTTTATTTTAATGTTATTGAACGGTCGATCCTTCTAAAAGGGCTTGTGGACAATGGATCCGTCGGACAAGTCAATAGCAGCCGAAATTAAGACTTCACAAGTTAAATGCAACTGGGTATGATTAATTTCCTCCCCCCCCCCAAAAAAAAAGAAATTATTAAAATGCCTTGAACTGCATAGACCAAAAGGGGGCACCAAGGTATTAAAAAGAAAAGTTAAGGTGCTGCTTAGAGACATTAACATGTGAAATTAAAAGTTTGATATGAATTTTTTACCCCTGGCTTAGCTATTGTTAGAAATGGGATGGAAAGGGGGAGGATTTCGCAGCAAAAGTTGGAGCGAGTCTCTCGAAAGTTTTCTTTTTTTACATATATGGGGGAACAACTCTTTGATTCGTAGCAGCTGTACAGTTTGAGTAAGTGTTTTTATCGCATTACTTTATTAACTTGTGGTGAGTTTCTTAAGGAGCAAAGGCTGAGCTTGGTTGGCTTTGGAGGGAAGGGGGGAAAGAAAAAGACAGGACATGAAAATGTTTTGGATGAGCTTCTTTTTTTTAAGTGTCATTAACTGTGTAATTGTCCAGAACTGGAGGGGCCTGTTTTCTCTCTGTGTGTCTTCAGGGTGGATGTGTATTTAGGGAGAAAAAGAGCCTTTTAAAAAGTTATTGACTTTGGAAATGCAATTGCAGAGATGTCCTTGCCTGTGTTTTCAGGTTTCAAAGGAGAATGTTGGTTCGCTGTGCAACACTGCCTGGGCTCCATTGGAAGAAAGGCAATTTTATTGACTGCAGAAGGAAATCTGTATGTGTGTGTGTGTGTGTATTTGTGTTTTAAAATTGTGCTCCCAAACGCTCTCTTTAAATGGTTGCGGACCATCCAAAGTTGAAAGTGTTTCCTCCCAGGAAACAGTTCGTCAAGATAGCGACCATTTTGGGCCTCTGCTTCCATTTTAAGTAGCCTTGGATAATGGATTTTTGTAATAACATTGTCTTTTGTGCGAATTAATAGGAAATCTATAAACGGGAGCTGCTTCGAGGTCGAGGCAGGGGTTTGGGCTTCCTTAACTGATGCATGATTTTGTTCTTCCCTCTTATGGTTAGTTAAATTTGAGCCAATTTTGTTCAGTGCTCGCTCCGCACCTGAGCATGAATGGAAGTATCTTTTTAAAAAGGGCAGTTTTTGTGATTGTATCTCCTCCTTGGGCACAAAATGTGAACAATTTCACCGCTTTCAGGATCATTATATGTTCCTTTAAAAGAAAGAAAGAAAAAAGAAGAAGTCTGTATTTAAGTTTCATGTCTGATGACATTAAATTTAAAAATATATTTTCGTGGAGCATCACATTATCTTGGGTGTCTATTGTAAGTTGAGCAAAATCCAATTGCTTTTATATTTCCCCCCTTTTAATCCTTATCAGATATATTTATAAAGTCAAGGCAGTATGATGACTTTAGCGACTGAGATTAATTGATTAGGAACATAGTCCCAATTCCCAATAAATATACTTCACCCCTAATACACAGTTTAATTAAAATTGGCTTATAATGATTTTGCAGAATATGTTTAGATTTTTTTTTACAGTAAAAATCCCCGATATATCCATTTTATTTAGTTTTAATCTTTTAAAAATGCTGTGACAATGATGTGGTTATTAACTCTGTTCTTTATCTGAGACAGCTTTTTGAAATACAAATATATTACGCATAAAAACAGGGATGTTTCTTGCCAATCTGTGCCAATGGAGTTGGTCCAAAGATAAATCATTCTGCATTTTGCTTTTATAACCTGCTTCTTATTCCATGTATATTTTGGCTGAATAAGTATTGACTGTTGGTTAGCTAGAAATTCAAGTTAAACAAGCATGATTTTTTATTTTATTATATTTTTTTTGCCTTGGAGGGGAAAAAATATATAATGATCTTTCTAAATATTCACGAGAATATCTGCCGGTTCCAAGGGAAAGAAATGACATATGCTTGCATCCTAAACACTTCCGGGTTCATCGTTTGTTACAAAGGAGCGACAACAAAGGCCAGGGAAATCAATTGCTAGAAAAGTCAAAATAAAGGGCAGGCCAGGAGGCCACCAAATGTTTTGCTGCCCAAACATAAAACTCCTTAGTTCTCGGATACACAAAAGACATTTCGTTGCAAGAAACGCCAGAGCTTGAAATTTCGCACAAACCCAAAAATGGAAATGAAAAGAAAGGAATGCCTCTGGGATGTGGATTTCTCACCCCTCTCCTGCGAAACGCTGGAAATTTCGATCACCATTAAATCTATGTACAAAGAGTTATTTTAAAGATCTATTGCATTTTGGAAAGGGGTTTTCTTTTTTACTGTTTCTGTGCCCAATATCTCACAGCTTGGCATGTTAAATGATACTCCTCTTTAACAACCGCTTGGAATTAATGGGTGTTGTGTTGGGTGTGATCCCAGGTTCAATTCCACCCGGTTGGTCTTGAACGCAGAAGCCATTTTTATTATTGATATGCTTCTGTGCCTGCCCTTGCTCTATCTGTATCTATCTACACAAACACATGTGTACATACACACACACACACACACACATTTATTGGTCAAACATGAACGCCGGTTGTATATTTGTGATGAAATTTTAAGGATAAGTTCTTTCTGTCTGCACGCTTGTATATTTGTATATTTGCTCCATTGGGTCTTTAGATCTCATTCTATCCTGTTCTGCTGTCATACGAAAATAATTTGTATTCCTGGTACAATTTAGTAGTATTTCCCTCCCTGGGCAAACCTTTCTAAAAAGAACAAAAAGTCTTCTCACACAACCCTCAGTCTGGGGTTGGATAACCTTTCGTAGATCATGTCCTTCCTAAGAGCTGATCCTTCTGATTTTGATAGTTCAGGGGCAATAAGGGCATTTGTTGCTTTAACCCCAAGGCACAAAGACAAACCCAAAACTGAAAGGAAACGATAGCTATGGAATAGCCTTCCTCCCCATTGCAATTCAAGTGCAAGCTGAAAACCATATAACTGGAAAAAGAGAGGAAATCTATGGTCTCTATTCTGTTTGAAATGTGTGCTCCTCTCGCTGCTTTGTGAATCTCTTAGTGCCACTTGTTAAGTTGTCGCTGGATTGCAGGTCAGACCGCAGTGGTCAGAATGTGAATACTTGGGGGCTAACCATTATTAGAGCACACATCCTTAACAGCCACATTTACCTGGGTGCAGCAACACAGATGTCTGGATTCTCTCGATGTCCGTACCTTCTCTTATTAACAGCAGGAATAAAGGCTAGCTTTAGACTTGCTGGAACAGTTTTTAGAAACCTTAAGCACAGTGGGCCCACTGAGGTTTGGTTCTAGAACCATCGGTGGTTACCAAAATCTGTGGATGCTCAAATCCCATTAAATACAATGGTGTATTTGCATTTTGGAATATATATATATTTTCAAGCTATGTATAGTTGAATCCATGGATATGGATGGCTGACTGTGTTGGTTCCTTCCGGCCCTCCCTGAACATCTAGCTTTAGGATCAAACCACTGGGAAGTTTCCATGCACAGTCCCCATTTGAAGGGAAGCCATGCAAGAGAAGCAGCCATTTGGTTCATCATGGTGACTGTGCAAAACAACTTCGCTGCTGGATCATTCCCTTTCTATTTGACCCCTTCCTTGCATGAAGCTTTGCGGTGAGATCCATTGGTCTTAAGGTTTCATCGCTACTGGGTGCATTGTGGTCTTATGCTGAAAAGTGGTCTTATGCTGAAAATCCTGGTGTGAAGGTACGGCTCTGTCATTTCTGGAGGACAGATTCCCCTGTTAAGAGCCTAGCTCTCCTCTGACCAACATTTTCCTTTCTTTTCTTTAAAAAAGGAGTTTTGGCTGTACATATATCTGGTTACACATGATATCTTTCTTGTCTGTGAGCGGAGACAGTGGGAGCTGGTGTTTTGGAAATGCAATATGGTTCTTTGGCGTCAAAGGCCAGAAATTTAGAATGGGCTGCTGGATTTGCGTCACCCAAATAAAACATCATCTGTTGATGTTTTGCTATTAAAATGTCCGAATACATGTGCAATTAAATCTCCTTTCTTTCTTTCTCCTCCTCTTAGGCTGTATTATTGGAACAGAATATCAAAAGGAATTAACTAAAGATAAGAAATAAAATGTGCAGAATGTAGATAATTGTACAAAGAAATCCATTGCCTCTTTATGCACATGTCGTTTCATCGGTTGGCAATGGTCAGAAAGGAAAGTCCCCATTTTCAAAGACAAAAAGTGCCGTTTTAGGAGTGGGCCGTAGATGTAAACTATCTGAAGCGGGTGAGATTTAAAGTTTTTCAGTGCAAATGGAGAATAAAATCCTTGCTGTATTTTTATAACGTAGAACAGTTGCAATGCCTAGTATGGATACTTAACTGCCTGAGGCTGTTTAAAAGGGTGAAGGCCTGCAATGGAAAGCCTTGGCTGTACTGTTTTATCGCAAAGTTTAAACATATTTGCATAAAAATTACACTGTTAATAACAATTTAAAGGAAATATGGGAGCTCCTGAACGTAATGTTAGTTTTCTCATAGTTTAATGTGCATACATGTTTCCAGGGGAGCTTGTGTTTGTATTTAACAAGAGAGAAAGACAGATGGGTCTGTCTTGCATTCGGAGTTCTTTGGGGCTGGAAAATAGTATGCATCACTATGAAATACTATGAAACAATATGAAATAGTATCAAATATGAAATATTATCAAATAGTATGAAACAGAAAACAGAATGTTTGGGTCTCACATTAATAAAATTAGATGAAAAGTGGCCGTCATCGAGGGCAGGATTGGACCTGGCATCTTTAGGCAGGCTTCCTATTTAATCTGTCCTAGAACCAGAATCAAATGTTAGTTCTCTGTAATAATTTGTTGAAAAGGAAATGAAAAGAACCGATGTCAACGCCAAAGAAATTACCGAATGCTTGATGTGTACTTTGCAATTTTATATCAAAAATGTGTTGGGTTTTTTTTGTAAATAAAGGTTTTTATTTTGGTTGCAGCCTCAGATGAAGAAGTCTAGCAGGAAATATTTCCTGACCTTTCTCGCCACCTAATTCTTAACAGGTGATTCTGTCACTCCTCCAGTCATAGCAAAAAATGTCCTCTGGTTTTTCTTTTCCTTCTTCTTTATTCAGCAAAGAGAAAAGAGATGTTGCAGGGGTTAAAAAAAAATACCCCTTGGGAATAGAGAATAGAAATCATTTTCTGGTTACTTAGCCAAAACAGGGAGACGTGTAACTTATTTTGCAATCCTGTTAAGCTTTCCACCCTCCTCTCTCTTTAATGAACATTTTGAAGGCTGGTTGGTGTAAACGTAACCAATATGGGTCTGCTTTTTGAAAACTCTCATTAGAATGGATGCTCATCTCCTGGATTTAACCATCAAATTGAGAAATTCCCCCGCCTTCCTTAAAGAGAACCTAAAGGTGATCATTTATGATGTGGATAAATGGGTTTTTCTCTTCCTGCAAAAGAAAACGAAAAAGGGCGTTGTGGTTCTGTGTTGTCTCAGCATTCAAGACACACAATTTCTTACAGTTTGAAGGTGTGTGTATGGGTTTTTTGTTTTAGAAAATGGGAAACGTAGCGGTTTGAGTGTTGGACTATGACTTTGGAGACTAGGGTTTGATCCCCCGCTTGGCTATGGAAACCCATTGGGTGATCATGGACAAGTCACACACTCTCAGCCTCTGAAATCTCCACAGTCGCCGTAAGTCGGAGACACATAACAACTTGTCAATTTAATTAATTGACAGTTTTGTAGGGTAGTAACTGTACTGTGGTTTTTAGGATGTAAGCTGCTTTGGGTCCCACTCTTGGGTGGAAAGTGAGATAGAAATAAATACAACAACAGAGTTTATCACACGGGAGGAATTTCTCTTAATTTCAGATGAAAAGAAAGTGGGGCCAGAATGCATTCACATGAATTCGCTAATTCAGTGAATTTACGTGAATTCAAATTGCATTCGTACTGACTTCCCATTGCCTGAAAATAGCTTGCCATTGCCAGAAATTGCGTGTGAGCACCTCTCACGCAATAACGTGAAACCCCATGATTGCGTTTGGATTGACTTCCCATTGCCCGAAATTGTGTGTGGTAGTCTATCACACAATAACGTGAAACCCCATGATTGCGTTCGGATTGCCATTGGATTATACTTCCAATTTCCCTTGTCTGATAAACTCCAACAACAACAACAAATTAATAACCGGATGAAATGCAGCAAATCACATAGAGGTATAAGGGAAACCGAATCCACAATTCTAGACATGGCTGTCATTCTAGTGGAAATACATTTTATGGGGATGTGGAAGAGTGACAAACTGTAGATTTATCTCTCTTTCATGATATAATGGAGCATTAGTATTCTGGAGCTATGAGCGCATTTCTGAGCACAGATCTTTTTTGGCTTTACAGAACTCTGGCTACCTTTTAGAGTTTGGAAAAATTACTTTTTTGAAGTATAACTGCCATGGCTATGCTGGCTGGGGGATTCTGGAAGTTGTAGTCCAAAGTCTAAGCCCAGTTGCATACATCAACTAGAGAAGACCCACTTGAATCAATTGGGTTTCCACAATTGTTGGCTTACCATCCATGCAGTGGACTCCTCTAGTAGGGACTAGCAAACTTAGGCTTTGCACTATAGCTCCCAGAATCATTCTCAGCAAGTGTATGAACTTTCCTTTCCAAGAAGTAGAAGGTAGCCAGAGGTTGCATCTACACTGTAAAAATACTGCCATTTGGCTCCATGTCAAGTGCTGTAGCTTCATCACATGGAATCCTGGGATTTGTAGTCTTACAAAACTACAAATCCAAGGATTCTGTGGGATGGAGCCATGGCAGTTAAAGTGGTGCCAAATCGCATTATTTCTATAGTGTAGAGTTCAGTAAAGCCTGAAATCTCCGATAGCTCTGTTCCTTTGCTGTATGCTTTATTGTTGATATATTGCATTGGCTTTTATTGCATTATTATATTCTATGATGAAAGGTGTAATAATAATAATAATAATAATAATTTTAGGCATCCATGGCATAAGAACGCCATTGCAACACCAAAAGAGAACTGTCCTTCCATGGCTCCCAAAATGTCGAAGCACCAAACATTCTTGACTTTTCAGGCGAAATTTGCAGATGTGCATTTGAAGGGTGCCATTTTGAGAGTATATATATATATATATTGCCACCCCAAATCTTCCCCCAGCTCTTCAGAAGCATAAAAACAGTGTCAAGAAACACAAACAAAACTGCCAATGGTGGTTTTTCTCTCCCCTCCCTCCTCCCACCGCAGACCATTTGCTCTTCCCTTTCAACATGAAAGATGGATTTGATACATGAGCTCTGTATATCTGCCTGCCGAGATCTACAATTTAAATCAGATTCCCATTTTTTTTCCTTGTCTTCAAAGCTTGGCGTGATGAAATGCTTTCCTTACGTTTAATAATGCTCTTCTTAAAAGGTAGCACCTCCTCAGTCAACAAATTAGAACCATATTTCTCTTGCATCCAGTGGATGGTTTCAAGCAGGGAAAGGATGTCCATCTAGAGCAGATCATGAGAAAAGGTTTCCAAAACCTTTAAGAACTGGAGAGCTTAAAGAGTGCAAAACTCTTTGTTGATTCACAAAGCAAACCCACTGAAATCCCATATTTTGGGCACCTTGAATCTTGCGCCAAGAATCACTATCTCAACTCTCACCAGAATCCAGAAAAAGGTTTCTCATTTGGATAACAACATTCAGAGTCCCCAGCTAGGGGATTTTGGGAATTGCAGTGAAAGAAGGCCTTTTGGTTATGCACAAAGAGAACTACCGTATGTGCTTGAGTATAAGTCGACCTCACATATAAGTCGAGGGTAGGTTTTGAAGCCAAAATTATGGATTTTGATACAACCCATGGATAAGTTGAGGGTAAAACTTAGGGGCATTTAACAAAGGATGTAAAGGATGATGCAAAGGAGAACGATGCCAAAGGACTTAGAAAATTCTGGCAGGTGTAACTGTGCTCATCCTAAAGGCTGGATGGAGGAGAGAGTAGAGGGGATCCATGCTTCTTTTTGGTGCTCCCAGGATAAGCTCTCGCCTTTTATCACTCTGTTCAGAGAAAGGGCATGGTTCCATATATATATGAGTTAAAATACAGTACTTACATTGACCTGTGGATAAGTTGACCCAGGTATTTTGGGTCAATTTTTTGACTAACATTTATAGACTTATACATGAGTATATACAGTAGTTCTTCCTGGCTGTGCTACTCAGAGAACCAACATAGTGTAGCAATTTGAACCACTGGGCTATGACTTTGGAGACCAGGATTTGAATCCCTGCCCGATCATGGAAACTTGATCTTGGTCAAGTCATACTCTCTCAGCCTCAGAGGATGCCAATGGCAAACCCCCTCTGAACAAACCCTGCCAAGAAAACCCCATGGTAGGTTCTCGCCTGGGGTAGCCATAGGTTAGAAATGACTTGAAGGCACACAACAACCACAACCACAACCGTTAAAAACACCTTCCCTTCCCAAAGCTTTTCCTTCCACTGTCTACTCAGAAATGAAAGGTTGTTTTACAATCTTTTCTTATGGGGCATTGCATTTTATTGTATTTTTAATGTTTTTTAAAATATTGTTACAAGCCGCCTTGATCTCATTGGAGAAGTGAGTTATAAATAAATGTATTATTATTATTATTATGACTATTATTATTATTATTATTATTATTATTTCTCCTCCTTTTTAAAAAAGCACTATCCAGTGGATCTGATTGTTCTTTCTACATTTTTATATCCCATCCTATTTATATTATAGAAGCAAAGGCTGCATATATATATATATATATATATATATATATATATATATATATATATATAATCTCGGGACTTCAGGTGGTGCCCACCTAGTTCCAGTCCAGGGTCTTGATCATCTCCTTCCAGGTGGCTATATGGCTTTTCGATCACGAATCAAACCTTTTGTGGCTTGTGAGATTTTGTGATCGCTTGTGCACCCTTTCTGCAGGGCCAGCTGCACCATTTGCCTTGGGCAGCAGGTGCTGAGGGATGTCCACAAGATGCTGGAGGAGAAAACTATGTGCCACCCAGCTTGTCCTCGGTACCCTTTAAGATCGCCTGCTATCTTCAGGTTCATTGTTGCTGTGGTGTCCATTCAATTTGGCTCTGACTTGCATCTGAAGAAGCAGATCAAGACTACATGGCGTAGTGGTTTGAGTGTTGGACTATGATTCTTGAAGATCAGGGTTTGATTAGCCATGAAACCCACTGGGTGACCTTGGGCAAGTTGCACTCTCTCAGCCTCAGGGGAAAGCCATGGCAAACCTTCAATGAACAAATCTTACCAAACAACTACAACAACAGCAACAGCAACAAGGATGTATCTGTCCAAATACATCTGAGAAAGTAGACTGAAGTCTAGGAAAACTCATGCTGCCAACTTCTTTCTGTCAGTGAGTCTCAAAGGTGCTAGAAGATCTCTCTATATACAACAACAAAGAGACCCCAGGATCCCATTCTGACTTATGGCCATCCATCATAGAATTTCTTAGCAAGATTTCTTCAGAGGAGGTTTGCCACAGCCTTCCCCTGAGGCTGAGAAAATGCCACTTGCCCAAGAGTCCCCCAGGAGCTTTCCAAGGCTGAGCAGGGACCCAAACCTTGGTCTCCCAGTCCTAGCCCAGCATTCAAACCACCGCATCGGTTCAAGGGGAGGAAGCCTTGTCTTCTTCCCTGTCTTGAAGTCATCTGTCATCTGTCTTGACGTAACATTCCACTGGAGAAGAGGAGATTGAACCAGCCATCTTTTAAGCATCTGAAGGGCTGTCATGCAGATGAAGGCAAGAGCTTGTTTTCTGCTTCTCCAGAGGATTGGACCCAAGACGATGGTTTGAAATGACAAGGAAGGATATTCGAACGAAACTTTAGAAAGACACTTTTGACAGGGAGTGTTGTTTGACAGTGGAATGGACTGCTTCAGAAGGTGGTAGGCGCTCCTTCATCGGTAGCTTTTTAACCAAGGTTAGATAGCTACCATGGCAGAGTGGTTTGAGTGTTGGTCTGCAAGTCTGGAGACCAGGGTTCGATTCCCAGCTCAGCCATGAAATCCATTGGGTGGCCTTAGGTAAGTCATAAACCCCAAGATAGGTTTGCCTTAAGGTTGCCATTAGTTGGAAATGACTTGAAGGCACACAGGTTTTATTCTGGATGGTCAGAGACTTTGTTTCTGCTGGAATGATTTAAAAAAGTATGCAAGGATGGAATATTTTGGGCTAGCTTTGGTCCTTAGGGCTTTCTTGCAAATCATGGGCCTACCGTGGTTATATAAAACTCAATAATATTTTGTTTCCATGGGGGGCATCATGCTTTGGAAGGGTAATGTTTTGGGATGTCTAAAATGACTTTCTATGTCATTAAGAGACATGTGAATTGTCTGGCCTTGTCTTTATTTAGTTTTTTGTCTAGTAAATGCAATATATATCTATATCTGTATTAGATATATGAATTTGCATAAAATCATGTGTGAACCAATATTCTTTATGAAACCAGACTAATGCTGATAAGACTCTTAAACTTGATTTGCTTCCACTTTTCTCTCATAATGATAAAATAATGATATTGTTCTTTTGATGCTGACTTTGGAGGGGTAACATTTGGGGACATTTGAAATGGCTAGCTGTGCCATTTAGGGACGTGCAAATTGTCTTTATCTTTTGTCTTGCAAACCCGATAGAGGTCCATATCAACATATTTGTATCTATACTAAATATATACGAATGTGTAAAACACCATGGACAAAGGCGCTGTTCTTTATGAAACCAGAATAACGCCAATAAGACCCTTAAACATGTTTTATTTCCACTGTTTCTCTCACTCCTAGGAGAGAATTACACACTCGCCAAAGCAGAGCGGCCATTTTGAGTTACCGTGGCAACCCACATTTCCTGTGGCCTCTGATGGATGCACTGCGACCAGTAAATAAATGTATATGTATCCCTTCCTGCAAAAAATATACAATAAATTAAGAACCAACATTGAATTTTAAATGCACTAAATGTACCAATATTGGCAGCATGTTTCTCACGGAGCAGCAAAATGGCTGGCAAAAGGTCCTTCTGGTTTGATTTAATCAAAAACACACACATACACACATGCAACATATATTATAGACCCAGTGTATAGTATTACATCCAGTTCATTAGTATAAATATAACTACAGTTCTAGGTGCATTTACTTCTATTTGAACTACAGCTGCATCCGCACTGCAGATATAATCCAGTCACCGCTTTAACTACTGTGGCTCCATGCTAGGGAATACGGGGATCTGTAGTTTGTTGTGACAGCAGAGATCTCTGACAGAGAAGGCTAAATGTCTCATCAAACTACAAATCCCAGGGTTCCATTAGCACTGAGCTGTGGCAGCTAAAGTGGTGTCAAGCTGCTTTATTTCTGCAGCGTGGACGCAGCCTTTAACACACAGCGGATGCACTGCTCCACTGACATAGAAGCCTTTGTTTTTGAGGAGGATGGGGCAGAGTTATTGAGAGTATAGCGAAATCACATTTTAAACTGATTTCATAAAGGCAAAGCCAGACAATTCACATGTCTCTTAAAGTAGTGGAATGGCTGGGAATTAAACCATTTTATTGGCTTAGCAAGTAAAGCTTGCTAGCTGTTTTAGGCTGTTAAAAATGAATTTTGTTTCCAATTTCTGTATATTTTTCGGAGAGCCATCATGGTATAATGGGAGGCATTTTAGATGGTGCTTCTGAAAAACAGAGTTTGCTTAGACGTGGAAACCACCTTTGGCAAGTCACACTCTCTCAGCTTCAAGTCAAAGGCAGCTCACGACAAACAGTGAAAGTTCAAGTTAATAACAGATTTTAAAATATGCATTATAGCAAAGTGAGTTGTTATATAATAAGCAAACCTTGATTTTGCCATTTTATATGACAGCATTGTATTGTGCCATTGTATTTAATGGGACTTGAGCATCCATGGATTTTGGTATCTACAGGGGGTCTTGGATCCAAACCTCAGTTGGATAACAAGGGCCCACCTTAGTGGATTTACTGCCCTAACAGAGTAAAAACTGAAGCTGGAAAGGGGATACAAATGGCCTTTTTTATCCTGCAAATAAAAAAACTGAGAGCCAGCATGTGCAATGGTTTGAGTGTTGGACTAGGATACTGGGAAACCAAGGTCCAAAACCTTGTTCAGCCATGGAAACCCACTGGGTGACTATGAGCAAGTCACTAGTCTCTCTCAACCTCAGAACAAATCTGCCCAGGAAAACCTTGTGGTGTTGTGGTTTGTGCTGCTCAGCCTCAGAGGAAGGCAGTGGCAACCCCCCTTGAAAGAAATCTACCCATCATAACCTTATGATAGGTTCTTTCTGTGTGTGTGTGTGTGTGTGTGTGTTGTGCACCTTCACATTTCCAACTTATGGTGACCCTATATGGTGCAGTGTAACAGCAGCTGAAGAAAGTTGCAGTTAGCTTTGCACAGGAAACCTGGATCTCAAGGCAATCACAAATTTTATTTTGTTGTTGCGTGCCTTCAAACATCCAGCTTACGGTGACCCTAACGTGAATGCATCGTGGGGTTTTCTTGGCAAGATTTGTTCCAAGGAGGCTGAGAGAGTGTGCCTTCCCCTGAGGCTGAGAGAGTGTGACTTGACCAAGGTGCCTCAGTGGGTTTCATGGCTGAACTGGGACTTGAACCCTGGGCCTCATTCCCACTTAGAGATAAATCGGTGTGCAATCCGAATTGATGGATCAATTCGACATTGGATTGTGGTTTACACTACACTTGCCCTGATTGCATTTTCTGTCATTTTCTGGCATCAAAATAATCCAGTTGTGGTTCGCATTTGCAAATGATTCGATTCAAAATGAATTGGCTCCAGCTGGCAAAAGGGCAACTTTGAATTGATTCCGATCTGCTTTTGGTTCACACTGCATTTGGTGAAAAAGACGGAGAAAAAATCAGTGCCAAAAAGACGTAGGTTAAATGGGTCTGGTGCATGCCCCCCCCCCCTCACTAATTTAAGTGAGAACCAGGGTTGTTATAACCAGTTCAAACTGAATTGTGATCCGGTTTAAAAGGTAGTGGGAATCAGGCCCTGGTCTCCAGAGTCATAGTCCAACACTCAAACCACTATGACACACTGGCTTTCAATAAGGCCACCCAAAGTCGGAAGTGACCTGAAGGCCCACATCAACAACAACAACAACGACAACCACAATTAAAAAGCTCCAGCCCTTTGACCCCGCCAGGCCCTGACTCCACTACATAACCGAACACAAAGAGCATGGTGCTCGCTGTCTCTTTTTTCAGAGGGGGAGCGTTGCATCTATTTTGCTGTGGCCACATTGTGATGGTAAAATAACCTCGCCACCTCCTTTGGTGGACACCATCCTTTTCAAAAGGCACAGATGCTATTGACAAACACAAAGCAAACAAGGCCGGGACCAACCGGCACCTTGAACGTCACACGGAGCATGGCCCCCGAAGTGTGCCTATTTGAAAGCCTTTCCTCTGATGCCATGAGAGAGAGCTTGGCTCTTGGCTTCCAAATTAAACACTCACATTTTGGACACCCCGCCTTTGTCAGACAGGACCCCCGCCGAGACAAGTCCGCTGGTTGGAGATGTCAGAGAGCACTCTCCTTTTTTTGTTGGGAGTTCAAACAAACTTGCCTGGACTGCTTCCCATTTTTTAAAAAAAGAAAGAAAGAAAAAGGAAAGGGAAAGAAATAATCAAAGGAGAGCTGCAAATATTGCAACAGAATTCTCCAGCTACTCAATGGCTGGATTTGTGCAGAATTAAATTACCTTTGCGCCTGTAGCTGTGGGTTTGCAAATTCACTTCTGCGCTTGTTTGTGTTTGTGTGTATATCTTCAAGCCACCTGTTGTCTTACGGTGACCCCATGAACCTTATAGGGTTTTCCTGGACAAGGTGGTTTTTGCCAGTTCCTTTCTCAGAAATATAGCCTACAGCTGGATATTTCTTGTGTAGGAAAACTCTATGAAGTTGATGGGGTTGCCATGAGTCAACAGGTGACATGAAGAGAGACACATGCATGCTACCAGCGGAAAGCCAGCCTTAGGATCCTGAAACATCCAAAATTTAAGGTTCTTACATTTAAATATTTCCTTTGGATGGGGATTCATATGACCACATGACAGCTGAGCCATGCGCCAGTCTGCTGTCCAGCTTCTGCTTTCTGTTGATGGGCAACTTTAGGGTCTTTGTTCTCTGCTCTGATGGGTCTTTTCCCTAAAACATGACTTGCCTGTGCATCTGCAAAAACCTTCAAAGAGAGCAAAGGTGGTGAATCTCAGGCTCTGGACTTGCATTGTGACACTGCTGGGCCCTCAGTTTGATGGGGATTTCTTCACTTTTCTAAAGGCTCAAATGTCTCTTGTGGACTTACAACATCCAAAATCCTGCCATAAACCCCACTCTCTCTACCTCAGAGGATGGCCATGGCAAACCCCCTCTAAAGAAACTTGCCAAGAAACCCCTGTGATAGGGTCGCATTACGGTTGCCATAAGTCAGAAACAAAGACTTGATGGCAAGCAACCACCACCTTGAAAAATAATGTTTCCAGTTTCCAAAGCTGAGCTAGCTAAAGCAAAGACCGGATTCAGTAGAGGACGCTTTCCTATTTCCCTGTAAGTCTCACTGAACGCAGTCTGACTTCTTCCTCCTAGGTGCAAGTACATAGGGCTGCAGCCTTAGAACAACCGCAGTAAGTCTTATGGGATCGATGAATGGATGGATGGATGGGCGGATGAATGAGAAAGAACTTAGGTGGGATGCCACTGGGACTGTGAGATTCCCTCCCTCCCCACCCTCTTTTCTCTCTTATGTGAGTCTTGCAAAGTCTTTTTGACCTAGCGGAGGAAACTTCACTGCCATCTCTCAGCCACTCCTCTCTTGGCAGAAGACCCTTGAAACAACTTTCAAAGTTCTTCCAATCCCATCAGCTTCTTTTTCTTGCAGAATCAAAGGAGAACTGGAGGAATAAGAGAAGCAGGCAGTAAAGTGTGCTAATAGCAAGAAAGAGAGAGGAGGGAGGGAAAGAGGAATGTGGGAAATGCTTCATCTCTGTTATTTCCCTATTGGCACCCTCCAAGCAGGTTGGACTACAACTCCCATCAGCGCTCAGCCAGCATGACAGGTGGGGATGATGGGAATTGGTAGGATTCGCACATGATTTGCAATGGGTTTTTGTTCACAACAGATGGTCTCTGTGCTCTGTCAGGTTTTCTAAGAGACCCAATCTTCTGCACTGCAGTTTGACATTATAGTTAAAGGGTTCCTATACCTTGGATCAAATATTGATCAGAATGGAGACTGCAGTCAAGGAATCAGAAGATGAGGAATGAGAAGGTCAGCTATGAAAGAACTGGACAAGAAACTAAAGTGATATAACTTTGAACACTAAAGCCAGAATGGTCCAAGCCATTGTATTTTCCATCATTATGTATGGATGTAAAAGCTAGAAAGTGAAGAAAGCAGATCAGAAGAAAGTCATCTCATTTGAGATGTTTTGGGGGAGAAGAGTGCTAAGAATACCATGGATGGCCCGAAAGGCAAACAAGTGGGTCCTTGAACAGATCAAGCCTGAAATCTTCCTGGAAGCGAAGATGGTCAAACTAAGGCTGTCGTACTTTGACCACATCATGGGAAGGCATGGTTCATTGGAAAAGACAATAATGCTAGGAAAGGTAGAAGGTAGTAGAAAGAGAGGAAGGCCACAGGCTAAATGGATGGACTCAAGAAAGGAGGTCATGGGCCTGGATTTGCAAGACCTAAGCAGAACAGTGGAAAAGAAGGTTGTCTGGGGGAGATGTCTCATCTTCAGGGTCACCAAGAGTTGTGGTTGACTTGAAGACAGTTAACAACAACAGCTACATACTTCATTTGTTGCAAAAAGAATTCAAAGGGCGAAAGTAGTTTGCATGCTGTTAGCAATAGGCAAGACAAAGAGAGGTCACAATCTTGCCCTTTCCAGGAACCTCAGGCAAAAGCAAGCTCCAGCTGCCTAATTCCCACTACCATTTAAACCGGATCGCAAATTGGGTTGAACTGGTTCAAATGATCCTGATTCCCACTTGAATCTATTTGCTGAAGCGATTTGGAGGGGGGGCACGTGCTAGACACATTTAACGGGTGTCTTTTTGATGCTGATGTTTTCCACGTCTTTTTGGATAAATCGATTCTGCACAAGTGTGGACCAGATGCGGATCAGAATCGATTTAAATTTGCCCTTTGGACGGCTGGAGCGAGTCCATTTTCAACCAATTCATTTGTGAATGTGAACCACAAGTGGGTTATTTTACAGGGAGAAAAATGCGATCGGGGCAAATGTAGTGGGAACCACGCTCCGCTGTCAAATTGATCCATAGATTTGGATCACAAACTGCTTTTTTCGTAAGTGGGAATGAGCTCCTAGATTGTGTCCTGAACAACAGTTTTGGCCATTTTGACCACACTCTGATGTTGCTTGGTCACATTTCTCCCACTTTTTGTCTGTGAAATGTTGGAGGATTTATTCCTCTGTGTAATTTAAAGTTTCCTGAGGCTTCAGCCTTTGTAAAGGAAAGAAATATATTTAAATATCCAAAATGTCAAAGCCTATTAAGGTCTAGCTTGAAATAAGCAGAGTCGCAGAAATGTGCCTTTGTCTAACTAGGCTTCCCTAAGGACTGAGACTGACTCCAAAAACAACACAAGTAGTTTGTAGTTCAAAACAAAAGTTTACTAATGGCTTTGATCTATAGATACGTAAATGCTGTACCTTAATTTAGCTCAGTGATGTTCAACCTTTGGTCCTCTAGAGCGTTTGCATGCAGGAAATCCCTGTCTATTTAAGGAGGTGGAAAGAGGGTGCAAAAATCTTCCAACCCTCTGAGGCCGAGAGAGAGTGTGATTTGCCTCACTTAACCTTGGATTCGAACCCTGATCTCCAGAGTCGTAATCCAATGCCCAAACCACTGTACTTCACTGCTCCTTCTACCCCATTTGTTGCAATAGGATAAAATTTTAAAGGGCATCCTGATTGTTGATTCCACAACTGAATAAATGTACTTCCTCTTATCCTTCATCAGACGTACCCAAAGCTCAGGTAGAAATAGGATATTACCAGCTTTGCACATTGTAGTAGAGGAGTTTATCACATGGGAGGAATTTCTCTTAATTTCGAATGAAAAGAAAGTGGGGCCAGAACGCATTCAATTTACGTGAATTTGAATTGCATTCGAACTAACTTCCCATTGCCCGAAAACAGCTTGCCGTTGTCCAAATGTGCGTGTGGTAGTCTATCACGCAATAATGTGAAACCCCATAATTGCGTTCAGATTGCCATTGGATTATACTTCCCTTGTCTGATAAACTCTTATGGAGTCAAAACACACCAGTGAATAGTAAACCAACAGAGGAGAGATGCCAAAATGGTTGCATCGCGCAATCTTGGTCCAGGGCCTAATTTTTCTCTTGGACCGGATCCAATGGTGGAATATGAATTCTTTTTTAATATCTCAATTATTTGTTTGTTCTTCAAAGCCATCTCTCCTTCTTCGCTTCTTTGCAAAACAGCTTGGCAAAGGAACAGAGGGATCCTGAAATCGGTATTTGTGGTTCACAGCAAAGAAAGGGACAGCTTTCTAGTAGCTGTCAAATAATAATAATAATAATAATAATAATAATAATAATTTGAAGAAGAAGAAGAAGAAGAAGAAGAGGGCAAGGTTATTAATGTATAACACTAATAGTAACGATACTATAATGATAATAATAATAATAGGAAGAAGAAGAAGAGGAAGAGGAGGAGGAAAAGGTTAGCTATATAATAATAATAATAATAATAATAATAATAATAATAATAATAATAATAGCTGGAAATGGTTTGAAGACACACAACAACAACCACAAAATAATAATAATAATAAGATGAGGAGGAGGAGGAATGGTTATTCATAGGTAGTAAAATAATAATAATAATAATAATAATAATAATAATAATAATAATAATAATAGGAGGAGGAGGAGTAAGGAAATGGTTAATAATAATACCTAATATTAATACTAATATTAATATTAATACTAATAAGAGAAAGAAGAAATAAGTTAGTCTTGTGTATTAAGGACAAAATTACTTATTTGTTACAAGTTTTAAAAGGAGCTCAAGTGGAGAAGGCTAAATATCTCTTCCTTCCTTCCTTTTGCCTTCCTTTCTTCCTTTTTCCTTCCTCCCTCCCTCCCTCCCTCCCCCCTCCCTTCCTTCCTCCCTTCCTTCCATTTGCAGGTGACTTAATCCCAGGATGCCCTTCTTATTTGCCCTCCCATTGATTCAGGATTGATGGGGATTTACTCTGAATGCCCAGTGGCTTAATCCGGAGTATAATTCTGCTTTCTTCCTGCGAAGGTCTCTGGGTTCATTCCAAACCTGGGAAGAATTACTATCAGGTCGGAAAGAAATGGATTTCGGAGGGTAAAAGGGGGGCAAAAGCATCGGGTGGCACAGCCTCCTATCACTAATTCGCCTTGAAAGGCACTATCACGGAACAAGAAGGCAGGCCTGTTGAACCCCATGCGATTTAGGTCCAATCCGCACTGCAGAATTAATGCAGTTCGACCCCGCTTTAACTGTCCCGGCTCAGTGCTATGGAATCCTGGGGTGTGTAGTTTTGTGAGACGACATTCAGCCTTCTCTGTCAGAGAGCCCTTGGGTCACAGCAAACGACGACACATCCCAGGATTCCACAGCACTGAGCCGAGGCAGTTAACGCGGCTCAAACCGGATGATTTCTCCAGTGCGGATGCAGCCGAAGCAAAGTGAGAGTATTCTTTAAAAGGCTGGGAGAGGAAAAAGAAGCTTAGAACAAGCACAAGAATGTATCATATCATCTATCTATCTATCATCATCCATCCATCATCTATCCATCCACCATCTATCTATCTATCTATCCATCCATCCATAATCTATCTATCTATCTATCTATCTATCTATCTATCAATCTATCTTGTTTCTAAGCTGGAAGATTCAGGTCCAAAATACTCTGCAGAAAGAATCCAGTTTGAGACCGCTTTAACTGCCCTGGCTTAATACTAGGGAATCCTGGGAAGTGTAGTTTGTTGTGTCACCAGACAGAGAAGGCTCACAAAACTACAGTTCCCAGGATCCCCTAGCATTGAGCCAAGGCACTTAAAGCGGTCTCAGACGGGATTCTTTCTGGACCTGCCTTTTATTATGATTTTTAAACATAATAATATTATAGTATTAATGATGACCTTTCTATCCAAGGACTGGGCTCTCCTTCGGCTGCATCCGCGCCGCAGAGTTAATTCAGATCGACACCGCTTTGAGTGCCCTGGCTCCTGGGAGTTGGAGTTTGTTGTGGCACTTTCGAGGGAAGTGACTTCGAGGGGATTTACTCCTAGGAAAAGACACCTCAAAATGAGGCACCTAAAAATAAGAATAGATCTTCAAAACCCTAGCAACGAATCAATCAATCAATCAATCAATCAATCAAATCAAATCAATCAATCAACCTTTTACCAAAAGAAAAAAAAAACCGGAATGCAAAAGCAAACAACTCACAACCCTGAAGTCTCTGCCTTCGCGCATACCTTCTGCAGCAATGGCAGCGCCGGACTGCAATGCCCATCATCCCCAGCCAACCTGGGGCCCATGGGCTCTATAGCTTCTGCAAGGCTCGGAAATACCTTTTAAATTATCTATCTATCTATCTTCTATAAATTGGAAATTGTTGCACTCTTTTCATAAACCTCCCTTTCCCGCTAAAGTTAAAATGATGATGATGATCATCATCATCACCATCACCACCACTGGAATAATAATAATAATAATAATAATAATAATGTAGTGATGATGCTATTGGTGGTAGACTCTTGCAGAAGTTGGGAAGCTTGCCTAGTCGCCACTGATCCAGCGCTGCTGCTGCTGCTGATAATAATAACAATAAGATGATGATAACAATAATATGATGATGATGATGATAACAACAGCAACAACAATAAGATGATGATGATGATGATGATGATGATGATGATGATGATGATGATGATGAT